>NC_068409.1:5506988-6106988 GCF_023724105.1 Carassius gibelio
TTGTTTATTTTGATTACTTATTTTTGTTTATTGCAAACCAGGGGCCTGTTCTTCATACGTCGCTAACTCAGTTAGCTGGATTTGAATGTTGACGATTTGGCGTGATCTTGGATCATTTGGTTTTTCGAAGCTCATTCCGGAGCTGCTGTCATAGCAACAGGTCTGTAAGCTTAAACCTGCTAGGGAGCAGGCTTATTTCATGTAAACAGGATTAGATCGCTTCTTTTCAACCAGAACTGATACTCAAAATATGTCTGCTACCATTGCTACTTTATTACAAGAGTTTCCTACTGATCCAGGGACACTAATTTAAAATAATTTCATTTCATTTAAAATAATAATCTTTTAAAAAATTATTTAAAAATAATATAAAAATGCGTAGTCCATAACAGCCTACTATAGACATAGCCAGTTTTACTCACTGAAATATTTATTTGTCATAAAATGATTACTTCATAATTGTATTAGAGTCTTACACACATGCTATACAGATAATAGAGTCGTCCATTATTTTGAGTGATGACTGCTATTACGATACTCTTGGCCAACTCTTGGCTTCGAAGAACCAAATGATCGAAGATCATGCCAAATCGCCAACATTCAAATCCAGATAACTGAGTTAGCGACGTACGAAGAACAGGCCTTAAGGGGGTCACACACCGGACGAGAAGCGCAGCGCTGGTGTGCGACCGCCTTTAGTGTGCTTATCTGAGGGCTGCAGTGGTGTCAAAAGTATTGGCATTCATTACTCAAGTAGAAGTATAGATACTAGGGTTTAAAAAGACTTTTGTAGAAGTTGAAGTATCAACTCAAGCTTTTTACTCAAGTAAAAGTGTAAAAGTACTGGTTTAAAAAACTACTTAAAGTATAAAAGTAAAAGTAATGTAAGGGAAAAAAAATGCCATTAAGAACAAAAGCTTGGGCCGTGCCACAAGGGCCTATTGTGCACTACCCCACCTCCTCAAAAAAAATGTTTTTCTAAAGGCCATAATGACTATAATGTTATATTAAAATGTTCATGTTGAAAAATTTGGGAGGCACTAGGCTACCTGTTTCAGCCGCATATATGCCCATTGAAAATGAACTCATTTTAGTACAATGCAAATACATTAAAGAGCTAGAGATATGATGACTAGTTGCCAATAAGTATTGTTATGGTGCAAAAAGTCAAACTTCAGAGGCATGTCATCAATAACCTTGAATGGAATGTAAATGTACATCCAAGCTTAGCTGCAGGAATCTGCGAGGGCAATGGACAAGAACATTGGTGCAGGCTAAAAACAATTACTCTTGTGTGGTTGACTATTTACAATAAACATTATAGTGCTGTCAAAATGAATGATTAATCTAAGTGATTATTCAAAAACTAAAAATGAAAAATAACTTATAATCCTGATACCCTCTTGATTGATAGCTTCTTGTATTCGGTACATACGTCTGCTATGTCCAGTGTTCGGAGGGTAACGAGTTACAAAGTTGATATAGAGCTTCACAGTCCCACCCACAGCCCGAGAGAGCTCTGGGGCCGGAAGTAAATTTCCCATTTATGTCTCCCATTCACTTTCGGAAAAATCTGTATCTAAAGAGTTTTAGAGCATGTGTGAGGATAACCAGCTACGGCTGAACTCATAAGCATATAACATATCATTTCAAGTGAAAAAATTAAGACAAAATCCAAAAAAAGTCAAAGGTACAAGACTGTGTATGTATTTTCATTTCGAGCGCAGGAACTACTCATCCCATAAACCACCGCGCCCCATTGAATTAGACTGAAGCCACAACTGCGAACGGGGCAACGAGCCTTTTGAGCGACATCCAAATCTGATGACGGCCGCTCGTGCGAACTTTTTCCTCCAGTGAATTTTATTTTATATAGTGAATGTGCAGTAATAGCAGTTCTTTCAGTATTAATCGTGTAAATAAATAGTGTTTTATATTTGCTTGATATGACTCATTTCATATGGAGGCTACAGTAGCCTAGCTAAAGTGGACGATAATGCTAACTAAAGTTACCAACCTCCCTGCAAAACTCTCAATGGCAGCCAAGGAGATCATGATTGCACTGATAAGTCTACCGTGCAAAAACGCAATACAGGTTTTTATTTTATTTTATTTTTTTATTAATGATCTTCAGTCTTCACAGACCTTCGAGGGGTTTAACCAGACGGTTATACGAGCTCCACCAATCAGATGCATCACTGTGGGATTGTGGGATTGTTCAGGATTGTGGGTAATGAAGTACTTAGCCAAGACATAGCGAATAAAAGGCATTTAGATCAAAACAAGGTTAGTGCCCCCATGATCTTTTTACGTTTATATGCGCATATACTGTTGCTTAGTACAGCCGTAGCTGGTTTTAAGTCTACCATGTATGGTTACGTTTTAATGGCTTATACCCCAAATGTCAATGCAGAAATTGCATTGAATTTTTAGTTCCGGCACCAGCTGTGGGTGGGACTGTGATGCTCTATAGCCTAGATATCACAACATTGTCATTTGCGTCATTAATCGCAAACGATAATTTATTAAAACGTCTCACTACCCAACTACCTACAGTAGCTTAATTTGTGGAGGACGAAGAGAAAGCACCCATTTGGCAAATGAGCCAGGAGTGAGAAATAAATAATAACTTTTAAGTAGGGTCCAGTGCCTTTTCGATACTTTTAAAATGGTACTGGCGCCTCAACGTGCCTGAACCGATACTTAAAAAAAAAAAAAAAAAACTATGGATAACATTAAAGAACATTACAAATATTTAAAATAAATCCATAGCTTTCACCTTGGATGCTCTCATTTCCCAAGTTGTGCTTCCCTTAATCTAAGGCTAGTAAATGTATTTCACAATCTGGGTCATTATTTAATATAAAAGTACACATAATGTTTCTACTGTATCTCTGTCACTCACTCTGATATTTAGTTAAGATGAGTGCTGTCTGTCACTGTCTTAAATCAGTTCTGTGAATTACTGTATGCTCATTCTTTATAAAGTAGCAACAATCTCGTTTTTAAAATACAGTACTGTGCAAAAGTCTTATGGAAAAGAAAGAATAGTGTTTTCACCCCAAAAAAGGGTTTTAAGCCAGTTATTTATATCTTTTGCTGCAGTGTGTCAGTAGGACAGTAGTTTGCCATTAATTTTAATAATAATCTATTGCAATTTTGAATGCACAAGCAGTTTGATGATGGCAAAATGAATGTTTGGAATTGTAAACTGATATTTTATACTGACAGTGACACTCTACAGCAAAATATATAAATGACTGGCCAAACACCATTCTTTTAAGTGAAAATACTGCCTAAGACTTTTTCACAGTAGCGTATGTACGTATGATTAAATGAAGTATATTTAAATAAGTGTAAGGAAACAGCTGTTTCGTGATTAGCGGTGACAAGCGAAAACTTTACACTAGATGAAACCGACTGATCGTGACCTTTTGTAAACTGTATTTATGACAAAGAACTTCACAGATGCAGATATTCTAACAATCTATCGATAAACACACACCTTGTGTCCTCTGTCTCTGTTTGAGCTCGCGCTGCTCCACCGTGGTCGGCGGATTGAAGAGCGCGCTGAAAGACGGGAGGAGACCGGACTGACGCCGGTTTCATTTGAAATTTAAGCGGACTGACTCTGAGGCGATCGGATACTACTGGTTCCAACCTACTTTTAAGAAATATATTTTTTGATAAACGAACCCAAAACTGTCTATGCAGTGTGATGTGACTTGTGTCATGTGCAGGTGTGATGGATCGCGTATGGACCCATTGGGTGTCGGAATGGTATATGTGTATACTTATCATCCAACCACAATCAAATTCACTCCATCCTGATCGCGCGATTTATCTGGATAGGGTTTTTTTCTTTCTCTCTCTCTGAACGATAACAATCCGGTTTGAAATAGCAGTAACAAAGCTATTTTTTTAAATGTAAGGAGTAGAAAGTACAGATACTTGCGTGAAAATGTAAGGAGTAGAAGTAAAAAGTCGGCTGAAAAATAATTACTCAAGTAAAGTATAGATACCCCAAATTTCTACTTAAGTACAGTAACAAAGTATTTGTACTTCGTTACTTGACACCTCTGGAGGGCTGATAGTGTGTCTCTTTTGCAGATTCATTGGAAATTGCTGAACAGGAGCAGTGGAGTCATTGGAGGATCACAGGAGATTCTGTCTTTCCTGGTGAGTATCTCTTAAAGAGTCCAGAACAGTCCAATGACATGAACAGTAGATCAGCCAGTGAGTGACTGAAAGGTGCATGGTTTTGAAGTTGGCTTGATTGGAAATGGCAGGTGATCAGAATCCTGGAGATTGTGCTCTGGTGAGAGTGGTGAACATGACCATGAACAGGTGTGAGCCAACTGGGGTATGGAGTCCAGAGCTGGTGACATGTGACAGATACTCCCCGACAGCTGTGTGCTGTTGTTGACTTCACTGCTTTTGTGCTTGTGTGTATATGGAGAGATTTGTACATCTGGTGATATAATTTGTGATTTAGGAGCCTTAGGCTCAGTTGCTGTCTTGCCTGACTCTGGTAAACCTTGTCCTCCTGTTTATTGTACACAAGTGTGTGTACTGTGTGTAATGCATGTATTGTTTATGTCATGCAGTCTTTTACTTTCTATTACTTATTGTACTAAAAGTTTTTATTTTTCATGTCCACGTCTTAGGCCCTTTTTGCACTAGTGAACTTGTGTGCTTCTATGTTGGTAATTGTTAGTTCCTTGGTAACATTGTTGTGTAGTCTGCTACAGCAAGGTTTTGTTTAAATTTTCCCTTTAACTTAATGCCACACATGCTTTGCAGACATCAGTACTAAACAGATTCAAACAAATCTTTTATTTTTTTAGAGTGAAGATTATTATACAGTATGTACATGTACAGTGTTATCTTATGTTTTGTTTATTGTGTTATATATTTGGTTTGAATGTTTTAATGTCACATGTGTTCTTATATTTAATAGCCTAGTATAATTTATGTGAAAGAATACTTAGCTGCTAATGGTAGGCTTCAATAGGGGAGAAACCTGGGCTTACAAAAAGCATCCAGAGCACCAAGGCAGTGTCAAAGTCCCTTTCAGGAGAGGTCAGTTCACAGCCATATTTGCTACATGGTCAATTTTGTGCATGCAAGAGCAACTCGTACATTTTTGTTAAAAAGGACATGTCAACGCACATTTAAATAGATCGGCTACTACTCGTGCTGAGCCTGAACCCCATGCCAATAGTCCACCGCCATATGATGGTTACCCTAACTCCTGCCGTGCCTTTCTGTCCCAATGCTCTCTGGTCTTCGCCCTCCAGCTTCGGCGCTATGTTACTGAGGAGTCTTCTGAGGGCGCCCCTAGTAATGCTTCCACCTCCTTGTCACCGTCAACAGAGCCTGAGCCTATGCAAGTGGGGTGTCTTCGCCTTACCCCTAAAAAAGAAGCAGGATCGTCTGATTCGGGGCCTGTGTCTGTACTGCGGGAAGCCGGGCCATCGAGCTATCCAGTGCCCTTTAGAAGCCAGAGCCCATCAGTAGTCCGGGCGATCCTGGTGGGTGCTACTCATGTCGACTCCCCCATCTCACGTACCCTGTTAAAGGTCTTGATTCAGCACAAGGATTCCTTTCATTCCTGTTCTGCACTGGTTGACTCTGGTGCCCAAGGCAATTTCATGGATGCCTCTGTTGCGGCACGGTGGGGTATTCCTACCATTCCTCTTCCTTCTCCTATTTCTGTTTGCTCCCTAAATGGTCTCTTCATCTCTTCCATCACCCATTCCACTACCCGTGTAAGTTTAACTGTATCCGGCAATCACCGTGAGGTAATTGAGTTGTACCTCCTAGATTCCCCGGGTGCTCCTGTTGTCCTTGGGCACCCATGGCTGGTGCAGCACAACCCTCATGTGGATTTGTCCGGCAATTCTTTGTTCTCTTGTAGTCAGTCATGTCTTGCATCTTGTCTTGGTTCTGCTTTGTCTCCTGGCTCTGTGTCTTCTGTTTTTCAGGTTGAGGAGGGTGATTTCGCCGGGGTCCCGGAGGGGTACCATGATCTTTGTCAGGTCTTCAGCAAGTCCCGGGCCACATCCCTACCTCCTTATTGGCCGTATGACTGCGCCATCGATCTCCACCCAGGCACTTCTCCACCCAAGGGTCGTTTGTATTCCCTGTCTGGTCCTGAGAGAGAGGCCATGGACAAGTATATTCAGGACTCCTTAAATGCCGGCCTCATCCGGCCCTCTTCCTCACCTGCTGGGGCTGGGTTCTTCTTTGTTAAGAAGGATGGCTCCCTGCGACCTTGCATTGACTACCGTGGCCTCAATGACATCACTGTAAGAAACAGGTATCCTCTGCCTTTGATGTCGTCAGCCTTTGAGTTGTTACAGGGAGCTAAGGTCTTTACCAAGCTAGACCTCTGTAATGCCTGCCACTTGATCCGTATACGTGAGGGGGATGAGTGGAAGACAGCATTTAACACCCCGACGGGACACTTTGAAAACCGGGTCCTACCCTTTGGGCTTACTAATGCCCCAGCTGTCTTCCAGGCCCTGGTGATTCTTATCTTCTCTCCCTCATTGCAGGTCCACACTCAACATGTCTGTCAACGGCTGCTGGAGAACCAGCTGTACGTCAAGGCGGAGAAGTGCGTGTTCCATTCCAAGTCGTTTTCGTTCTTGGGGCATATTTTTCTCGACGGAGGGGATCAAGGCCGATCCCGCTAAGGTAAGGGCCATGGCCAAGTGGCCAGCCCGACTCACGGAAGGCGTTGCAGCGGTTCTTGGGGTTCGCCAACTTCTATAGGCGATTCATCAGGAACTTTAGCCTGGTTGCTGCACCCTTAACTGCACTCACCTCTCCTAAGGTATCGTTCATATGGAATGTACGAGCTCAGGAGGCCTTTGGTGCTCTCAAGTGCCTTTTCATCTCTGCTCCTGTTCTTTGTCTCCCAGATCCGGAACGGCAATTCATTGTTGAGGTGGATGCTTCTGATGTCGGGTTAGGCGCGGTCCTGTCTCAGCGGTCCCCCAAGGATGGGAAGGTGCATCCTTGCGCCTTTTCTCACCGTCTGAGCCCGGCCGAGCGAAACTATGACATAGGTAACAGGGAGCTGCTGGCAGTCAGGCTGGCCTTGGGGGAGTGGCGCCACTGGTTGGAGGGTGCAGCGTTGCCCTTCTTGGTCTGGACGGATCACAAGAATTTAGAGTATATCCGTTCGGCCAAGAGGTTGAATGCTCGCCAGGCCCGCTGGGCACTTTTTTTTTGGGCGGTTTAACCCTTTGGAGTCTAAGGGTATTTTTGGGGCCTGGAGAAGTTTTGTCATGCCCTGATATTTGTGCTTTTTTCAGTTTCTTATAAATATCTAAATGGGTATAGTCTAATATCACTGTAATCAGCACAAACTGGGCTATAATAATATGTGAAATGCATGCATGTACATGATTGTATTTTTGAGGAAAAAATATGTTATGCATGGTTAGTGAAAAACTAAAAATGTTAAATCACTTGAATAAGGCAATAAAACACATTCATAAAATTGGAGCTTGTGGCCTAGAATTTTTCTTTCCGAAAGATGTGAAAATCAACTTGCTTACTCACTCACAGAAAACAATATATTGATTTAAATTTTCTAAGACACTTTTTGTTGGTAAAAGTCATATGCGTGTAGGCGTCAACTATCATGAATATCATTAGTCGTGTTTCCACTATCGAGCTAAGACCGGGCGTGCTAGTGCGTGCCATGGCCAGTCGCGTGTCCACTGTCACTTCCAGGGCCTCACCGGGGCTTCCTCGGGGCCAACGGCCAGGGTTTTTTAGCCCGACGAAAACCTTGGGCCAAAGCGGGCCAGCTGGGGCTAGATGAGGGGTTATGAACAAAGGCGGAGTTTCTCCGTGTCTGGAGAGCGTCAGCGCGGATCATTTCAGAAAGATAACAGCTTTAACACCAGTATTAAAGACGTTTAAAAAAAGTTGAGCTCAAAACTCACTCTTAGTCAGCAGCAAGTGTTTGAAATAACTTGATCCGATGTGGATTGTAATCACTAAACAAGGCAGAAATATTTATAAGCGATGTAAAAGACTAGCTCCACGTTGCATCATCAAAATATAATAATGATTTTTGTTTGGGAGCTTTTATTAAAATAGAGAGTCTGCGCTGCGGATCATTTCAGAAAGATAAGAGCTGTAACACCTGCATTAAACACTTTTTTAAATAAGTCGAGGTCAAAACTCTCTTTCAGTCAGCAGCGAGTGTTTGAAATAACTTGATCCAATGTGGATTATAAACACTAAACAAGGCAGAAATATTTATACGCGATGAAAAAGATATGCACGCTAAATATATAGTAAACATGGTAAAATATGACCGCTTGAAGAAATCAGACGTCAGCTCCTTATTCTCTATCACAATCGTGTATTTATTAAGTAACTTATATAATCTGTTACAAGCCTCGTCTCAAGAGTTTTTCTCACATTGCCTTTCATAAAATAATATAGCCTAATAATGTTTTTTGTTCGGGAGCTTTTATAAAAATAGAGATATTATCATTCATTCTAAATATGACGGCTACTGTGGCTAATAAACAGAAACAGACAGCAGGCTCTTTTCATGAGCGTTAAAAATAAATAAATAAAATAGAAATAAGTGTATTTATGTGTGATTCATTTTGAGTCCTGATAAATTAAATCAATATGATCAATGTATCACTTATTGTATAGTGAAAACATCGATGCTTTTGAATGTGAATATATAACAAAGCATGCAAACACACGGCCGCTTTTATCATGTTCGTTTTGTGATCGCACATGTTCCAGTGGCTTATTTCTTAGTTTTCTGATAACTTCTCTTTGATGTTGAAATTTTGAGATGGCACGACGTTGTTCCGAGAGGCGTGTAAAGGGAGTGTTTTAGTGACGTGACACGTTGCTTTCAAGCTCCACTGAGGAAACCCTGCGCTATTCTGGGCCTCGGTGCTACTGGCCCGGGGCTATGAGCCCCGCCCGGCCCGCTTTAAGCCATGGCTCACACTGGCCCGACAGTGGAAATGCGGCTATTGTGATTTACACCTGAGAAGACAAAGGCCTGCATAATGAGCTGCATAATGAGCCTCTCATTCAACTGTGCCTCTGTGAGAGAAGACTTACAAGAAAGAATGTGAGAACAAAATAAAAGTATATAATTTTATGTTTGTAGTTTAATAAGAATATATTTAATTATCCCACAACATAATTTACTATCCATTTGGGGGAGCAATTAAACAGTTTATTATGAACAATCAAAGCTTACTTTCAAACAAATTTCAAACAAAAAAAACATTTATTATTATCATCATTATTATTATTATTATTATTATTATTAATGTTGAAAAGAGCTGAGAATATTTTTCAGGTTTTTTTTTAGGGGGAATAAATTGAAAGAACTGCCTTGTTTTTACATTTGTTAGAGTTATCTTTATTTGTCATATTTGTGTGGGCGTATTCAAGCCCTGTGCTTCAGTTTGAATCTGAATAGCGCGTTCAGCGCGGGGGTGTGGTCACATTAGATATAATGAAGGGAGATATGAAAAACAGACATCGCTTTGTTTTCATATGGATTACTTTATCTCAGAATATTTGTTTTCGGCAGCACTTGTTTAGTTTAAAAGTAGACATTTCAGGCGTTCTATAGATATCTCTCTCATGTCTCTTCGTTGAGTATTCACGGAGTTAGAGTTCATTTTAATTACGTGTTTGTGCACGATGATCAGCGGAGACAAAGACTGCAGACAGCGCACCTTGTTTGTTATCTTTATTTTATAAGTGCACAAAGGTTTTGTGTTATTATGTCTGTATCCAAAAAAACTAGATGCCCATTCTCGTTTGTTCGAGAATCCCGGTGAGGAGGTGAGCCCCAGTACCATTCTCTCCAGAGAGATGGTGGTGGGTTCCCTTTCTTGGGATGTCGAGAGACGGGTAAGGGAGGCCGTGCGGGAGGGGGAGGTCCCAAAGGGGTGTCCGGGGGGTCGGTTGTTTGTACTGGCTGCGCTGCATCCTGAGGTCCTTCGGTGGGGTCATGAGTCCAGAGTTGCCTGTCATCCAGGGGTTCGGAGATCACTGGCTGCCATCCGTCAGCGATTTTGGTGGCCATCCATGGTCCAAGATGTCAGGCAGTTTGTGTTGGCTTCCTCCATTTGTGCTCAGAATAAGACTTCTAACCAGTCTCTTGTTGGTCTGTTACAGCCTCTACCCATTCCCTCTCATCCATGGTCACATCTGGCCCTTGATTTCGTCACTGGCCTTCCCTCGTCGAGAGGTAACACCGTTATTCTGACGGTGGTGGACAACTTCTCCAAGGCGGCCCATTTTATCCCCTTACCCAAACTCCCCTCCGCCAAGGAGACCGTTCAGGTGGTCGTGGACCACGTCTTCCGAATCCATGGTCTTCCGGTCTTCTGGTGGCGTCTACGGGTATGTCTCCTTTTAAATGTTCTGTTGGCTATCAACCACCCCTTTTCCCTGCACAGGAACCCGAAGTCGCGGTCCCGTCTGCCTTGGCCTTTGTCCGTAGGTGTCGGCGCACCTGGAGGAGGGCTGAGAAGGCCTTGGCCCCGGCTTTCAGACGGATCAAAATGGCGGCTGACCGTCACCGGACTCTGGCTCCCCAGTACGTTTGCGGTCAGAAGGTATGGCTTTCCACCAAGGACCTGCCTCTCCGGGTGCCTTCTCGTAAGCTGGCACCCAGGTTTATTGGGCCATGTCGCATCACCAAGGTCCTGAGTCCGGTGGTAGTGCGGCTCAAGCTTCCTCCCACGCTTGGTCGAGTTTACCCTGTTACCCAAGCTAATAACTGTGATAGTTAGAGGCATTGAGGAATGTGGAGCGATGACATTGGCTTGACTTTGAAGACTGGTTTCTACTTGTGCAAGGCTCCTCAACTTGCCGTTTGACTTATTTCATTTGCTTGAATGATAATGGAGAGAATCTGTTGACTGGAATTAATCTTCCGATGCTTGAGGGTGAGCTGCCGTGTGGGGCTAAAGGTCTATTATGATGCATTACTTAATTCTGATATTTCACTGCGTATTTTGTTTGCATTGATATGACGGTCTGAGTGTATGAAGCTGTCATAAGGTCAAATTATGAACTCTGTTTTTCAGCGCGGGGGCGTGGTCACATTAGATATAATGAAGGGAGATATGAAAAACAGACATTGCTTTGTTTTCATATGGATTACTTTATCTCAGAATATTTGTTTTTGGCAGCACTTGTTTAGTTTAAAAGTAGACATTTCAGGCTTTCTATAGTTATCTCTCTCATGTCTCTTCGTTGAGTATTCATGGAGTTACAGTTCATTTTAATGACGTGTTTGTACACGGCGATCAGCGGAGACAAAGACTGCAGACAGCGCACCTTGTTTGTTATCTTTATTTTATAAGTGCACAAAGGTTTTGTGTTATTATGTCTGTATCCAAAAAAAACTAGATGCTCTTTCTCGTTTGTTCGAGAATCCCGGTGAGGAGGTTAGCCCCAGTACCATTCTCTCCAGAGAGATGGTGGTGGGTTCCCTTTCTTGGGATGTCGAGGGACGAGTAAGGGAGGCTGTGCGGGAGGGGGAGGTCCCAAAGGGGTGTCCGGGGGGTCGGTTGTTTGTACTGGCTGCGCTGCGTCCTGAGGTCCTTCGGTGGGATCATGAGTCCAGAGTTGCCTGTCATCCAGGGGTTCGGAGATCGCTGGCTGCCATCCGTCAGCGATTTTGGTGGCCATCCATGGTCCAAGATGTCAGGCAGTTTGTGTTGGCTTGCTCCATTTTTTCTCAGAATAAGACTTCTAACCAGTCTCTTGTTGGTCTGTTACAGCCTCTACCCATTCCCTCTCGTCCATTGTCACATCTGGCCCTTGATTTCGTCACTGGCCTTCCCTCGTCGAGAGGTAACACCGATATTCTGACGGTGGTGGACAACTTCTCCAAGGCGGCCCATTTTATCCCCTTACCCAAACTCCCCTCCGCCAAGGAGACCGTTCAGGTGGTCGTGGACCACGTCTTCCGGATCCATGGTCTTCCGGTCTTCTGGTGGCGTCTACGGGTATATCTCCTTTTCAATGTTCTGTTGGCTATCAACCACCCCTTTTCCCTGCACAGGAACCCGAAGCCGCGGTCCCGTCTGTCTTGGCCTTTGTCCGTAGGTGTCGGCGCACCTGGAGGAGGGCTGAGAAGGCCTTGGCCCAGCTTTCAGACGGATCAAAATGGCGGCTGACCGTCACCGGACTCTGGCTCCCCGGTACGTTTGCGGTCAGAAGGTATGGCTTTCCACCAAGGACCTGCCTCTCCGGGTGCCTTCTCGTAAGCTGGCACCCAGGTTTATTGGGCCATGTCGCATCACCAAGGTCCTGAGTCCGGTGGTAGTGCGGCTCAAGCTTCCTCCCACGCTTGGTCGAGTTTACCCTCTTTCACGTGTCCAGGGTTAAGCCTGTGTTTAGGTCCCCCCTTAATCCCGTTGTCTCTTCCCCCATACCCCCTCCCCCCCTTCGTCTAGTGGATGGTACTCCAGTTTACACTGTGAGAAAGCTTTTGGATGTTAGACACCGTGGTCGGGGTTTCCAGTACCTAGTGGACTGGGAGGGCTAATGTCCTGAGGAGAGGAGTTGGATTCCGGCTCAGGATATTCTGGACCAGATTGAGGACTTCTGCCGGCGACGAGGTGAGCCCCTCCTGGTTGCGGCTGGTGGCGCTGCTGGAGGGAGGGGTACTGTCATGACTTAGGTCTGAGTTGCTGTATTTTTGTCTTGTTGGCTGTTGTGATGAGTTCCTCGTTACTTCCACTAAGACCGGTCAGTGGGTGTGGTTGGAAGGCTCGTCAACGGAATTGTGTACACCTGTTCCTTCCCTATATAGTGTCAGCTCTGTTTGGTGTGGAGTGTGAACTCCCGGTTGTTTGGTTTTGCTTTGGCTATTTTGAGGTTATGATTAGTTAAACTCGGTTCTGTTGGATGCTTGGATCATTTGTTTGTTTGAAGGAATCGTGTTTTGGTTTGTTGATTTCTTATTTTATGTTCTTTATTTATATTAATAAATATCTTTGTTGCAACATACCAACCTGACTATGTCCTCCTTCCCATTTGTCGCGGCTTTGAGCCGGTCGTGACAAATGTGGGGGCTCGTCCTTAAATTTAAGTGATTTGTTTGGTAAAAATGTTACTCAGTTTTATTGATTTGATGATTGATTTGTTAAATTAATATTTCTGTTTGTTCTTTTGGTAATGTTTAATATTTGGTTTTACATATTCTGGAGGATATAGTGGTTGGTTGGTTTGTTTGTATTGTTGCTCTGCGGGAGTTCAGGTTTGGTAAGTATTGGCTACTCTTTGTATATATTTAGAGGGGAAGTTTATTATTGGATTTGCTTTTCCCTGGTTAGGCTTAGCGGGGTATCCTTAACGGGATACTCTGATCTTTTTTATTTTAGTTTATTTTTTTTGTACGGTGAAAGCAGTCAGAGCAGTTGTCTCGGGAACACATCCGTGTTTTGTGGTAGTGACTCGTTAATCGGTTGCTATTGCAAACACTGGTTTATGGTGTATAAGAACCCACTGCAAGTAACTGTATGAAGATTAGGGATGAGTTAATGTAGTTTTGAAGTTTAGTTAGAGGGAATTGCTTATCCAAATTCTACCCCTCAAATATGTTTGGAAAAATTAAGTAGCCAATTTGTTGTTTGACCATGGCCTTAAAAAATTGGGGAGTTTATTAGTGCTCCATCTGAAAGTTTGTTGAATAATTTAACTAAGGATCAATTGGTAGAACTTGCAGGTCACTATGAAATTAACTTGGTAAGCCAAGATAAACGTTTAAAAGATAACATTAAATTATTGATAAAAATGGAACTAATTGAACGTGGAATTTTAGACCCTCAGTCTCCAGAAGGTGCTTCAGATTTTGTTGATGCGTCTACAATGTCTCATTTAACATTTGAGCAACAAAAACAACTCTTGTTAATTCAGAATGAGATGAAAGGGAAGATGTTAGAAGCGCAAAATCGCGTGGAGATGTCTAAAATTCAATTACAACAACAGCAACTTGATCTTGAACGTTTTCGTTTAGATCTGATAAGAGAAGGAAAACTTGTGGTAATGGGAGGTGTAGACCGTGACTCGACTTCGTGTAAATTTGATGTAGTGACTAATATGAGATTGATCCCTAGGTTTGACGAGAAAGATGTCGAACGCTTCTTTTTGTTGTTTGAGCGTGTGGCAGATGCAAGAAAGTGGCCTGATGAGGAACGTACACTTATGTTGCAGTCTGTTTTTACAGGCAAAGCTCAAGAAGCGTATGCATCTCTTAGTGTAGAAGATGCTAATGATTATTTGACCGTTAAGAATGCAGTGTTGAGGGCATATGAATTGGTTCCAGAGGCCTATAGGCAAAAATTTAGGTCCTGGAAAAAAGAAGATAGCCAAACGCATGTTGAGTTTGTACATGATATTTCAGTTTACTTCAGTCGTTGGTGTACTGCTTCTGACGTGAAGACGTTAGATAATTTGAAGGACTTGATGTTGCTTGAACAGTTTAAAAACTCAGTTTCACAAAGAGTAGCAACATATATCAGTGAGAAAAAACCCGCCACCGCATATGAGGCAGCCATTATGGCTGATGATTTTTTTCTGATTCATAAAACCTCTTTTGGTTACAAAAATGTAGGAGAAAGTGTTCAGAAAGAATCTTATGATCCTAGCAGGTCTTCTAAAATTGTGCGTGCTTCATCTGATCGACTACGTAGTTTCTCTGTTGGAGAGAAAGACAGAGAAAACCAGTGTATTTATTGCCGTGCGTTTGGTCACTGGAAGAATGAGTGTCCGTCTTTAAAAGCAAAAGATGTTGCTAAAGCTTTCTGAAGATGGCATTGATCACCAAGTTGGATTCTTTTTTTATAAAGTTTAGTGCTTACCAACTTAATTATTCTGTGATTTGAGAAGGAAGCACTGGCTTTCATTTGGGCTTTGCAACACTTTGAAGTTATGTGGGTTCATCTGTGGGACCTCTGGTGGTTTTTACTTATCATAACCCATTAGTTTTTCTTCATTCATTACAGAACCCTAACCAAAGGTTAATGAAGTGGTGTTTGTTTTACAGGGATACCTGTTGGATATTCGCCATATTAAAGGCACAGAGAACACAACTGCTGATGCTTTATTGCGTATTCATATAGTCTAATATTATAGGATTTGTCCTATTTCCTTGTCATTTATCTCTATTCTTTTCTTAAATTGCTTCCTAGGCACCAGGTTGCTGGAAGGAGTTGGAGAGTTAAGACTGCTGGAGTTTTGCGATCTGGATTGAATCTTATTTATCTTATTTTTTTTTTGGACTGAAGCTTTGTGGAGTTATGATTTGTGTAAACTACTTTGTTCCTTTTTTTTAGGGGGGGTGTGTGATGAGTCCCTCGTTACTTCCACTAAGACCGGTCAGTGGGTGTGGTTGGAAGGCTCGTCAACAGAATTGTGTACACCTGTTCCTTCCCTATATAGTGTCAGCTCTGTTTGGTGTGGAGTGTGAACTCCCGGTTGTTTGGTTTTGCTTTGGCTACTTTGAGGTTATGATTAGTTTAACTCGGTTCTGTTGGATGCTTGGATCATTCGTTTGTTTGAAGGAATCGTGTTTTGGTTTGTTGATTTCTTATTTTATGTTCTTTATTTATATTAATAAATATCTTTGTTGCAACATACCAACCTGACTATGTCCTCCTTCCCATTTGTCACGGCTTTGAGCCGGTCGTGACACTGTGTGTCTAGTCTCAGAACACATGGGTTTTGTTTTGACAGCTCATGTGTGCTGTCAGTGTTTCTTCCCCCTCCCACTCATTACCCTTAATTCCCTGTGTTCCGTCACACCTGTAGCCACTTTTTTCTTCATTTAGCTCTCCTCTATTTTAGTTCCTCTCATGCTCCGTCTTTTGTCAGACTGTTGTGATTGTTTAGTGCTTCGCTGGTGATCGTCTTGTCCTGTCTGCCTAGTCCTGCCTTGTTATGTTTTAGGCTCCAAGTGTTTTTTTTTTAATTTTGTTTTTCCTCTGGAACTGTTCCCTCTCTTCCTGTCAGTCTAGACTGGTTCTGCCTCAGGTCCCTGGATCACCTTTCTGTTGGGATCCCCTGAGACCTGACCCCAGCTCCTCCCTGCACTCTGTCCTCTCATTCAGGGATTTTAGTGAGCCTTCGACATTGTGTCCCAAGGATTCTCAGCTCACTGTGATTTTGACGTTGCGTCCCCAATGACGCTCTGATTGATGTGATTTGACGTTGCGTCACAGAAGATGCTTGCACTGGTCCCCGCTGATAGGTTTCTTTTGCTCTGTGGAGTGGTCATTCTTTTGTTTTTCCTGTTTGCCCAGTGAGGGCTAAATAAACTTTTTGTTACCTGCAACTGAATCCTGCGTATCCCTGACAAATAATGATTTAAAAGGAGAGACTGCTGTATTTCTTCATTTTAACTTGAATATTAATAATTTATGAGGTTTAGACTGGGAGAAGTGCCTGAATAGCACTGAACAGACTATTTGTTGAAATAGGCAGACTGAATAACAATAATTAAAAATACAGATATTTATTAGTGTTAATGTTAACTGTTCTTATATGTCACAGTTATAGAGCATACCAATAATAATATCAGCAACTCCAGTAGATTATTTCTATTGTCTACAGACCATATGGTTCTGATCAAAAGACATTTGTTAAATTTCACGTAGCTAACCTCAAATTATATACCACATTACACACACACATACAGTGTCAGAAATGGGGTGTGTGTATAAAAAATGTCACATTTTGTCCAAGATGATGAAGAAGAAGGGTCAGGTTTCCAAATGAAAATAACATTTATTATAACAAACTCAGAAGCCTAATAACAAACACAGACAATACCAGACTATAAGGGAGAAGTTGTTAACTTAGATACACATTGGTCATGAACTAAATACAAACAGGTGTGCTCAATAATGAATGATGACGGGCAGGAAAACTACAACCAAGGAAATAGGAAACTGACTGTGAAAGAACTAAAAGTCCATGATGAAGAAACCAACTCAACTCATTTGTGACATATACACAGAAATGAAGAATGATTGAAGTACAGCAGGGATATTATTTCTGTATCTTTCAGAATCCCAATTGTGCCTTTCTGGAAGGAAATCAAAAGACTGAGTCAGCTTTTAGTTTTTGCTTCCAGAAATATGATCATCTTTGACAATGATTAGGTTATATGCTGAGATCCAAATAAGTTGCCTCCTTAATTACTTTATTTAAAGGGCAATTGGCTGACTTTTATTAATGTGCCGAATGGTAGCTAGATTGTCCATTGTCTCTCTGCAGAGTAGAAAGATGACAGGAATGAATGGGGGCAAAACCAGGTCTCCTGCATGAACTCCACAGCTTAATGTGACTGGAGTATGTGTGCTAACCCCTCGACCAAAGCTCCAATCACAGTTCATTTTCAAATCCGTAATTTCCTTGTCAGGGATGTGCAGCCCTAATAGGAAACTCAAACAGACAACTACAAGCTAATAGTAACTGTGATAGTTAGAGGCATTGAGGAATGTGGAGCGATGACATTGGCTTGACTTTGAAGGCTGGTTTCTACTTGTGCAAGGCTCCTCAACTTGCCGTTTGACTTATTTCATTCGCTTGAATGATAATGGAGAGAATCTGTTGACTGGAATTAATCTTCCGATGCTTGAGGGTGAGCTGCCGTGTGGGGCTAAAGGTCTATTATGATGCATTACTTCATTCTGATATTTCACTGCGTATTTTGATTGCATTGATATGACGATCTGAGTGTATGAAGCTGTCATAAGGTCAAATTATGAACTCTGTTTTTGCTTTTGTGGCTAAATCACATTCCACTGTTTTTCATCCCTCATAACTGTACATGTATAAATAACCTATCTGTGCACTGCAATTCTGTCCATTGTTTAACTGTATATCTTCTACATTTATAGCTGTTTTGTAATGTATTATATTATATTGTTCCAAAGACATAAAAGATGTGTGAAATGAATCCATATGAATCATCTTTTGAATTCATTTTTGAAGGAACGTGGTCACTTTGTTTGACAAACTGATCAAAATCCAAAATTCATTCTGAAATCAAACCATTGAACAACCTACACAAACACAGACTGCTCTCATATTTGGGGACATGAACCTCAAACATCTACTAATATCAAATCTCAATGTTTCTTGCAGGGCCTGTTTTAATGTCCTTTGAGGTCTGTGTCACCATATTCCATGTAGTCTGTGTTTGCCTGCATTTATCCTTTTTTCTTTGATATGGAAAGAGAACGCCTTGGTTCCTCAACCTTGTGAAACATTTCTACCGCCACACAGCATGAAAAAAGTCAGTTTAAACACAGCTTCTCATAGTTATATTGTATACCAGATTCAGCTGTCATATACCATTTTAGTGATGGAGAGGATTACTGTAGATGGAAATCTAAGAAAACACTAATAACAAATCATTCTTTAAGGCTACAGTCCTGATTTAGAGGCAATGCAGCAGAAGTGTTGGACTTAAACTTTCATACTGATTATTTTAAATGAATGAAGCTGCAAATATCAAAGACCAGTTACTGTGCTATTATCTCTAGTGTCAAGTACGTAGGTGTCCATATATAACCCAATCTTGTACTTCATGCAGAGCTGTCAAAAAGCAGATTAATAATAATTTTTTCTACAATGCACCATGACTTTGAACAGATCATATAACTCTTGTTATCCAAAATAATCTCAGTTTCCTTTGCTAAATATCAGTGTAACATATCACATTACTTTTAATTTCCAATCAAAGCTTTTAAGATAAACATCAAGGTTCACTATGAGTAGGCTTGAAGAATGTCTTTCTTTTGAACTGTTATCAGAGTATGTGTCAATGAAAAAAATAAAATAAAATAAATCACTTATAACGCACCCTTATCTCCCAGTGTCACATAAAAACGAAAGATTCCCATTTCAAAAAGCTTGCACATACAAGAAAGGAACGTAACCCTAGCCTTGTCTATCAAACAATAAAGTTTCATTGAAGTACAGGTTGGATTCCCTCTGCGTTACTGCCCTGAGGTAAATTTATTCTAGCTTTAATCAAATGGAAAGCGAAAGAACTTTGAATCGTCTCCTGCATCTTGGGACCAGACGGGCATTGAGTCAGCAACTGCTAGAGCTGATGGGGATTCTGATAGAAGTTAGTTCAATGATGGGGTCTCAGTGGGATTGTCATGCACAATCAGATGCAGAAAATTAGTTAGTTAAGCCCTGGCTCTGCTGTATATTATCTCACCTGTTATGAACCTCCCTTTACAACCTCTATCATAGCCTGGCTGTTGAAGAGCTGTGCTATTGCTTTGAAATAGTCTGTGTGGTGTAAGAGATAACTGGTTCTTCCTCCACCAACACAAAAACGAATAAATGTGGATGTATTTTTTTTTCAAAACAATTTAACATTTAGTAATTGTTAGATTGTATTTGTTTTTTGAAAAAGGAAAAAAGTGGAATATTAGCTTCTGAATCTGCCTATGGCCATTTTGTAATTATTTGTAATAATTGGTATAAGCAATAGAAATTATATGAATGTTAGTATGTTCAAAGTAGATCTTCTCATGGCTAGGTTGTATAACAAGCAGAAAAAAAAAAAGCAGTGGGGTATAATCAGATTGTTTTGCATTAGTACAAATTTACAACCTAGTTACCATAATATTTATGAATTAAGGCACACAAATGACCAAAAAAATATTAAAATTAGTTATTAAAATAACATAAAATACTTTAGGAGCAACCTGATCTTATTTATATTCTTCAACAGAACACTACTGCTAGATTTCATATAAATATTTTATGATCTCACTGATATGAAAACATACAATTTTCAGGTAAAATATTACCACAAAAGGCCAAACCTAAATCTAGCCTGCAGAGTTTAATGAACAGATCATACATAAATGTATGATTAAAGTACAAACTAATAATATTATTATATTATTATTATTTTTTTCAATCAATTTAGCAAAATGATTTTCAAAATGTCATGAGACTTTGCTGTTGGGGTTATCAGTTTGGTAAATGCAAAACAATCATTTGAATTTGCCTATGAATACTTTTTGCCCTTTAAAAATGCAATGTATTGAGTTCCTTAATAATAAATGTGAACTATATTTTTGTCACTAGACTGCAACAATCCACTGGTGACCTTCACAATAACTGTGTGTTTCATTTTCATATTTCATAACTGTTAAGTTATAGTAATACATATATATATATATATATATATATATATATATATATATATATATATATATATATGCAAAGAAAGGCACAAATAAACATATTTTCTACACTGATTTACGTTACATAATTCAGCAGCAACCTAAAATAATGACTTAACAACTAGGTGTCCTCTACTGAAAAGGGAAGTCGTTTTAAAGGCTGTTAAGAAATTATGAGTAGAAAGATTTTGGGGGAAATAACATGCACTTAAAAATAATGCTCAAAACAGCAAGGAACATAGAAACGTGGAAAGAGAAAAAGAAAGAGAAAAGAACAAGGTCAATACTGATATCAGGCTGGCTTTAAAAACAGCACCCACTTCTCAGATGTACTGATGGCCTGAAGGTACAGCGCTCCAATTATCTGAGTAAACAGCAGCGATACAGTGCAGACCAAAACACATCCATATGGATGTCAAAAGCGAAACATATTTAGAATTACTGTAGCTACTTTTGCAAGCTTTGGAAGCACAACCAAAGTCTAAGGTTGTTGCCTAAGATTAGTAAAGTAATTAATGTTTTTTTGTTTTCTTTTGTGGTCTCACTAATTGCCTTGTTTTCCCTTTGTGTGAATGATGCCGCAGTGTTCAGAGAACATGCCACAGCCCCTCTCCATCCCCCTGTGTCTTATTAGTCATGCTGAGTTTGGGTACTTCAGCCATTAGTGACTAGTGGAGCCGAGGATAATATTGCAGCACAGCCAAGAGCGCCTCACCTCTCCGGCTCACACAAATCTCCTTCAATTAATATGGAAATCAGTTGATCCTCTCACACTACACACTTCTTCTTCGACTGACCCTTTTTCCCTTCCCCTAATCACTCAGCTTAATTTGAAAATTAGCCTTTTTTTATTTCTCAGAGGTGCTCATGGAGCAATTTTTTTTTTTACTTTCTCCTCTTTTTGAAAGCTGTCAGGAGTTCTTTTGATCTGAATACGTGCACTTGCCTAGTCTCGCCATTGCTGCAGTGGTTAGTCACAATGTCAATTTAGATTGATACAAGCGAAGTAAACGTTATTGAGCTACATTGCTCCAGTTCAAGGGGGTAATCGTTACTTTTTGCTTGTGGGAAAGCTCATCTAGCGTTCCCTCCCTCTCTTGGAAATGCAATAATATTCCTTCACCTGGGAAGGTAAGCAATGAAGGACAGATGGATGATTGAAAGCAAAAGTCTTATCGTTAAAGGTGAAAGCAGCCAAGATGGATAACACTACACAACAAGGTTGGGGGTTCGATTCCGCAGGAACACATTATAGGTAAAAATTGATAGCCTGAATGCACTGTAAGTCACTTATATATATATATCATTTATTTATTTATGATGAAAATTGGATTGCAGTTAACTGAAAAAAGTGATGTAAATGCACCATAGATGCATTATCATCCAAACATGTGGTGATCAGGGACACATTTATACCATTTTCATACAAATCAATATAATAAAATATTAAAAATATATCTTTATATGTATTTAATTTTTTTTTTTTTTTTTTTTTTTTTTTTTACGTAGGATATGATTTTAGAAACATAGTGTAGCTGAAGCCACAAGTCTACCAATGCTTCATTTGAAATTTCATAATATAATCTGTAAAACTGTGAATTTTATGAAATATTTTCTAAGGCCATGTCATTTGTTTTTAGAGAAGGCTAATCAGATTGATTTATGGCACTTTTCATCTTCGTGAGCTCCATATTGTCACGATCATCAGCTGGAGTGCCCATGAACTTCAGTAGAGGGCACTCCACTCAGGACTCACTCAAGACTAGGGCTGTCACTTTTGTAAAAAAAAAAAAATAATAATTTTCGATTTTTAAGACATAAGTGTTCATTGAATCGATTGTAAAATAGATTTTCCATGTCTAAAAAAAGACGTTTCCTTTTTCGACGTCAAATAACGGACGAACGTAAAGAGAGCGCTGGAAACGCGCAAGTCAGAAATATTTCTTATTTATTGGCATGAAGTTTCGTGCAGAATAACAAACAGCAAAAAATATATGAGGGGACGGCTGCCATAACAAAAGAAAAACATCAGTGCAGGCTTCAACCCGGCTGCATTTATGATTTAGGCAATTCAAAAAATCTCCAAGATTATTTTAAATAATGATTCAATCCATTTCAAACAACTGTTCAAAAAATGAAACTTTAAATGGACTTTAGAACAGGCCATGCGTGTTTTTTTTATTGAATGTAACCAACACCATTACAAATTTATTGGACAGGAAAACAAGTTGATCAACGTTTTCCGGGTCCAGAGCAGAGCGTTTTTTACTCACTATATGTCCAGCTGTTGAGAAGACGGCACTCCGACCGCACTGATGTCCAGGGACACTCAGGTAAAGCTGCACAAGGTGGGGGTATTACTGCCAATTTTCCACCACAAAAGCCGGTCGCTGTCAGCTTGCTATGGTCCTTTTCATAACTCAGAATCTCCTGTATTTATATGTGCAAATGAGGTGAATTCACGTCTACCGTGCCGCGAGACCTCCAGATGTGCATAAACATGTCTTTACACTGACTTAACATTGAAATCATTCGCACCAGACACTCTATTCGCTTTTGGTGTGAACGCAGCGCAGCATAAGAGGTCTTATAGGCGCGTAAAATTTCTGGTATTTTCTGTCTAGCTTTCACAACGCATAGACTACTGCTCTTTCGGAATTATTTATTTTCTTTTTCTGCTTGTTTGTGAGTTTTGTTACATATATATTTTTTAACTGTTTAATTCTTTTAAAATTAATAGTGTACATATTTGTTTAAAATCGATTCCCTATTTTCATTTTCGAAACTTTTTTTGGTTGGTCAGATCGATTGTCCAATCGATTTTCAAACTAAAAGTGACAGCCCTACTCAAGACCCATCATGAACTCCATTTCCCACAATGCCTCATACCTGGGACTGATTGCACTCACACCTGCACCTCATTTCCATACACATATAAGCTGTTCTAACACATGCACTCATTGCAAAGTCTTGTTTAGCCTGTCTGACATTTCTGTACCTGACCTTTGGATTGTTTATACCGACTCTGATTCTCAGAGTAAACTTCCCCAATCATGATTCTATTGTTATTCTACGATTTGTTCACACCTCCGCCAGGTATGAAACATTATCCGTGTTATTCTTTTATCATTATTCTTTTGTTTTTATTCCACCATTATTAGCTTTTGTTGTGGTATTTCAAGTTTTACAAAGCAACAAAGCTTCAGTCCCAGTATGCATTTGCCTCACTTTTATCAAAAGTCTTAATATAAAAATACAACAAAACATTTTCTTACAACCTTACATTAATTATTATGAAAAAATGCATTATGAAGAAGGAATGCACATGCTATCTAGCAGCATTTTACTTTTGTGAATATATGCAGTTTATAGCCTTTTACATTGCTGCACAAGTTACCATTTCAGATGTCCATTTTTCAATATTGTTATATACATGCCCCAAATCTCAAGAAAATCACATACCAACCATTTCTATCGTAATTGTGTGTTTATTATTTGGATATTTCGTGGGTAAAGAGGTTTATCTGTGTTGCTGTTGTCAAATATCAACACGGAAGTGTACAGGAAATGAGTCAGAGGATCTGAGGGGGTTGGATATGATGTATAGTTATGATGGACAAGACACAGACGAATCACGTCACTGTCAGCAGCAGCATACACACGACTCACTAACACACAGAGACAGCGCTGGGAGCGGATCATTATTATCAGATTGTGTAAATCAGTGGAAAATTAATAGAAATTATGATTCTGTCTGAAAAATGAGGTAAACATCAGTACATATATCAATATATCTCCGTAGATATGCAACTTTGGCCTATAAACACTTATCAACGCTGTTCAGTTAATCTATGTGAACACAAATAAACTGCTGCAGATGTGACTGTATATTAATGCTTGGGGAATTTCTATTCTAAAAATGACTCATACATATTTATTATTTTGTACTCCTGACATAAATTACTAAATAACTGTCCCTGCAACAATGTTTTATCCAAACATTGGTCAAATATCAAAGCTAGAATCCTTAAACTTTCAACTGATGCACCTGTTTCTCCAGATCAAGTAAGAGAGTGATGTTTAACATGCTGTGAAAGTGAAACAATAATAATCTGGGGCGGTTGACGATCCTTGACCGCAAAAGGATTAAAGCAGTTTTGCTATGTGCATACATTTATGAACACAGGAAACACCAAAGACAATCAAGGACTAAAGAGACTAACTTGTGAAAATGTCATGCTAATGTGTACTACATGTTCAGTCTATAAGTATGCATGCAGGTGTGTACCGTTTCTTTACAAAGTGGCACTGCAAACAACTGTCTTGCCATGAACAACACAGTGTCTTTTGGTCATTTTTGTGGATCTGTGTAAATGGTGATTGTTTTGAAAACATTGACATCTGTTAATAAAAAAAACAAACAAACAAAAAAACTTAACTGACAGCATATCAGATAAAAAATATTATATTTATTATTTCAAAAGATTTGAAAAATTCCATAAATTATTATACTTGACCACTTTTAGAATGTCTAATTTCTAGAAACTCACATATCTCTCTGCTTAATTTCATAGCCTGCTTTAAACTTTGTTTAATCTTCTTTTCTTCACTTCTAATCCATTTTGAAAATGTTTACTGTTGGAATGTTTCTAATGTAGAGAAACACAATAGACCAAATTAGATTCAGTAAATGATCGAGAATTTCCAGTAAATGTTATATGTACGTGGTGTGTGGGTAAGTGTGTTTGGCTCTCTACCCGATCACACTGGAGGCTCATTGGAATGCAAGGTGTAAAAGCTGTGCAGCTAAATAATATCCAGATAATATCAGGATAAAAAACACGTTAATGCCAGATGGAAAGGGGCCCAAATTCTGTTATTTGCATGAATTTGTTGTTTATTTGCTTAAAAATAAATCATTTATGAGGATCCTATCTGGTCATTAATGTGTTGCAGTTTCACTGCTAAAAGTGGGTCTTGCCATCTGGACTTAATATGGGATTTTCTCTGCAGTATATGAATCAGCATTAAGCCTAGACATTGACATAATAGTGAGGGCACTGCCTCAGACATAGTTTAACAAAATAATGGAGATTTCATTGCAGATGGTCATGGGCAGCAGTCTGAAAAGCCTTTGTTTGCAGCTGCGCTCAGCTGGCTGGCCCAATCACTCGTGCTCTCGGGCCAACCTCCTGGTGACCTCCATTTGATAGCAGAGGCGGGCCCATTCGGGTCACCTTGTGACCTCTCAACGTGAGCCTTTTACGTGATGGGGTAAACCGTCTGTGTACAAGCTAATGGCTGTGTAGGGCTAGCTGGTTTTCTTCATGCACGCTCAAAGAAATACCTGCCACAAACTCTGTGGTGTGGTCCCCTGATTGATTTTTGCTGGAAATGTCTGAAATTGTCTTTTAAAATGAATCAGGCTCATAGTTAGAGTATAAAACACAAACTAAATTGTTTTAGCAGATATTGTAAAGCAGGGGTCGGCAAGTAAGTTTGGCATCGGGCCAAAAAATAAAAAAAACAATTTTGCCAATAGATGACAGAACAGAACATAGTCAAAGGCTAATTTAAGAAATTAATTGATGAAAAAGGCAACTAGAATTGCCTGTGACAGACTGTTACAGTGTCTTTTGTAACTGGTAGTGAGCTGTTACTTTGTGTTAAATCCTGTAGGACAGTCATTAACAAAAAGCCACATTTGTGTGGTGGTGGTGGTGTATCCATTTTACACTGGATAAATGAATAAAGCACATTTCTGACGCGCAACCTGGCAAGTATCTTCATTCACCAACTTGCAACACAGACCGCCTTGCTAAAACACACATATGTGGGAGATTAAATTAAAAATTAATTAAATAAAAAAAAATGTATGCATTTAGCAGACACTTTTATCCAAAGCGTTTTACAGTGCATTCAGGCTGTCAATTTTTAACTATCATGGGAGATGCGGAATGGATAAAAAGAACTTTTAAAAAAAAAAATAAAAAAAATAAAAGAGGACTTCAATAACCCCATTAAAGCTGCAGAAGGTAACTTTTGTAAAAATGTATTTTTTACATATTTGTTAAACCTGTCTTTATGTCCTGACAGTTAAATATGAGACCGATAATCTGTGAAAAAATCAAGCTCCTCTGGCTCCTCCCAGTGGTCCTATTGCCATTTGCAGAAAATACATCGCTCCTGGTAAGAAAAAAACAATCAGAGCTGCGGTCTGTAACTTTTTTTTTTTTTGTGCTCAAAATTTACAAAATGTATATAATAAGCGAGTACACTATGAATCCATTTTCCAAACCGTGTTTTTAGCTTGTCCTGAATCACTAGGGTGCACCTATAATAAGTGTTTATATCCGGACTATCTTAGATTTGCTTCGGGGGTACCGCGGCGGAGTAACCCAGTACCTTTGTGATTCTTCATAGACATAAACAGAGAGAAGTAGATCCGGCTACAATGTCCTTCCGCAAGACGCAAGCAGTTCTGTTTATTAACCGCTAGAGCGTTAAAAGTTACCTACCGCAGCTTTAATGGCATGTTTGGGGCATGCCCTAAACAAAGTATGTTTTACTTCCTCTTTCCATATTGTGAATGATAAATGTGTATCATTTTAATTTGCTTGTTACACAATGAAGCCTTATTGTAATAATTATTTGACTTGGCCTATTTTTACAATTTTCCTTGGCATCATCATTTACTAAATTGGAATAAAAAATAAAATAAAAAAAAATGTATTCTATTATGTATGCTATTATGTTGTGTGCAGTGTGATGTTAACATTTTAAATGTTTAACATTTTTGAGAGAAAATGGCACTATCAAAGGGTCTAAAGAATCAAGTCAAGTCACCTTTATTTATATAGCGCTTTAAACAAAATACAACATACACAAAGCAACTGAACAATATTCATTAGGAAAACAGTGTGTCAATAATGCAAAATGATAGTTAAAGGCAGTTCATCATTGAATTCAGTAATGTCATCTCTGTTCAGTTTAAATAGTGTCTGTGCATTTATTTGCAATCAAGTCAACAATATCGCTGTAGATGAAGTGACCCCAACTGAGCAAGCCAGAGGCGACAGCGGCAAGGAACCGAAACTCCATCGGTGACAGAATGGAGAAAAAAACCTTGGGAAAAACCAGGCTCAGTTGGGGGTCAGTTCTCCTCTGACCAGACGAAACCAGTAGTTCAATTCCAGGCTGCAGCAAAGTCAGATTGTGCAGAAGAATAATCTGTTTCCTGTGGTCTTGTCCTGGTGGTCGTCTGAGACAAGGTCTTTACATTGGATCTGTATCTGGGGCTCTAGTTGTCCTGGTCTCCGCTGTCTTTCAGGGCAGTAGAGGTCCTTTCTAAGTGCCGATCCACCATCTGGTCTGGATACGTACTGGATCCAGGTGACTGCAGTGACCCTCTGATCTGGATACAGACTGGATCTGGTGGCTACAGTGACCTCAGAATAAGAGAGAAACAGACTAATATTAGCGTAGATGCCATTCTTCTAATGATGTAGCAAGTACATCGGGTGTTATGGGAAGTGTTCCCGGTTCCGGTTTACCTAATTAATGCAGCCTAAAAATCCTTTAACGGATTTGGATATTAAAAGCATATTAGTATGTTATGCGTAAGCCAGGTTAAAGAGATGGGTCTTTAATCTAGATTTAAACTGCAAGAGTGTGTCTGCCTCCCGAACAATGTTAGGTAGGTTATTCCAGAGTTTATGCACCAAATAGGAAAAGGACCTGCCGCCCGCAGTTGATTTTGATATTCTTGGTATTATCAAATTGCCTGAGTTTTGAGAAAGTAGCGGACGTGGAGGATTATAATGTAAAAGGAGCTCATTCAAATACTTAGGTGCTAAACCATTCAGGGCAGGAAAGTTGACAACGAAAATAGGGCTTACAAAGAAGAATAGAAAGACAACTAGTGATGTTACGTTCTGTGCCGAGGCTTGAGAGCATGTGTCAAGAATCGACTGCTTTCAGTGAAGTGCGTATCGAGGCTTTTAACGCTTTAGAGCAGTGATGTCATTGATGACATCCGAAGCCTTGCTTGGGCTGGCTGGTTCAGTAAGGGATTCAAATATTGTAAACAGACCTGTTAAATTCAGACACTTTCCAGTTTTAGACTAATTATATTGGCCCTCCTTTTTTTTTCATCACTAATTTATAAGTCTTAGCTGGCGCACAACAGTATATCATAGATCACATCAGGTCATCTTTAATGCATATGCTTGTTTTACACTATTTGGCCACCAAGTGGTATTGTGAGCAAATGAAGCCTTGAGAAATTAACCCTTTTGTGAACACTTGGATGAAAATCTTCAATGCTTCATAAGGCTTCATCTCACCATAACAAAAGACAACTATGTGTTCATCCTACCTAGTTTTGTGAATGTAAAGCTGGTTTGTCTTATCTGCAATGAAGTTGCCGCTGTTTGCATAGAATATAATATTAGATGGAATTACTAATGAAAAGCTGTTCAAATTGAAAGCTCAAAATTCATCTCAAAACATTGCTGCAAAAAAAGGTTATTGTACTTTAATTTTGAAGGCAAAATCACTAAAGACCAAGTGATTGTAAGTGTCTGTTGCTGTCATGACAAATCCATTTCAGAACAAGTTGCTATCAAAATAGGCTAACTGCAGGTGTGGGCTGGATATTATTGCCAGGGGTAAAGTTTTGGACAGCCGGAAGGGAACTTCATCAGAGAAAATAACTTTGCACCAGTCTTCTGCTGTCCAATCCTTGTAATTCCTGCAGAATTTCAGTCTGTCCTTGACATTTTTCTTGGAAAGAAGTCGCTTCTTTGCAGCCCTTCTTGACACCGGGACATTGTGCAATAGTCTTGGCCTCACTGTGTGTGCAGATGCCTTCACACCAACTTTCTACCATTCCTGAGCAAGCTCTGCACTGGGGGTGACACGAATCCCTAGCTGACTCCTCAGGAGGAGACGGTCCTGGTGCTTGCTGGACACTCTGCGATGTCCTGAAGACTTCGTCACTGCACTCAAACTTTTCTCCTTGAAGTTCTTGGTGATCCGGTAAATAGTTATTTCAGGTCCATCAGTCTGCTCTTAGAATCTATTTAGTATAATAGTGATTTTAACTGACTAGTACTCATTCACACTTTCACATATGCTGGTGATATGATTAGCCAATTAATGTTAGCTGGTCATTTTGTGTCAGGATAAAAAACTGTGAAATGTGAGGGTTTTTTTTGTACATTTTTTATGAAAAAGTATCTTTTTTGGGGGGGTGCAATTATTTTTAGCAATTATTTAAAATGCATCTAATCACTCTACATAAGAGTATATATATAAATATAGAATATGTCTATATACATTAAGATTTGACATATAGTGCATGTTATTTGGTAGGAGGGCAGAGATCAGGTCAATGCAAAAATGACTGTATACACTGTACACCATAGTGTGCAAAGAAAGTTTAAGCAGCATGTGCATTATACAATGAGTTAAACAGAATGTGCATTACAGTGAGGTAAGTAAATGGCATACTGTATGTTTACATATGGCCAATGACCATAACAGTGCAAACGGCATCCGAAGGTAGAAATGTGCAAGGGAATGTGCAAAAAATGGACTGCAAACCCAATTAGCTCCCCAACACCAAAGTGCTGCCCCCGGGCATGTAGATTATATGCCTTCTTTTTCTGTTTCCCAGTACTCATCAACTGCCTCTTGGCATACATGTTGGCTGATTCCTGGAGCTGTCTAGCATATTCAGGCCCCACAGGAACAGGCAGAGCATCTGGAGTCAGACACCCAGCTCAGCGGTGGTTTTATTTTCCCTACCCAACATCATCAGGCCTGGCGAGCATGGGGTTGGGTGCTGAACTACAGTGTGACATATCATTAGGAGTAGTGGCAGATGTGTGTCCCAATCATGCTCATGAGTGGATGTCAAGATAGTGGATGTCCTATTAAAGCACTCCATGAGTCTGTTGTTTTGGGTATGGTGCATGTCTTACTGATTCCCAGCTGCCCACACATAGTAGAGAACACTCTGCACACAGAATAACCCTCCTGATCACTATGGATACTCTGAAGGATTCCCAAACCCTTGCTCAAGACATTGGCAACAGTCTAAGACTCTTAGTCAGGTAGCACAAAAGCCTCAGGCTATTTGGCAAAGTAATCCATAGCAGTTAAGACAAAATGTTATCCCCCTGTGTGGATTGTGGGAATGGCCCCAAGATGTCTATCCTTCAAAGGTGGTACTTGAAAAACCTGATAGTGGACATTGTGGCTAGTAGTTCTCCCATGTGTGACACAAGACCTCTTTTCTGCCTTGATTTGCACCTTGCTTAAGCAGGCTTCTACTCTCTCTCCATATGGACACACTTGAGATAGGACTGTATCTTTGCATCTCCACTTGCATCCGTATCTAACACAAATGGTGGGAGGGGGTCTGGGGGTGCCAAAATGAGCGCACTCATCAGGGTCTGTTGCAGAGTACTAAAAACTTTTTTATAGCCCTCTGACCAGACAAAAGACTGATCCTTCTGCAGGAGCTTGTACAAGGTGGCAGCCGAGAAAAAAACTTAAACCAGTAATAGGCTGCCAGACCCAAGAAGCTCTTCATCTTTTTTTCTGATTCGCTAGAGTGGGCCACTCCATCAGAATGGAGCTAGTGTCCTGCTGTCCTTCTCTCCAGCACTGTTTTCCAGACATACATAGGATAACACAGTAGGGATGTAAAATAACCCTAATATATAATAAATAAATAATGTACTATATATATATATATATATATATATATATATATATACACAGAAATAAAATATAGGAAAACTATTAATTGTTTAGATAAATGTACATATATGTTATTACTGTGCACATTATTCACAAATTGTGCAGTTTAATATAAATATGTCAGATAACTTTCCTAGTTGTGATAGACAATGTATAATTATGAAGATAAATTGTTCATGTTGAAAAAAACTGTTCCTGTGCCTGGCTGTTCTATTGGTCAGTGCTCTGTAGTGATGACCAGATGGCAACAGTTTGAAGAGAGAGTGGGCTGGGTGTAAGGGTTCCAAGATGATTTGTTTATTGTCCTTTTCCTCACTCTGGAGATGTAAAGATCTTGGAGGCTGGGCAGAGAGGCACCTATAATCCTCTCACTAGTCCTGACGGTCCGTTGTAGTCTCTTGATGTCTAATTTGGTAGCTGATCCAAACCAGACAGTAATGGACGAACAGGCTGGTTGAATTTCCTCAGATGGCGAAGGAAGTTAAACACATGGATCAGACCTTTATTTATTTCTATAAACCATCTCTAAAAATCACTCATATGGGCAACACTTTAATACCATGTTCAGAAGAGCCTGCAAAGACACTGCACATATTTTATTATAACGCTTTTCAGTTGAATGTTCATTTATAGACGACACATTGTTCAGTTATTGTGGCTTCAGTCTTCCACTGACCTTCTTTCCTTTATTTACCAATAATACTAATTCTTATTCACTAATTTAAAAATTCTTTGTTTACTAATAATATTAGTGATATGACATAAACAAACAAGGAGAGTTGATGAAAAATATTCAGATTTATATATTTATTTTGTGTTTTGTTAAAATACTATTTTGCTTTGTTTACTATAAACATGAGCCTCGGGGAGGTGTTGCTTCAATTGATAACAACGTTTTCAGGATTTCTCAGAGGGCAGGCTTCAAGTATAACTTGTTTGAAGTAATGGTGCTTCATATAACATTATCCAGTGAATCAAGTGTTAATGATAAATCCCCTGTGATGTGTGTACTGGCTACTGTATACAGGCCACCAGGCCACCATACAGACTTTATTAAAGAGTTTGGTGATTTTACATCTGAGTTAGTTCTGGCTGCAGATAAAGTTTTAATAGATGGTGATTTTAATATGTTGATAATGAAAAAGATGCATTGGGATCAGCATTTATAGACATTCTGAACTCTCTTGAGGTTAGACAACACATTTCAGGACCTAATTATTGTTGAAATCATACTCTAGATTTTATACTTTAACATGGAATTGATGTTGATGGTGTTGAAATTATGCAGCCAATTTTTATCTCGGATCATCATTTAGTTTTGTGTAAACTTCATGTAGCCAAAATTTGTAAATTCTACTTTTTGTTACAAGTATTGAAGAACTATCACTTCACTCCCAAAATACTTTTTTAGTTATCTTCCTGGTATATCCCAATTCCTTAGCATATCTAAAATCTCAGAACAACTTGATGATGTAACAAAAACTATGGACTCTTTTCTAGCATTTTAACTACAGTTACTCCTTTACGCTTAAGGAAGGTTATGGAAAACAGTCTGACACCATGGTATAATGAGCATACTCGCACCCTAAAGAGAGCAGCCAGAGAAATGGAGCTCAGCTGGAGGAAAACTAAATTAGAGGTATTTCGTATTGCTTGGTGGGAAAGTAACCTATCCCACAGAAAAACATTAAAAACTGCTAGATCTGATTACTCTTCTTCTCTTTTAGAAGAGAAAAAACATAACCCCTGGAATTTATTCAGTATATTTATTCAGTGGCTAAATTAACGTTGACATTTCCCAACATCACAGCAGTAATGACTTTATGAACTACTTTACTTCTAAAATCGATACTATTAGAGATAAAATTGTTACCATTCAGCCGTCAGCTACAGTATCACATTAGACAGTGTACTATAGATCCCCTGAGGAACAGTTCCAGTCATTCTCTACTATAGGAGAGGAAGAATTGTATAAACTTGTTAAATCATCTGAACCAACAACATGTATGGTAGACCCTATATCACCTAAGCTCCTAAAAGAGGTGTTTCCAGAAGTCATAGATCCTCTTCTGACTATGATTAATTCATCATTTTCATAAGGATATGTCCCCCAAACCTTCAAACTGGCTATTATTACGCCTCTCATAAAAAAAAAAAAAAAAAACACAATTTGACCCCAAAGAACTAGTTAATTATAGACCAATCTCAAATCTCCCTTTTCTGTCCAAGATACTAGAAAAGGTAGTATCTTCACAATTATATTGCTTCTTTGAGAAAAATTGTATATGTGAGGATTTCCAGTCAGGATTTAGACCATGTCATAGTACTGATACTGTTCTCCTTAGTGTTACAAATGACCTGCTCTTATCATCTGATCGTGGTTGTATCTCTCTTAGTTCTATTGGATCTTAGTGCTGCATTTGACACTATTGACCACAACATTCTTTTCGTAGACTTGAACACTTTGTTGGCATTAATGGAAGTGCATTAGCATGGTTTAACCCTCTGGAGTCAATTAACGCGTATACACGTTATGAGTCATTTTCTCCTGATAACCCCGAAAATAACTTAAATTACACTTTCAGTTTTAATTGTACAGATAAGAACAATACATCAATTGAATCTGTAAAGGGTCTACTTTTTTGTATACAGACATAATAACAACACAACTTTGTGCACTTATAAAATAAAGATAACAAACAAGGTGTGCTGTCTGCAGCCTTTGTCTGCGCTGATCTTCATGTACAAACACATCATTAAAATGAACTGTAACTCTGTGAATACTCAATGAAGAGACATGAGAGAGATACCTATAGAAAGCCTCACATGACTACTTTTACTAAATGTCACTAAACAAGTGCCACCGAAAACAAATATTCTGTTATAAAGTAATCCATATGAAAACAATGTGATGTCCGTTTTTCACGTCTCTCTTCATTATCTTCTGAGACCACACCCCACGCTGAACACTCTATTCAGATTCTAATGTTTTAAACTGAAGCGTGTGGCTTGAATACTCCCACACAGAAGAAAAAGCAGCGAGACTGTTCTAAAAGTTTTTTATTTATTTGTTTTACTGTTTGCTTCGCGATGGGAGGAATAAGACATAATTCACCCAAAAAAGACGTGATGGGGTTGAGGATTTGAGAAATGGATTTCCTCAGAAAAAAAAGAATGAAGCACTTTATTCAGCAGAGATCATGAACATGAGTAAGTCTCTTTTTATTTATTTATATACTTGTACTAGTTATTATTATTATTATTTTTTTTCAAAAATACAATTATGTACATACATGCATTTCACATTATTATAGCCCAGTTTGTGCTGATTACAGTGAGATTAGACTTTACCAATTTAGATATTTATAAGAAACTGAAAAAAAGCACAAATGTTAGGGCATGACAACTTCTCCAGGCCCCAAAAATACCCTTAGACCCCAGAGGGAAATTACTCGTCATCCAGTTTTTAATATCAATTATGCATTCCATTAGTTTTTAAAATTGGTGTTTTAGTCTGCTTTAGTCTGAGCCAGCCCTTACTAAGGCATGGAATGAACGAAACACCTGAGAAGAGATAATGCAAACCCCTCAGAGGACCTCAGATGATGCCAACCCTGTAACAACATAAACTACAAAGTTTTGCTACAAGTTTGATTGAAACATATAATCATTGCTGTTAAAAGTGTTCATCAACTAAATTTAACCATACATACATAAATACACACACACATAAATACACACACACACACACACACACACACACACACACACACACACACACACACACAGGTGCTGGTCGTATTATTAGAATATCATTAAAAAGTAGATTTATTTCACTAATTCCATTCAGAAAGTGAAACCTGTATATTATATTCATCCATTACACACAGACTGATGAATTTCAAATGTTTATTTCTTTTAATTTTTATGATTATAACTAGAAACTAAGGAAAATCCCAATTTCAGTATCTCAGAAAACTAGAATATTACTTAAGACCAATACAAAGAAAGGATTTTTAGAACTATTGGCCAACTGAAAAGTATGAACATGAAAAGTATGAGCATGTACAGCACTCAATACTTAGTTGGGGCTCCTTTTGCCTGAATTACTGCAGCAATGCGGTTTGGCATGGAGTCGATCAGTCTGTGGCACTGCTCAGGTGTTATGAGAGCCCTCCAGACTCTGGGATCCTGATTTCCAAAGGAAATGCAAAATGTACTTTCATCAGAGAACATAACTTTGGACCACTCAGCAACATTCCAGTCCTTTTTGTCTTTAGACACTTCTGACGATGTCGGTTGTTTAAGAATGGCTTGACACAAGGAATGCGACAGGTGAAACCCATGTCTTGCACACGTCAGCACGTAGTTGTTCTTGAAGCACTCCATCTGGAGTCCTCTTTTTGTGAATCTCCCCATTTTTTAATGGGTTTTGTTTCACAATCCTCTCCAGGGTGCGGTTATACTTACTGCTTATACACTTTTTTTTCTACCACATAATTTCCTTCCCTTCACCACTCTATTAATGTGCTTGGACATAGAGCTATGTGAACAGCGAGTCTCTTTTGCAGTTTTATCACACAGCATAATGCCAGAGAAATTTTGAGGGAGCATGCAATTGCCATGCTGACTACCCGAATGTCCACTAGAGCTGTTGCCCATGAAATGAATGTTTATTTCTCTACCATAAACCATCTCCAAAGATATTTCAGAGAATTTGTAAGAGAATGTGTAATCACACCTGCCCAGGACTTTCACATCCAGCATCGTCACTTCCAAGACAATCTGAGACCAGCCCCCCGCTCTACTTCCTTAAGTGGAATTTGCTATTCTAGGAACTACCAAAAGTCCAGTGTTTTGTGACCTTAGGGAGCGTGATGGATTGTTACATGGTAGAAGGCTAGTTAAGTATGCAGGAGTTAAACCATTTAGGGCCGTATAGGTAAGTAATGATCATTTGTAACTGATACAGAAATTAATAGATAGCCAGTGCAGAGACTGTACAATTGGGGTAATTGGGGTTTATATTCTTGACCTGGTTGGGACTCTAGCTGCTGCATTTTGGACTACCTGTAGCTTGTTTATTGAAGAAGCAGGACAACCACATAGAAGAGCATTACAATATTCCAGTCTAGAGGTCATGACTAGCTTTTATGCATCAGAAACATAACATGTTTCGTAGCTTGGCAATGTTTCTAAGATTGAAGAATGCAGTTTTTGTAACATGGGAAATATGATTTTTCAAAAGACAAATTGCTGTCTAATATAACACCCAGATTTTTTACTGTAGAGTAAGTAACAGTACATTCGTCTAGTTGCAAATTCTAATCTACAAGATTCTGTGTACTGTTTTTTGGTCCAATAATTAATATCTCTGTCTTATCCGAATTCAATTGGAGAAAATTATTGGTCATCCAATCTTTTACATTTTTAACATACTCTGTTAGCTTAGATAATTTCGAAGTTGAATCTGGTCTCGTTGAGATATATAGCTGAGTATCATCAGCATAACAGTGGAAGCTAATTCCATATTTTCTGATAATATTACCAAGGGGCAACATGTATATTGAAAATAGAAGGGGACCTAGGACGGATCCTTGTGGCACTCCATATCTTACTGGTGATAAATGAGATATGCCTCCCCATTTAAATACACAAAATGGTAGCGATCAGACAGGTAGGATCTAAACCATCTTAGAGCTTGCCCTTGAATACCTGTAAAGTTTTGTAATCGATCTACGAGTATGTCATGATCTATGGTGTCGAACGCAGCACTAAGATCAAGTAAGACTAGAAATGAGATGCAGCCTTGATCTGACGCAAGGAGCAGATCATTTGTAATTTTAACAAGTGCAGTTTCTGTGCTATGGTGGGGTCTGAAACTTGAAATTCTTCATACAGATATTTTTTTTTGTGTTGCAGGAAGGAGCTCAATTGAGCAGACACAACTTTTTCTAAAATTTTAGACAGAAATGGAAGATTTGAAATAGGCCTATAATTTGCCAGTTCACTATTATTTAGTTTTGGTTTCTTAATAAGAGGCGTAATAACCACCAGCTTGAATGGTTTTGGGACGTGACCTAAAAATAACGACAAGTTAATGTTATTGAGAAGCGGTTCTTCGGCTACAGGTAACAACTCTTTCTGTAATTTAGTGGGTACAGGATCTAATAAACATGTTGTTGGTTTAGATACAGTGATAAGTTTATTTAGCTCTTCCTGTTTGGGTGCGTTGGATGAAACTGAAGTGTTAGATGCTGTAGAATCTACATATGCTATTGCATTTCTAATGTCAATCTATTTTATCAGTGAAGAAATTCATAAAGTCATTACTATTAAACGTTGATGGAATATTTGAATCTGGTGGTGTCTGGTTATTTGTTAATTTAGCCACTGTGCTAAATAAAAACCATGGATTGTTTTGGTTATTAGCAGTTTTTAGAGCCTGTCTATGTCACGCTGTAAGTCTCTGTTTCCCTGGGTTTCCACTAGTGAGCTGACTTCTCTTTAGGCACTTCACCATAGGCACTATAATTCCTCTAGTCTGATCCTGTCTTCTCCGGTTAATTGCACCAGGTGCAGGCAATCTATTGTCATTAGTCTCCTTATAAATACTTGTCTTTCCCTGTTGTTTGTTTGGAGTCCTTACCCTTCGATGTACCAGTCTTTTCGTTCCCCGAGATTCCTCATTCTCATGTTCTGAGTTCCCATTCCGATTCCTTCCCTTCCTGGTTTTGTTATGTTGTTTGTTTGGACTGAATTCTGGTTTTGACCCATTGCATGTTTGACTACGATTTTGGATTACCTCTTTTAAATATACCTGCGATTGGATCTCTCGTCTCCCTTTGTTTCACTGGTCGTCGAATCGTTACAGTCTATAGCTGGACATACTGTTTTTCCATGCAATTCTAAAAACTTCCAAGTTAGTTTTTCTCCATTTGTGTTCAAGACTACAAGTTTCTTTCTTGAGTATTACTGTTATACCATGGCACAGTACGTTTTACTCTAACCTTGTTTCAATTTGATGGGGGCAACAGCTTCTAATGTATTAGAGAAAATAGTTCTCTTCACGGATGAATCCCAGTTTTCACTGTACAGGGCAGATGGCAGACAGCATGTACAGTATGGCATCATGTGGGTGAGTGTTTTGCTGATGTCAACATTGTGGATTGAGTGGCCCATGGTGGCAGTGGGGTTATGGTATGGTCAGGTGTATGTTATGGACAATGAACACAGGTCATTTTTTTATGGCATTTTGAATGCACAGAGATACCGTGATGAGATCCTGAGGCCCACTGTTGTGCCATTCATCCACAACCATCACCACATGTTGCAGCATGATAATGCGTGGCCCCATGTTGCAAGGATCTGTATGCAATTCCTTGGAAGTTGAAAACATCCCAGTTCTTGGATGGCCAGCATACTCACCGGACATGTCACCTATTGAGCATGTTTATCAGCATCTTGATATGCCACACATGCCTACCCTATAAAGATTTGTAAACAATATCTGAGAGAAATGAGCCTTTTGTGTACATAAAAAAAAAGTCACAGATCTTTGAGTTCAGATCATGAAAAATGGGGTAAAAACTAAAGTGTCGGTGTGTGTGCGCATATATATATATATATATATATATATATATATATATATATATATATATATATATATATATATATATATATATATATATATATATATTAGTAGAAACTTAATTTCCTATAAAGCTGTTTAGCATTTTGTGACCAGCGCTATAAACATAAACTTGAATTGAAATTAATTTAATGCAACTCGCTAGACTGAATGTTATTTGATAATGTAAAGGTTATTTTCTCTCTTTTTGTAGAATGAAAGTGTTACAGTCTAGTTAGCAACTTAATGTTTTTTATAAAATTCACATTAAATACAGTCAGTCATATATAAAACAAATTGGTATTAAGTAAAAAGACAGATTTTTTTATGCAATGAATTTTAAAATTGTGCCCCCTTAAAGCAACCTCATGACGCCACCCAATAACCCCCCCCCCCCCCCCCAATACAACCAACACCAACACCCCCAAGTTATTTTAATCTACATCCTAGCTTTGTGTCTAGCTTTGTTAACCTCCTCTATGCTAATAGCACAATCAACCCGTCATTACATTTCTCTAAATCAACAAAATTAAGGTCTTTTAAATGCATGCAAACATCTCAGCTTTACTTTGAATCTGACAAGAGAAGAGTTGATTTTAAAAAGACTAATCAAGAGCCCTGGTTTGTCATATCGCTCTGCTGCAGATAGCCCATGGTTGTGTAAAAGGTATAATTACTGCCTTACAATTAAAGCCTGATAGTAGTTCCTCTCCTGTGAATGCAACCCTAAATACACACTTTGAAGTTATAATGATGGTTCCCATGAGTGAGGAAATGTTTTGCGGCTATTGCAATTATCACTAAAACCTCCATGGATCATTGTTCTTTAGTGAAAGAGAGACCAATGATCCAATGACAGCCCTCTATTACATCTCCAAAAGTTTTGCTTTACTTAGTAATCATCAGTGCTCTTGACCCAAGGTTATTTTTGTATAAAACCGTAAAGCTAAACTAAGAAAAGGGAACTTTTTTCGAAATTATACAACCAATAAATGGCTCATTAAAAATAAAAATGGCAATAATCAAAATAAGGTTGTCTTTTTTTTTTTTTTTTTGAAAACATTAGTGTGTATGAAATTAGTATTCTGTGTTTCAGTGTGGCTCCAGTGGACCTGAAGGTTTTGACTTTCGGAATGAGGTTTCTTGAAGTAATATGGCTACGGATAACGTTCCAATAGCCTCTGATTACACATGGAAATGAGTGATTTACCAGCTAAAACATTTTCACTGGAATGGATGGCCTACTGTGCAGCAGTTGACTAAAGCAATGAATGTGTTTAGAAACAATGAGCATGTGTTATAACAGCTGCTTCGGATTTGATCATAAACGTAAACACTTTTCACCTGTGTTTTTTCTTACTTCAGCTGTGGAAGGTTACGTTAGCTCTCTAGCGCTATACCATTAAAGGTAATACCTGTTCCTCTACATGTTATTTGCATTAATATATTGCATAATATTTATCCATTATAATTTTAATATAAAGATTAGTTTTTATCACTGAAACACTGGGTACTTTATACTATTCATATGTCAATTGCTGCTGTAATAATAAGAACAGTGCCTACTGACATGAAAATTTATATAACCAAGTAAATGAAACATGCTCTGCCAGAGTCTTCTGTTTCTTAGACTAGATTAATACATTAAGATAGTCTGCTGTGAGAATAAATTTATACTTACTCCAGGCAATTTGCATTGCCTTGATATAAAACTATACATATGGCCATGTTTCAAACCTCAAACCTTTCTTTCCAGACTCCTGTCAAGTGATGATAAGGAGAGACAAAAAGTGAGTTGCTAGAAAAAAAACATTTAAATAGTGCTCAAATGACAAATAAGCTGAACTGAACAAATAATTTCCTTTCAATTAAAAGTGATAAAAAAGAATGACAGAATGAAAAATGAAGCTGAAGAAATAAGACCATATGCTTATTTCTGCATATGGAAATATGGGGGGGGGGGGGGTGAAATGCTCATTTTCACTCAATATCCTGTTAATCTTGAGTACCTATAGAGTAGTACTGCATCCTTCATATGTCCAAAAAGTCTTTAGTTTTATTATATTTATAAGAGAAAGATAGTCTGTGCCGATTTTTTTTGTTTTTGGAAAAACACGAGCGTCTGGAGGCGTTACGTGTGGGCGGAGCTAAAGAATCACGAGCACGAGTAGGCTTTTGCGTTGAGAGCGTTTGGAAGTTGTGACATTACCATGAGGAAAAAAAACATAATCCAAATCAAACCATGGCTAACAGTCAGATTCAGCTGTTTATTTATGATCCAGAATCAGATCCCGAGGCTGAAACTGAACGAGAGCAGCAGCAGCAACAACTACAGCAGGACGTGGTATGTATTGAAACTGTATATATTTGCTTAGCGGTTTTGGGAAATGACTAAGTTCCACTTTATGTCAAACTGGGCCTTGTTTGTAAAACAAGCATCTTCGAAATGCAGGGAACAAACAAAAACACTTGCACAACTCCGTCGATGCTCTGTAAAAATAAACTCCGTCCACTGGTCCCTTAATGTTTTTTTTTTTTTTTTTTTGGTAATCTGCAGGGTTGTCTTGCCCTCACAACCAAAAACACACTTCTTTTGTGACATTTCGCAACGCTCTCGCTCTGATCAGTGAATGTCTCTGCTCCGCTCTGCTCTATGGGAGCGCGCGCTCTTTCGGCAGAAGTGCCCTTAGGACTCATATAAGGAAATTCTGCTCCATCTAATGTCACACAGACCCATACTCGAAAAAAAACTTTCCGAAACTTGTGACAAACCGGAAGGAGTATTTTTGGAACAAAAGTACTTCTTCAAACGTACAACTTAATTTTTGAAACTTTGTCCATGAATCCAACTCTTAAACAGTATAAAAAACTGCATGAAATTAATATGCATGAAATAGCATTTCACCCCCCCCCCCCCCTTAAAAAAAACATGGAATTTTTGTTTAAATAAGTTGATAAGTGTTCAATTAAGATGTTAATGCATCAAGAGGAAGAAATAGCTAAAGCCTGCTTAATTCATGAAAATATTTAATTGATAAATTGCTATAACTTAAAATATATTCACAAAATTGTGATTAAAACTAAAATTATTGTTTGCGTTATAAGTCAGTGTTCAAAGAGAAGTGCATATAAGTGAACCAGAATACATAACAACATTTGCAGACTGCCTGTGCCTGTGCCTGTGTTGCATACTCTCTAGCCTTTCTCATGGAAAACAAACAAACAAATAAAACGTTCTTCCACTATTTCTTTGTTAAGCCTCAATCCATTTTCCTCCAGGTGGTAATGTTCATGCAACTCCACAGTCATGACCTAAGATTTAGTGTTTTTTAAAAAAAAAAAATATTTTTAGAAACCTTAGTTCACACTTGCAGATATTACAGAATTCAGGTTGCACACATATGAAGGTGCATGCACCAGCCAAAAATCTGTGTTTGAGACCTAATAAATGAATGGTAATGGGAATGGATAGTTTTCTTCGGGTGTTATAGAAATGCCCTGGCTGTAGACTCATTTCACTTGATGTACTCTAAAGCAGCTGGCCTTGATCCTATTTTAACCTCTCAATAGCCTTTGCTTAATCACAGAAATTGGCAATCTACCAGCTAAAATATGTTCACTAGTAATGAACGACCTACTGTGCAGCAGCTGACTAAAGTGATATAAACATGAATCAACCCGGCGTTGCATTTGATCAACACAAACACTTCTTTACCTGTGGCTTTTTTTATTTTAATTTTATTTATTTATACCTCTCTCTGCCTCTAAACCGTTAAGAGCAATAGCAGTTCTTCTACAAACCACAATTTTAGCTTGATTTTCCAATTATTGTTTCTAATATAACAGTTTTAGCTGCTCATATCCCTGGCCACTTTATTCCATGGCCAATGCAGATGTTAATTGCTTCTGCAGCAATAACAAGAACAGTACCTACTGACATGAAAATTTATATAATCAAATCAATGATGCACTCACTAGTCTGCCAAAGTCTGGTCCCAGACTAGATTATTGCACTGAGAGTTAACTTCAGTCCTGTGGGAATAAAGTTATACTGACTCAGGGCAGCCTGCATTGCATTGCAGGTCTTTTTCTCAGTTGCTAAGACACTGAAAACTACAACACTAGAAACATTACAGACAAAATGTTCAAGCTAAAATCAAACACTCTGTTCAAAATAAAATAAACTTTGCCCTCTGCAAAGTCAGAGATGAATTTGGACCATAATATCATAGAGCTGATTGGATGCACTTATTTTGATGTCAATAGCAAAATATATGGTAAGGGCTTTCTCTTCCATGTTAATTTTGATGAGAAATATATATATATAAATCCTAATTAATGTTCCAATCATAACTGAAAGTCTGCATGAAGCAACATATATTTTTATATTGCAACAAGTTGAGAACCACTGATCTATGTGATGATGAGTATATATGAACTGTATATATGCTCATGATAAAATTAGCCTTGAACTTTTCCTTGATGGGTTTGTCCTGCAGTGATCTTTGGGTTTTTTTGCAATTCTTCATCTAGTGTTTGGAAATTCAGGAACAAATGTATGATGGAAAAATGTGAACTTTAACTGCCAGTTTGTATAGCAAATTTCACTGAAGCAGTCCTAGAGTGTTAAACAGAAGAGATAAATGAATATAAATATTATTAGTGGCTCTAATGGTAGAATTTGAATTAGAAGAGAAGTCAAAGTGAGGTTACACAGAGGTAAAACAACAGTTGTCCATGCGTGAAGGTGGAGTAGTTCCCTTTCAGTCAGTCACTCTCAACGTAATGTCGATGATGACTGATGAATTGGGATCTCACCAGACAGACCAATCCAATTTGAGTGTAACTAAATGAGCCAATGCACATTGGCATGCGATTATTGCATCCAGCTGCCACTGATAACAGTATGAGTATATGAGGCAGCAGGTGCACCGCATTCATTCATGCTTTTGTTTTAGAGCCGAGCAGTAGTGCATTACTACTGCCCTCTACTTATCGAGTGCAGACCTTACAGCATGGCAGCGGTGGTCATGGTTGCATGGCGAGAACAGAAAATCATCATAGTGCAGCTAGCCACACCAGGAGTGTGCGGTGGCCAGCTCCCCTGTGTGCTTCAGCACAAAAGAGCCTTTCTCTAAAAGAGCAACAGATGCCCCTCTCTTTTTCCAGGGATGACGACCCGGCTGCGTTGCCCCCTTCAGGTGTGATAGCGTTGTCCAAGCAAGACCCAGAGATGACGGCTATGCTTTTCCCAGGCCACTGAGGATATTGGGCTCATGTGGAGGTCACACTGGTTCTCAGCACCCCCTTCCAATGCCATTATTTCCAGAGGTGCATGAGGAGCTTACAAGATCATGAAAGGCACCGTTTACTGCCCAAAACAAATCTTGAAATTTCTCAACTCTCAGCAACTTTGTTGGTGGAGCTTCTTTGCAGTACACGGGCATTCCCTCTGTGAAATGGTCTCTGGCCATGCAACTGTGTCCAAGGTTAAGTCCTTCCTCCTCTCTCACCAGCGGGCAGCAGTGGGTTGCCCATGACCGCCCCTCCTGCCCATTCATGGAAACAGGCAAGGGCTGTAGCATTCAAGTCTTCACACGCATGAATGTCACAAGCTTCAAGCTGGGACCCTTGTGTTTTCTCCCCCACATGGAGGAATCAGGTGAGTGTTACACTTCACACACAGACTCCGCCCTCTGCTGTCACAGGCTAGGCTATCACTGGCTTTGAGCTGAGTACCTGTGTGTCACCATGCTGCCCTACTGTCGGTACATCGGTTTCTCAATTGGTTCTTCTGGCACGGCCTCTCTGAGCCTGGTTAGAGCTCACCAGTCCATCTCAGTGGTTCGACTTCTCGCTTCAGCTCACACCAGCAAGTTCAGAGGCATCCTGTTCACTTCAGTCAAGGTCTTTGACGCCCCTGTCTTGAGTGCAGGAATTGCAGTCTGTAATGGGAGGAGCCAACAGCAGACACAGTGGGTGTGGCATCAGGCCTTGGAGAGGCTTTTATTAACCGAAAGTAAAACAAAAGTGAGGGAATAAACATGGCCAAAGGGGAAAAGTGTCCAAAACAACAGGGAATCTGGTGTCCTTGTCATGCTGTGGGGTTCGTATGGGTCGGGCAGTGTTCATGGAGGAAGGGTCCAGGTAAAGGGCAGATCCTGCTCGTTGGCACTTGCAGGGGTTGGATGTAAACCTGTGTGGTTCGCCGCCGGATCGCGGGTCCGGTGGCTCGCGTCTCTGATGGCGTGGGAATCCCTCAATGCACCCTTCCACGAGGACACCAGTGTGCATGCACGGGGAAGAGACCGGTCTCACGAGGAGAGGCACATTGGGCTTTTAAACAGCGGTGGTGATGAGGCTCCATTCACATCAGGTGTGCCCCATCATACGCCGCCAGCCCTGACTTATTCAGTGCCCCTCCTCTCTTACACACCCACTCCTGTTGGGAACATGATGAAGGGCGGCGATGATAATAAGGGAGGAGGCAGCTGACTCTGCACAACAACCCCCTAAACCCCCCCCCCCAAGTGACATCCCCATCATCCGGGCGCTGCCTACACAGGAGTTCTACCTTCCTCAAACAGGCTACAAACGGTCAGAGTGGGCGGGGCGGGGATTCCTCTCCGGGCAGGCCTCCCTGTCGCAGCGCACCGGAACAGGTACAGATAAACCGGGTTTTAGTCAACAGTCTCAACCAACCACAGGGTGAAATGACAATAAAAGAGAAGTCACTCACCCCTTGTGTGGCTGGAAGGTGGTCTCCATCATTCCTCCATCCCAGTCCGGGTTTACGCGAACTTTTGCGAGCGAGAGGGAGTGACATCATCAGGTGTTCCCAACTGCACTGTCTAGGCTCTGCCTTGCCCGCATTCTCCACCAGTATAATGGGAGGAGGTAACGACAGACACAGTGGGCATGGCATCATGCATCAGAGAGGCTTTTATTAACAGAAAATAAAGTAAAAGAGGGAATAAAAGTGGCCAAAGATGAAAAGGTTCCGAATTAAACAGGGGATGCTCCATTCACATCCGGTGTGCCCCATCACATGCCACCAGCCCTGACTTATCCAGTGCCCCTCCTCTCTCACACACCCACTCCTGTCGGGAGCTGTCTTTCAGAGGCTTCTGGCGCATATGGCTGCAGCTGCTGCAGTAGTTCCACTCGATCTGCTCCATTTAAGACCGCTTCAGCACAGGTTCCATGGCCGAGTAATGAGGTGGGCATGGCAATGAGGTACTCTCTTGGTTCAGATTACACAGGTCTGCCACAGAACCTTCAGCCTGTGTTTAGAATCCTCATTTCTCTGGGCAGAAGTGCCACTGAAACGGGTATCCAGACATGCTGTGGTATTCACAGATGCCTTGGCCAATGGCCTTCCCAAAAATGCATTCCCTCCAGTGAGACTTCTCACACAGACACTGCTCCATGGAGGACATGGAGTAGGTCTTGTTAGTGACTCCATATTGGCCCAACAGGACCTGGTTTCCGGAACTTATGTTCCTCGCAAATGCCCCTCCCTGGCTGGTTCTTCTGAGGAAGGATCTGTTTTCTTAGAAATGGGCCACCCGCATCCAGACCTGTGAAAACTATATGTATGGTCCCTGGTTGGGATGTGGATGTTCTAAGTGACCTACCCCAGTAGGTAGCTCTCTGTCCACGAGACAGGCCTATGCGCTGAAATGGAACCTGCTGATCGAATGGTGTTCCTCCCACCAGCAGGACCCTCAGAGATGTTTGGTTAGAGCTGTGCTTTTCTTCTTGCAGCAAGGGTTGGAGCGTAGGCTGTCCCCTTCCACCCTTAATAACTTTTGCAGTCAAATTAATTTAAGTTTCTTTCTGTGAAAACCCTGCTCCTGACTGCATTGGCATTTAATCAAGAGGATGGGGGACCTGCAGGCATTTTTGGTCAACGAATTGTGCCTTGAGATTGGGCAGGCCGACTCCCGTACAACACTGAGACCCCAGCCTGGCAAGGTGCCCAAGGTTCCTACCACTAGCCTTAGGGACCAAGGGGTGAACCTGCAACTGCTGCCCCTAGAGGAGGATGTGGATAGAACTCGATAGAAATAGCTTTTTGTCTTTTACGGTTGACAGCAGAACGGGAACACTGTCTCTGAGCGGAGGATGGCCCATTGAATAGTGGGTCCCATCACCTTGGCCTATGAAGCATGAGGTATGCTCACTCCACCAAGGGTGTTGCATCATCCTGGGTGCTGGCTCGTGGCGCCAAGCTAGCAAAGATTTGTAGAGCTGTGGGCTGGGTGACTCCTAGCACATTTGCTAGGTTCTATAGCCTGCTTGTTGAACTGGTTTCCTCTTATGTTCTCACCTCAAATGGATTATGACACTGAGAGACCCGTTTCAGAGTTGTCTTGCGGCGTCCTGGACACCTAGTTCTCCAGAGGGTCCCCTGACCGGGCAGACTCTGTCAAGTCCACCAGCACTCCGGTGGCCAGACATGGCAGAGCGTCTGGCCCCACGCCTTTCAGCCAATGAGTTCATGAAATCTGGTGTGGGGCTAGTGCCCATATGAGTGACTGACTGAAAGGGAATGTCTCCATTACATATGTAACCCTAGTGACCTGAATGAGGGAATGGATCAAATCCCGTCACCACAGTTGCTTTACCACCATTGAGCTGCTAGGTCACAAGCTCAGCTCCTCAGTGAAAGCATGAATGAATGCGCAACACCTGCTGCTTCTAATACTCACAATGTGATCAATGGCAGCTGGATGCAATAATCGCATGTCAATATGCATTGGCTCGTTTAGTTACACTTGAAGTCAATTAGTCTCTCAGGCTAGATCCAAATTTGTCTGTTATCGCCGACATGACGTCTTTGTTCCCTCCTTCAGGGAATGAGGGTTGCATACATAACCATAAGATTTTCACTCACCTCTTTCTCTATTCAAATTCAGATCATATTATCTCCTTAAAGGGTTAGTTCACCCAGATAGCAAAATTTTGTAATTAATAACTTACCCTCATGTTGTTTCAAACCCGAAAGACCTCAGTTTATCTTTGGAACACAGTTTAAGATATTTTAGATTTAGTCAGAGAGCGATCAGTCCCTCCATTGAAGCTGTGTGTATGGTATACTGTCCATGTCAAGAAAGGTAAGAAAAACATCATCAAAGTAGTCCATGTGACAGTTAGAATTTTTTGAAGCATCGAAAATACATTTTGGTCGAAAAATAGCAAAAACAACACTTTATTCAGCATTGTCTTCTCTTCCGTGTCTGTTGTGAGAGAGTTCAAAACAAAGCAGTTTGGATATCTAGTTCGCGACGAATCATTAAGTTCACCAGATCTAACTGAATTGTTTTAAACAGTTTGCATCTCTAATATGCATTAATCAACAAATGAATTAAGCTGTTAACTTTTTTAATGTGGCTGACACTCCCTCTGAGTTCAAACAAATATCCCGGAGTAATTCATGTACTCAAACAGTCCACTGACTGAACTGCTGTGAAGAGAGAACTGAAGATGACTACATGAAGATTGATTACATAATTTTGATATCTGGGTGAACTAACCCTTTAAATGTAATTTTTGAAAATCTTGGCATCTGACCTGTTCTGCAGCATGGCATGGACAAGAGGCACAAAGAAAAAAAACAAAAAAACATTATAGTTATTACATTTTAACCTTCATAATCTGTGCAAAGCTTTAGCACTATGTTCTTCATTTTACCAAAAGAAGACGCATGGCGCTTTTTGGGAGACAAACCTAAAGCAAGGGTCTTTTAATATAGTCTAAGGGTCTTTTAAATAATTTGTGGCATATTTCCAAGGACTGTGAAGTGGTCAGTGATCAACATTGCACATCAACAATTACATTGACTGGCAGCGAATTTTTATTTTTATTATTAGTATGGTAGAAAAATGGCTTTTATCAGTTGCTCATGATTATTGTAGATAATGTGGTAACTTGATTGTGGGATATAGTGAGAGAACATAGATTTAAAAGAATGCATTAGGAGCAAAAACAGGATTAGATCAACTGTGGAGGAAATATTTATTTGATTCCCTTCTGATTTTGTAAGTTTGCCCACTTACAAAGAAAGGAAGAGTCTGTAATTATTATTATTTTTTATGGCAGTTTTTGTTTCACTTATTGAGACAAAATAAATAAATTAATAATAAAAAAGCACATTATGTAAAGGTTGGAAATTGATTTCCATTTCAGTGAGTGAAATAAGTATTTCATCCCCAAGCAAAACACGACTTAGTATTTGGTGCAGAAAGGAGATGTGAACATCAGGAGTGCTGAACTCCATCATGCAGTGCATGTTTCATTCATACTCAAAGCCAGGGTGCTCTCTCATGCAGAAAGTCCAAAACAGACTCAAAAAAGTAATAATTTATGATGATCAAGAAAATCCTAATACGGACAAAAGTATCAGGTTATATGAGCTGAATAAAAAGTGAAAACGTTTTTACTGATGAAACCTGAAGAGAATAAACAGAAAATTGTGTAAATACATGGTTTAAAATGTTTTGTTGAAGGTATCTCGATGTAAAAAATAAACTACATGAAAAATGCATTATTGATGGGAAAAATTTGTTCGTAGTAGCCTTTACAAACCAATCATAAAATTGTAATTTGAAAAATATTGAATAAAAATATTATAACCCCTTGCATGTTACGAATCACTCGGAGACAGAGGAGTAACAGATGAGTAAGATGTTTATTTAAAGCGAAGGTCGGCCGTCGTCTTGCGTCTACGGAGCGCCCGTTGCAGTTGGTGATGGGCCGCGTCCCAGACCCTCTCGATCTCCCGGAACCAATAGTCGACAGCGGGAACATCAGAGGGCTCTCCAGACCAGGGGAATAGAGGTGGTTGGTAGCAGAGTATTCAACGGAGGGAGTTCTGTGCGTACTCGGCCCACCCCAGGAATTGGTTCCAGGAGTTCTTGTGGCCATGACAGAAGGTACGGAGGAAGCGTCCGATCTCCTGGACCTTTATTTCCGTCTGCCCCTTGGACTGCGGGTGGTAGCCGGAGGACAGGCTGATGGCCACACCTAGGAGGGAGTGAAACGCTCTCCATACCCGGGAGATGAACTGGGGGCCCCGATCCGACTCTATGTCCTCTGGAATGCCGAAGTACCTGAAGACATGAATAAACATCAGTTCTGCCGTTTCCATGACCCTTCAGAGGAAGAAGACGACAAGCTTTAGAAAATCTATCCACAATTATCAGAATACAGGTATAGTTGTCAGAAGGTGGAAGGTCCATTATGAAGTCCACCCCTAGGTGTGACCACGGCGGCTGGGAACGAGCAGAGGATGAAGTTTGCCAGATGGTAGATGGCGAGGACTTTTAGACATGCCGCAGCTGGTACATCCACTCACGTACTTTCTGACATCCGAGGCCATGTTGGGCCACCAGAAGCAGTGCCAGGTGATGTATGGGTGGAGTGGATGAGAGGGGTGCGCTGTGTCCTAGGGATATATCGGAGACCAGGTGGGCAACCCGGCGGAGTGTTGTTGCGGGCTTTGGCTGGAGGGAGAGTTTCTGTAGACCAGGAGACAGGGGTGACTATGACCTTGTCCGGAAGGATGGGTTCGGGGTCTTCTGACTTTTCTTCGGGTGCATAACATCTGGACAGAGAATCAGCCTTTACATTCTTAGCCCCAGGGCGGTAGGTGATGGTAAACTGGGAGCGGATGAAGAATAGCGCCCAGTGGGCTTGTCTCGGATTGAGTCTCTTGGCTGCTCTGAGGTATTCCAGATTCTTGTGGTCTGTGAGTACTTGAAAAGGGTGTTTGGCTCCCTCCAGCCAATGTCTCCACTCCTCCAGGGCGAGCTTGATGGCTAGTAGCTCCCTATTGCCAATGTCATAATTGACCTCCGCAGGGTTGAGTTTCTGGGAGAAGAAGGCACATGGATGGAGGCGGCTGGGTGTCCCCTGCTGCTGGGATAAGACCGCTCACACGCCGGTGGTGGAGGCGTCCACTTCCACGACAAATGGTAATTCTGGATCTGGATGTACGAGGAGTGGGGCGGTCATGAAAGCCTGCTTCAATATTTGAAAGGCTTCGGTGGCGGCAGGAGTCCATGACAGGGACAGGGACTTGGGCTTCTGGCGAAGGAGGTTGGTAAGCGGACTGGTGATGGTACTAAAGTTCTTAATGAATCATCTATAGAAGTTGCCGAAGCCAAGGAATCGTTGCAGCTCCTTTATGGTGCTAGGAATGGGCCAGTCCCTGACGGCACTTACCTTCCCCTCGTCCATCCGGATGCCACTGCGGTTGATGGTGTATACAATGGAACTGCACTGAGGGTTGATGGAATGTACACTTCTCTGCTTTGAGGTAGAGTTGGTAGTCCCTCAGGCATTACAGGACCTCCACAACGTGGCGTTGATATTCTGCCTGGCTCCAGGAGTAAATCAAGATGTCATCGATGTAGACTAGGACGAACTGATGGAGGAACTCACGGAGCACCTCATGTATGAAATCCTGAAATATGGAGGGGGCGTTAACAAGTCCATACGGCATTACACAATATTCATAGTGGCCAGTAGGGGTGATGAAGGCAGTCTTCCACTCATCCCCCTCACGTATCCGGATGAGGTTATACGCGCTGCGGAGGTCCAACTTGGTGAACACAATGGCACCACGGAGATGTTCCAGGGCCGCTGGGACGAGGGGAAGAGGATAACGAAACTTCCAAGTTATTTTGTTGAGAGCTCTGTCATCAATACATGTCCGTAACCCTCCATCCTTCTTGGCCACAAAGAAGAAGCTGGAAGCAGCAGGGGAGGTAGATGGGCGGATGTAACCTTGAACCAGCACCTCCCTGATGTATTCCTCCATGGCCTTCTCCTTGGGGACGGATAAGGGATAGATCCGTCCCTTTGGCACTGGTTCACCCGGCAGCAGATCTATGGCACAGTCCCATGGCCGGTGTGGAGGCAGCTTGGAGGTCCGCTTCGGGCAGAAAGCATCGCTGTAGGGGGCGTAGCACTTGGGAATGGAGATGGATTGATTCTCGACAGGGCTTTCAATGGATGTGGAGTAGACTGGTAGTGGCTCAGGGGGACGCTCCACTGGAACAGGACAGCCGGAGTTACATGATTGAAAGCAAGCTTCGCCACACTTCAGGATTTCTCCGGTCCTCCAGGAGATGACGGGGTTGTGCTGCTCCAACCATGGGCAGCCTAGGATGACGTCAGCGGTGGAATCCTCCAGAACCAGCAGATGGATATCCTTGTGGTGAAGGAGTCCAGTTTGAAGAGAGATAGGGCCCACACAATGGCGTACATATTTCTTACTTAGCAGCCTGCCAGTGATTGTGTGGATTTGGTAAGCGGCCGGCGTGGCCGTGGTTGGGAGCTTGAGCTGACGGCAGAGGGTGCCGGAGATGAAGTTGCCGGCTGACCCAGAATCGAGGAGGGCAGAAACTGGAAGAGAGACATCAGCCGCAGTAAGTGTCACAACAGTGGTGAGTGGTTTCATCTGATATCGTGAGGGAAGGATGGCACTCACCATGGGACGAGGACGAATGGGGCACCCAGCTATGGTATGCCCCGAAGCTGCACAGTACAGACAGAGATTCTGGGCCAGCCGTCTTTGACGCTCTGCCGGAGTGAGGCGGTAGGAGTCCACAAGCATAGGCTCGTTGGCTGGTTCTGGGGAACTGACGTTCTCTAGTCGGCAGAGCGGTGTGGAGGAATGCGCCTGGCCCTGGTGCTCTTCTAAGCATGACTGCATACTAGTGGCGAAGCGGATGGAAAGTTGGATGAATCGCTCAAGGCCGAAGGTATCCTCGTATGCAGCGAGATGCAACCGCACTCTGGGATCCAGTCCTTGACGATAGGTAGTGAGCAGGGCCTGTTCGTTCCACCCACTGGAGGCCGCTAGAGTCCTGAACTGCAAGGCATAATCATTGACAGACATAGTTCCTTGTTTTAAGTTAGAGAGTCTCTCACCGATCGATGAGTCCCAGGCCGGTTTGCCGAATACTTCCCGGAAGTGTTCGATGAAGCTAGAATATGACTGGGTTACGGGGTTATTCTGGGTCCAGAGAGAGTCTGCCCACTGCAATGCCTTGCCTTGTAACTATGAAATGATAAATGCTACCTTAGATCGTTCCGTGGGGTATGAGAGCGGTTGCATCTCCAGGACCAGTGAACACTGAAGAAGGAAACCGCTGCATTCCTCCGCCGAACCAGAGTAGGGCGCTGGCCGGGCCATGGGACTGGCGTGCATGGCAGGTGAAGGAGGGATGATGGGGTTTGCGGAAGTGCTCGCTGGTGGTGGTGATGCAGGTGCTGACATGAGTGTTCGGCGGAGTGCATCAACCAGTTCCTGGAAGGGGTCCGTGAGGCTCATGTTTGTGTCTCTTGGTGCGGGTCCGGTCATCTGTTACGTTTCACTCGGAGACAGAGGAGTAACAGATGAGTAAGATGTTTATTTAAAGACACAAGCAGAGGAGCAGGTAGTGAGGAGTGGATGAGGGATTGGGATCCGTGCCGGGATGGAGGTGAACGCACACACACACGCACCGTGAGGTCTTGGAGGAGTCTTCGGGATCAATCCTTAGAGAGAAGAAGAAGGAGGAGTAGACTTCGGAGAATATCCTTGGAGAGAAGGTAAAGAGGAGTTAGTCCTTATAGTTAGCGCAGATGAGTGATCTTGTCGCGAACTTGACCGGACAATGACTGTGTGCGTGTGTGTGGCTTTTATGGTGCTGTGGTGGGTGACTGGTGATGAGGATCAGATGGTGATGGTTCAGTACTCAGGTGAGGGTGTGCGCTGTGATTGTGTGGAGGTGGAACCTGGCGTGTTTGTAACATTGCATCTAATGTTACTTCCACAGGCTACACACGTAAATATATATCCTCTCTTAACACTGTTCTTGTAAAACAATATTAATTTAATAAGTAAACAAGCACACCGCTCCTCTGAGAACTACACTTACAGGCAGTTATTGAAATTATCTGATAGCACACTTAATTACTAAAGGTCTCTGAACATGAGGGATCACCCCAGATGAGATCATCTGGTGGAAGGTCATCATTTGGATCATATTATTAATGGCTAAATTATTGTTAATTCATTTTATTAATAGTTCGATTGTGCAGGCCTTCAAAAAAAAAAAAGTAAAAAAAAAAAAAAAAAAAAAAAACCTTGACAAAAGGGCACTTTGTGCATCAAGGGGAAAAGGGGCAGGTGCTCAAGCACCCACCACACCCCTCTCTGCATGTGCCTGGTACAGATCATGTTCCGTGAAGATGTATTGTAAATTTCCTACTGTAAATATATTGTAAATCATAGTTTTTGATCAGTGATATACATTAAGTACATTTTCTTACAACATCGATTTTCTCAATACATCATTGGAAAGCTTATATATTCAGCTTTCATATTGTGTATAAATATCAATAATAATAATAAAAAAGACCTTATGATTGGTTTTGTGGTCCTGGGTGTCAGGTTACATGGGGAGAGAGGAGCAAAGAGATGCAGGAGACACTGGAGGTTTCTTCAACATGGAATTTTAATTCAAAGACATGGAAACCACAGACACTCACAAAAGACGTATTAACAGCCGGAAGTGAACTCAAAACAGGAAACACTTTAAATACACAGACAAATGGGATTATGAACTAGACACACCAGGGATCAAATTAATGCAAACAGGGAACAAACCGGAAAGAACACAATGGGGACAGGAACGCACACAAAACATGGAACAGAATCTGACACTTGGTCACATATATGAAATAACCCCCATATGTAACATACATGAATCACCCCATAGTAGATATAAACAGATGGAGTTGGGGAAGGGGAAGGCGTTTATAAATTGTGTTGCAACTACTACAGCAAACACTAGTCAAGTATTTGAATGTAGAGCAGTGAGCTCATTGGCTGCTGATGTGATCATGTCAGATTGAATTAGAACCTATAGTCCTGCGCCATCTTAATTTTCATAATATAACTTTGTAGTAATGCTTTTCTTTCCTCGTTTGCTTTCTCTATTTTTAATTACAAACTTTTCTGTAAATTACTGTTTTTTCATTGGCTGACGTGGTGGCAGAAGTTACAAAATATGCAATGAAGGTAGGCTACCATTTTTGATTTAGCTGTACTGTACCACCGAGCGGCAACCTCGCGCTCTCTCTCGTGAGGCCAATAAGGAAGTGACTAAAACTGCAATACATCGACTGGCCGCATGAGGCTGGCTGCAGAAGAGAGTCAGTCCCATAGACTCCCCATGTTAAAGTGCCCAACTTTACAGCAGAAAAAAAAAAAAAAAAACATGTTTACAGCCTGGTTAAAAAAAATGATTTTGGTCTATATTGCTAATTTTGCCCTTCATGACAACTGTGACGGGGGTGAATTTTTTTTATAACTCATCCGTTTAAATTATATTAAGACTTAAAGTTCTGCATAATTAAGGGCGTGGCCACTTGAGTGACAGGTGGATTGCCGCTGCTGACAATGCCGTCGCGCTAGGTGGGTGTGGCTTCAGCAATCAGCTCCCACCTTTTTGCCCATTTTCAATTATCCTGGAGAGTCACGCGGTGACGTGCTGCCAAGATGGCGACGGCCCGCTCTGCACACTTTAGGCTTCAAAACCGCTATTGAGGAGTCTATGGGTGACGTCACGGACACTAGGTCCATATTATTTTTACAGTCTATGTGTACCACATATATACCTAAAAATACATGAGACATAGTAGAAAGTCTAAGATTACTTATTTTGAACTATTAGATAAAGCTTTGCCTGTGATGAAAAGGATTAAAGATACATTTTTATATCTTCCTCATCTCTCACACAAGCATAGAAATCTTTTCAAAGATTCTGTTTGGGTGACCAGAAAATAGCAAAGGATACAGATGATACAGAATTAGCTTGATGCAATACTGCTGCTTTTTGAACTGTCGGAAACTGCTTCAGCAACAATTCTCATAACTGCTTACAGTTTCATTACAGTTCACTTGCACTGTGGCATGTAGTGCTATGGGTTCAGATGTTTGCCAGATATGTTTCTCTATAGTCTCTACAGCCTTGTCCTTCTTTTCTTACCACCATAAAATAGCTGACATCAGGGGTCATCCATTCTATTTCTTGTTTTGTTATATCTTCCCCTAAGTAAAATACTTTAAACTTTTATGAATCCAATGAAAACAGAATGTTTTAAAAGTTACAAAGGACAGCATTTATTCAAAATATAAATCTCTGTAACAATATGAATCTTTAGTCAGTTTTTTAAACAATTCAACATATCGTTGCTTGATAAAAGTGTGTGTGTGCGTGTGTGTGTGTGTTAATATATATATATATATATATATATATATATATATATATATATATATATATATATATATATATATTGTAGTTTAAACGGTATATTGTTACAAAGTATTTATATTTCGAATAAATGCAGTTCTTTTCATTTATTTAGCAAATATTAGACCATTAAGCAGAATATTTAAATGATTTCTAAAGGATCAAGTGACACTGAACATTGGAGTAATGATGCAGAAAATTCTGCTTTGATAATGGGAATAAGTTATATTTTAATGTATGTTTAAATAGAAAACTGTTATATTAAATAAAATAAAACAATTGAGGCATATTTTAGTGGGTCTAAAAGGGTTAGTTCACCGAAAAATGAAAATTATGTCATTAATAACTCATCCTCATGTTGGTCCAAACCCGTGAGACCTTCTTTCATCTTCAGAACAGAGTTTAAGATATTTTAGATTTAGCCTGAGAGCTTTTTGTCTCTGATTCTTTTGAAATGAGTCAATCGTTCGTTCCTTATCTGGCTCGGCTCGGTGTTCATCTTCAGTTCTCTCTTCACAGCAGTTCAGTCAGTGTAGCCTACTGTTTGAGTAAATGAATTACTCCGGGATATTGGTTTGTTTGAACTCAGAGGGAGTGTCAGCCACATTAAAAAAGTTAACAGCTTAAGTCATTTTTGGATTAATACTGGCAATCATTGACATTGATCGTTTCAAACGATTCATTTCGATTTGGTGAACTGGTTCTAGAAGATCCGGTTAGATCAAGTGATTTGTTCACTAAACTGCTGTGTTTCGAACTCACTCACAACAGACATGGAAGAGAAGACAATGATGAATAAAGTCAAAGTTTTTGCTATTTTTACTATTACAAAATATTCTAACTCACCTTCTGATGTCACATGTACTACTTTGTTGATGTTTTTCTTACCTTTCTGGACATGGACAGTAGAGCGTACACACAGCTTCAATGGAGGAACTGAGAGCTCTCGGACTAAATCTAAAATATCTTAAACTGTGTTCCAAAGATAAACGGAGGTCTTAAGGGTTTGGAATGACATGAGGATGAGTTATTAATGACATAATTTAAATTTTTCGGTGAACTCTTTAATACTGACATTTTACCCACTTAAGGTGTTTCATACTTTAAAGAAAATTGACACAACTAGACATTATATACTGAATGTAAGGTTACAGTTTCAAGATTAATTTAAGCTGAAATAAAGGTGCATTTCAATAGATTTGAATGTCTTGGAAAAGTTCATTTATTTCAGAAATTCAACTCAAATTGTGAAACGTGTGTATTCAATTCAGTGCACACAGACTGAAGTAGTTTAAGCCTTTGGTTCTTTTAATTGTGATGATTTTGGCTCATATTTAACAAAAAAACACCAATTCACTATCTCAACAAATTAAAATACTTCATAAGACCATTAAAAAACAAATTTTTAGTAAATTATTTGTCTTCTGGAAAGTATGTTAATTTACTGTCCATTTACTTGGCAGTGTGGGCAGGTGCCAAATTCTGCTGGAAAATGAAATCAGCATCTACAAATGCTGGTCAGCAGAAGGAAGCATGGAGTGCTCCAAAAAAAAAAAAAATTGTAAATGGGTGCAGTGACTTTGGTTTTCAAATAACACAACGGACCAACACCAGCAAATGACATTGCTCCCCAAATCATCACAGACTTCAAGCAACATGGGCTATGAACTTCTCCACCCTTCCTCCAGACTCTAGGACCTTGGTTTCCAAATGAAATACAAAACGTGCTCTCATCTGATAAGAGGACTTGGGCCACTGGGCAACAGTCCAGTTCTTCTTCTCCTTAGACCAGGTGAGACGCCTCTGATGTTGTCTGTGGTTCAGGAGTGGCTTAACAAGAGGAATACGACAACTTTGGCCAAATTCATTGACACGTCTGTATGCCTTGACCCCAGCATAAGTCCATTCCTTGTAAAGTTCACACATTCTTGAATCGATTTTGATTGACATTCCTCATAAGGCTGCGGTTCCCTTGGTTGGTTGTGCATCTTTTTCTTCCACACTTTTTCCTTTCACTCAACTTTTTGTTAACATGCTTGGATAAAGCACTCTGTGAACAGCCAGCTCCTTTGGCAATGAATGTTTGTGGCTTACCCACCTTGTGAAGGGTGTCAATGATTGCCTTCTAGACAACTCTCAGATCAGCAGTCTTCCCCATGATTGTGTAGCCCAGTGAACCAAACTGAGAGATAATTTTGAAGGCTCTGGAAACATCTCTTGCTCTGGCTACTGTGTATAGACCACCAGGGCCGTATACAGAATTCCTGAAAGAATTTGCAGATTTCCTCTCAGACCTTCTAGTTACAGTTGATAAGGCGCTAATCATGGGAGATTTTAATATTCACATTGATAATGCAAATGATACATTAGGACTTGCGTTTACTGACCTAATAAACTCCTTTGGAGTCAAGCAAAATGTCACCGGGCCCACTCATCGTTTTAATCATACACTAGATTTAATTATATCGCATGGAATCGATCTTACTGCTATAGATATTGTACCTCAAAGTGATGATATTACAGACCATTTCCTTGTATCGTGCATGCTGCGTATAACTGATATTAACTATATGTCTCAGCGTTACCGTCTGGGCAGAACTATTGTTCCAGCCACCAAAGAAAGATTCGCAAATAACCTGCCTGATCTATCTCAACTGCTAATTGTACCCAAAAATACACACGAATTAGACGAAATTACTGACAACATGGGCACTATTTTCTCTAATACATTAGAAGCTGTTGCCCCAATCAAATTGAAAAAAGTTAGAGAAAAACGTACTGTACCATGGTATAACAGTAATACTCACTCTCTCAAGAAATTAACTCGTAGTCTTGAACGCAAATGGAGAAAAACTAACTTAGAAGTTTTTAGAATTGCATGGAAAAACAGTATGTCCAGCTATAGACAGGCTCTAAAAACTGCTAGGGCAGAGCATATACACAAACTCATTGAAAATAACCAAAACAATCCTAGGTTTTTATTTAGCACAGTGGCTAAGTTAACAAATTACCAGATGCCACCTGATTCAAATATTCCACCAACGTTAAATAGTAATGACTTTATGAATTTCTTCACTGATAAAATAGATAACATTAGAAATACAATAGCGAATGTAGATTCTACAGCGTCTAACACTTCAGTTTCATCCATCGCACCCAAAGATAAACTGCAGCGCTTTACAACCATAGGACAGGAAGAGCTAAATAAACTTATCACTGTATCTAAACCAACAACATGTTTATTAGATCCTGTACCCACTAAATTACTGAAAGAGCTGTTACCTGTAGCAGAAGAAACACTTCTCAATATCATAAACTCGTCGTTAACTTTAGGACACGTCCCAAAACCATTCAAGCTGGCGGTTATCAAGCCTCTTATTAAGAAACCAAAACTAGATCCTAGTGTACTGGCAAATTATAGGCCTATTTCAAATCTTCCATTTATGTCTAAAATTTTAGAGAAAGTTGTGTCTGCTCAATTGAGCACCTTCCTGCATAAAAATGATATGTATGAAGAATTTCAGTCAGGTTTTAGGCCCCACCATAGCACAGAAACTGCACTTGTTAAAATTACAAATGACCTGCTCCTTGCGTCAGACCAAGGCTGCATCTCATTTCTAGTCTTACTTGATCTTAGTGCTGCGTTCGACACCATAGATCATGACATACTCATAGATCGATTACAAAACTATACAGGTATTCAAGGGCAGGCTCTAAGATGGTTTAGATCCTACCTGTCCGATCGCTACCATTTTGTTTACTTAAATGGGGAGTCATCTCATTTATCATCAGTAAAATATGGAGTGCCACAAGGATCCGTCCTAGGTCCCCTTCTATTTTCAATATATATGTTGCCCCTTGGTAATATTATTAGAAAATACGGAATTAGCTTCCACTGTTATGCTGATGATACTCAGCTATATATCTCAACGAGACCAGATGAAACTTCCCAATTATCTAAGCTAACAGAGTGTGTTAAAAATGTAAAAGATTGGATGACACACAATTTTCTCCAATTAAATTCGGATAAGACAGAGATATTAATTATTGGACCAAAAAACACTACACAGAATCTTGTAGATTACAATCTGCAACTAGACGGATGTACTGTTACTTCCTCTACAGTCAGAAATCTGGGTGTTATATTAGACAGCAATTTGTCTTTTGAAAATCATATTTCCAATGTTACAAAAACTGCATTCTTCCATCTTAGAAACATTGCCAAGCTACGAAACATGTTATCTGTTTCTGATGCAGAAAAGCTAGTTCATGCATTCATGACCTCTAGACTGGACTATTGTAATGCACTTCTAGCTGGTTGTCCTGCTTCTTCAATAAACAAGCTACAGGTCGTCCAAAATGCAGCAGCTAGAGTCCTTACCAGGTCAAGAAAATATGATCATATTACCCCAATTTTACAGTCTCTGCACTGGCTACCTATTAAGTTCCGTATCAGTTACAAATTATCATTACTTACCTATAAGGCCCTAAATGGTTTAGCTCCAGCGTACCTAACTAGCCTTCTACCACGTTACAACCCATCACGCACCCTAAGGTCACAAAACGCTGGACTTTTGGTCGTTCCTAGGATAGCAAAGTCCACTAAAGGAGGTAGAGCTTTCTCACATTTAGCTCCCAAACTCTGGAATAGCCTTCCTGATAATGTTCGGGGTTCAGACACACTCTCTCTGTTTAAATCTAGATTAAAAACACATCTCTTTCACCAAGCATTCGAATAATGTATCTTTTTAATTGTGAGTGTAGTTGCATCTGTTCAAAGTTGCATTTTTATTCATTAGCTTGGGTTAAACTAATTTTACTTTGTTGGATCAGCAGCTATGCTAATGATGTCTGTATTTTGTTTCTATGTTTCGCCACGGGATTTACATCCCGTGGTAACTAGGATTTAAACAAGCTCCAGTCTGGATCCAGAACACCTGAGAAGAGATGATGCTGACCCTCAGAGGACCCCAGATGATGCTAACCTTGAATCAACAAACAGAACTAACAATTATTGCTAAATGTGTGACTGAATCATATAATAACTTAATAATATTGATAGTTCATCGTCTAGCTGACTACGTCTTGTATTATTATTATTATTTTTTCTAAAATCCTGTCAAATGTGCACAAACTACTAGCTACTACTAAATATTGTAGAAACATAATTTTCTGTAAAGTTGCTTTGTAACGATTTATTTTGTAAAAAGCGCTATACAAATAAACTTGAATTGAATTGAATTGAACATTTGCAGGTGTTTTGAGTTAATAAGCTGATTGGCATGTCACCATATTCTAATTTGTTGAGATAGTGAATTGGTGGGTTTATTGTTAAATTGCGAGACAAAATCATTACAATTAAAAGAACCAAAGACCTAAACTACTTCAGTCTGTGTGCACTGAATTTAATACATGAGATCCACAATTTGAGTTGAATTACTGAAATAAATAAACTTTTCCATGACATTCAAATTTATTGAGTACATGAATGAATGAATGAATGAATGAATGAATGAATGAATGAACGATTGACTAAAAGCAGAAGATGCACAGAGCTCTCTTGCAGCAATGGTAGCACACAATGAAGCGCCCCTCTCTTTTGAGACTTTGTAGACTTGCCGATGCAAATAAAATATGGCAATAACTGTCCGCAGCCATGATAATTGCAGTCAATTTGCCATTGAATAGATCTGAGGGTGAATGGAGGCAGCATTATCAGCAGAGGAGCAGCCTCTTATTGTAACTGTGAGTCGTGGAGTTTAGGGAGACTAATGGAGGAGTGCTGAGACAACAGAAGGATTACTGAGCACTGCTCCGCCAGCACCAAGGACATTTGCCAATAACAACTTTATCAGCTTTCTGCATGTGCCCAGGGTGCTGGCACTCCACTCTTTGCTAATATCATGAAATAAGAAGTTCGACTTTCTAGCTCCAAAGTTGCAGCATCCATTTGTTTAGAATAAATAGGTTTTTGTGAATACAGACCACTGTGACAGCAGAACAGTATTTTGATTGGTTTTTGATGAATGGTCAGTTTCTCCTGGATTTTAATAATAATAATAATAATAATAATAATAATAATAATAATAATAATAATAATAAATATTTTCAGTTTATATGCATATACATACAGTATATACACTGTAAAAAGTGGTAAATTGTAATTAAGTTAAAGAGTTATAGAACTATTTTTACCTGATCTTACTCTTACTCTTATATATATATAATAAATCAATTTAGATGTTACCACAATAAGCACTTTTTTTTTCTAGGTTACCACATTTTTCAGTGCATGTTATTTTGTCCCTTTTAATATAAAACTAAATATATCTTATAATTAGACGATTTTATACTGTAGTTCTTCTTTCCAACATAATTTTTTATATAATTTTTACATAAAAATTTTACAGTATGTTATAGTATATGTATTTATTTTTTTGTGTGCAGTAATACAATACTTTCACCATGAAACCGAGCCGAAGGATCATGAAATAGGTTGTTAATGGTAGGTCAGTGAAGTTTCTACTTTTTTTTTTTTTTTTTTTTTTTTTTTTTTGGCTGCTGTGAAAAACCAGGTCATGCCTTGGTAGAACAAACATGATCACTCCACAAATCTTTAATTTAAAAGCAGTGATGACAGTGGAGCTGAAAAATAACGTCACTTTGGTTTCTTAAATGTCCTTTCAATCACTCTTGTTCGGCTAATGTTTGATGCTGGTGGCTTGCATACTTTTAAGACTGTCGGCTTAATTTTCCTGTTCAGTGAGTAACCTTGATCAAGGTTCAGAGAGGAAGGGAGGGAATGAGAGAGATTGTTTTTATGGCAGGCTAAGCCAGCTAAAATGTCAGTTTATATCTTTTGTTGCCTTCCTTTCATCCCATTAGCACTAATGAGCATATTGGTCTCAAAGGAATGTGCCTTTCATGGCTTTTAAGGAACGGTTACTGCTGTATTTTGTGACAAAGTCTTATTTTTTTTTTTCAAAGTGCCTTAAATTGAAGGCAGAATTGGCTCCCAATCATTCTCATAGAGCACTGTGTAGCACCATTTTGCATTTATTTATGCAGTTAATGGTTGACTAGTTTTACAAGCTTATGTCTCTCCTTAATGAATCTCGCTATGAGCAGAAGAGCGGAGAGTCCATTAAGAGTCTTGGTGTTGACCAGACAACATTTTAATTAAGCAAACCATCCTTTTATTTTCTCCAATATGATCTTTAAAGACAACATGATATCAAAATAGAACCTATTTACTTTCACTTTGGATTAGGGAACATTATTCACTATAAACTACTGCTTACTAGCAAATATTTACTGTAGACATTCCTTTAGACCACTGCTGCAGCTTTGAATCTTTCAAGTAGTTAATGCAGTAATTTATTGCCAGAATAATAAACAGAGAAATTACAATTTTAATAAACATTTTCTGAATCAGAATAGATTTGGAGAAAGGTAGCATTCTGTCACTTGCTCAGCAACGGTTCCTGAGCAATGGGTGCCATCAAAATGAGAGTCCAAAAAACATCTTTGCTTTCTCTTTCCTTAATCTCTCCTTGCTAGTTTTAATTAATCTGAGTAATACCTGAAACTTATTACTTACTGTGTTTATTTGTCTCTTTACGAATTGAATTGAAATTAATTGAATTGCTTGCTGTATTGTAAGTCACTTTGGATAAAAGAGTCTGCTAAATAATAAATGAAAATTAAAAAATAATGGAAATGGAAATCCAAACAGCTAATAATAAAAAAAAAAAGAAAAGAAAATCACAATAATCCAGTCCATCAATAAAAGTCTTGAGAAGCCGAAACAGTGTGTTTGTAAGAAATAAACCACAAGTCTAAGGACTATAAAAAGTCAGGATGTCACACTTGTCCGTCAAACTATGTATTTATTTAAACATACTTCTGTCTTTATAGGTAATTAAATGATTTTCCCTTATTCTCCTTTTATTTTTTGATCTTTACAATAATTCCAACATCATATAGGGCAAAAGGTTTAATTGCAATGGGCATATTGCACAGGCATTTAGAATTGACGAATCGGACAGTAGTTCACATCTGGCACAGTCCCAGTTTAACAGTTAAACCATAACACTGATGTAGAAAAAGACATTTGTATTTTGTTACAAAAGTGCAAGCCAAACTTTGAAGACTTGCCAAAATGCACAGAGACAGACAATGGGGTGAAACAAGGGTAAACATTAACAGTGTTTTTTTTTTGTTGTTGTTGTTTTTTTTTTTTTTTTGTTAATGGAATGTTTGGGTTTTAATCCTTGAGTTTCTTCTTGACAGGTAAGATAAACTTCAAGTTAAAAGTATGTTGAAGCTTCTATGGAAAGTAGCTTACTGTTACCCATCACTTTAAAAGACCATAATAATGTGTATGTGATGTTTGAGTTGGGGGAGACATTTGCAAAGTACTACAATTTTTGTACAATACTAAAATGTTAAAAATAATATTTAAGAATTAAAAAAAGAAAAAGAAAAACATGCAACAAAGGTTATCTTTTAATGTAAAGATTCCTTTACTACTGTATATGCTAATTATAAACGTGAGTGCAGTTTAACTACAGGCTTGATTGCATGGCAAAATGCTAGTATACATTAGACACATCCTTGAAAAAGCAAGCCCATAAATTATGGCAGATTATTATGTGTAATTATAGAGACAGCAAATATTAATCTAATGACATCTCCCACCGATTCCCCACAGAAGCTTTGCTAGTAAGTGAGAAACTGTGTGATTTGAGGAAATACAAGAATCAGTCTATCAAATGTTGCAGACATTGACCTAAACAGTCAAAGAAATATCCTAATTATTTCTATTCCCTCTTTTAGCCTCTTATCACCCTAATTGTGATGATGCGTCTTCTGGAAATCTGCCTGTAGCTTCAACACACTGACTTCACTGGCCTACAGCTGTTTTTACGGGCTCAGGAAACAGTGCTTCTTGAAAATTAGCTGCTTAATTGATTCATTTAATTGAACCAATGATTAATTTCTGTTAACTCAAATGAAGCTTCATGCATGTATTTTGCGTATATAGAGAATCAGCTCTCTTTATAATTACTAAACAGCCAATATGCTAGTAATCTGCATGCCAAGAAACAACTAGTAAATAGTCAGAATTGCTCCTTAAAATGGAGTGTTACCAATAATGCAAACAGTAACTGTATAAAATAATTTATTTAGGTACTGCATGCCAGAATTGAGGTGAAGAGGAATTCAGAGGCATTGCAAGTCTTTACATCTTGTTGAAAGATTATACTTTCACTGATTAAATCATGAACACACACACACACACACACAACACCAGAAACATGCATTACAAAGTAAACAGGCTTTAAAGTATATCTTGAATTGTTTCATTTGTTTATTTGTCAAAACCATCTGAGATTACTCAAAACCATTTTGGTTCTACTCCCACGCATCTAAAAATTCAGTACCATCTGAGAAAGTGTACCATATATGAAGTTTCCATTCGATTTCTCCATCTCCGTTGACATGAATGGAGTGCCAGTCCCTCTGACGTGCCTGAGGGAATACCTGACATTACAATAATTCAGTTTTTCACAAGTTCATGTTTAATATGTGAGGAGAACCCTTTAGCTTAAATAAAGGTCTGCTCTCTAAATCCACTTCCTTTTCATTTTCATGTTAATATGTGAAGATATGTACTAAATTAAAGCCGCCCCCACATGCGCATGTATATGCTCTATATTTACTAAGACATATTAAAATTGTCTCTGACTGTTGAGTCTATCATTTGAATTTATCAAGTAGAAAAAGAAATGGCTTTCTCAACCTCTCAAAAGTAAGACCTTTTTTTCTGTGCACTTCATAATTTTTGCTTCCAAAAATCCCTTGATTAATTGCTTAGTGCTCTGCTATTTGTGCTGAGATACCAAAGAGGAATTTATTGAACGTGCTTGAAATTCTTACCCCATTTTCAGTTGCCATAGAAACCATAGGAAAGGTCAGGCACTGTTGCTCCCTTTTTCTGATGAAAAAAGTGAAAACCATATGGTTAATTAAATGCGATTTGTATAGTTTTTGTTCTCTATTCTCTTATTCCACACTGCCAAATGGTTTCGATATTCAAAGTGCATTTTAGTGCAATGGAACTCGTAGTGAAGTGTGAATCATCTGTGTTTATGTGATATTTAACGTGCAATGCAGTTACAATATGCAGCGAGGCATGTGTGCGTGTGGGCTGGATCTGTCGGCACAACTTGTTTCTAAACATTTTAAAAGCAGCCTTCATGGTTCAGAACATGAAAAAAATTTTACAGAACTGATGACAGAACTGAATTCGGTGGCCAATGTGCCAAAAGCAAAATAACTATGATAAATAGTTTGAATCCATCTTTCCATGATTGGCTTTGATGTTTCCATATTCATGGTGAAAGCTACCAGGGAGATTCAATTAGATCACCATTTTCATCCTTATTCCCCATGAAAAGCTCAGTGCCGGGCTGGAAAATTGCAGTTAAGTCTACTTGGAGCCACTGTTATTTTATTATTTTCCAGGGCCACTCTGGTCCTCTGTGCTAAGTGGGTGTCTTCCGTCAATCCGAGTGTCCTTTAATGACAAACCTGCCTAAGAGAGAGGCATTGTGGGTAAACCAAACTCACATATGCACATTCCAGTCCCGTTTCTCATTATAGCACATGATTTGTGCAGCGTGGGAGAGCTCTGTGAGGGAGTTGAAAAGGATGTTGATGAACCACTTCTGCTGCATCTTTGCCAGATTTGATTATTCTGATAGTGGTTGTTAATCAGAAGGGGAAATATGCATGTTCCCACTACAGGATGAGATGGGAAATCTTGGTTGCATGGCTATTTCAGTGTGTGTGCTATGACTGGGAGTCAATCTTCACAACATGCCACAGGACATTATTTCATGCATCGCTGCAGTCCCTTGAAACCAATTTAGAGCCATAATTCTGTTGCAGTGGCAGACTTACATCAAAAGACTCTGCTCTCGCTCTCTTGATATTTTACTCACCATTTCCAGAATCCTGCTCAAAGTCGTTATTCCACTTTCTGTGATGTCATGGAACTGATTGGCTCTTGCGTCACGATGCTGCTTGAACAAATGTTTGAAAAACAAGTCTCATTATGTTGGCCTGTCAATATTTTGTTAAAAATGTAATCAAATTAATGATATGCTGACACATAAATTTTTAACTTAGACTCCTTGGAAAAACGTACCTGTGGGGATGTTTTGCTTTCAAAATGTCCAGTGAGTGGTGTTAAAAGTGTATTTGGTTTAAAGGAAAACCGATTCATGTGAATCTGGCAATGTTTTATTGTGTTGTTTGTTGTATGCATCATGGTAGTTTAGAGATTTAATGTTTGGTGAGTGGAGACTGACATTCCATTGTGTCTGAAAGTAACATAGACTAAAGCTTGCCCTAAACCTAAATGATAGAGTAAAAAAAAAAAAAAAAAAAACTATGCTGAATCAACCATGCCGTTTTAGCTTGTATATACAAGCCTTTTAATGACTTGTGTTTCATGATATTTACTCGAGTGCTCCACATCACAAGTGCAGTGCTGTACCAGGTGGGCTATCGAGCAAGTTTTCTATGTCAGAAAAGTCAGACATTTAAAAAAATATATTATTTGTTAATTTATTTATTCATTTGTTCTTTTAAATCAGTAATTTTACAGTAGTTTTATTATCTATTTTGTACAGATTGTATCTTGCATTTTAAGATACAGAAAACATTAATAAAATTACAGAAAAAGATTTACATGTCTTTATGTATTTTATTTATTTGTTTTGTTTTGCCATGGAACAAGCCTGTGTCTTTAGAAGTCATATGATAGCCATATGATAAAAGAGACAGTTTTAGGGGATTTTAGGAGGGGTTTTACAGGGCAGACTCTAAAAAAAAAAACTAAAATGATCACAATATAAACCAAGACAAAAATAAATAAAAATGGTAACACTTTCTATGAAGCCCATATTTATAACACATTATAAGGGATCATAATCATAATTAATTATTAAAATCTTTTAATATGCTATATAATATTATGAATATTAATATGAACAGTTTTAATGTTTTTGTGACGAGTGGGGCGGGGCAGAGAGCCGTGGTAACGAACCAGCCTCTCTCGTCCCTCACTGTCATCGGTCCACTTTCGTATCCTTCCAATCTCCACCCTGGGACGCGAGACTGGCGAGTGGAGCAGGTGTCGCTCATTTCCCAATCACTCCACCGGCCTCGCTCCATTCCCACGGCTCTTGGCTCCGCCCCACTCATCACTCATCACAGCTTTATAATATTTACTTATTTGTGGTTATAGCTTTTAAGAGTATGATGATTTATAGCACAGTGAACATGTTGCATCCACTTAAGTTACAATGAATTATATTTCTCATAGTTATAATGTATAATAAGTTTCATATCTTGCAATCTTTCTTATTTGTCTTTACTTAAAGCAATCAATATAATATAGAGTTAGTTGAAATTAAATTTACATTTAGTATAATAAATGAAAAAAAAAATGGAATAAAAAATATTAGAACATAGAATCAGAATAGTGAGTGCTAAAGTTAGAGGGTCAAATTAAGATGGAAGAGGTGTGTTTTAAGCCGATTCTTGAAGATGGCTAAGGACTCAGCTGCTCGGATTGAGCTGGGCAAGTCAATTCACAAGAAGGGAACATTTAATTTAAAAGTCTGTAAAAGTGACTTTGTGCTTCTTTGGGATGGCATAATTAAGCAATGTTCACTTGCAGAATGCAAGCTTCTAGAGGGCACAAAAGTCTGAAGTAATACATTTAGGTAAATGGGTGCCGAGCCAGTGGTGGTTTTTGTAAGCAAACATCAATGTCTTGAATTTTAATGCAAGCAGCTATTGGTAGCCAGTGCAAACGTATAAACAGAGGTGTGACGTGTATTCTTTTCAGCTTATTCAAAATTGCAATAGTCCAGCCTGGACAGAACAAGAGCTTGAACAAGGAGTTGTGCAGCATGTTCCGAAAGAAAGGGTCTGGTCTTCTTGATGTTGGTTAAAGCAAATCTGCAGGACCGGACAGTTTTAGCAATATGGACTGAGAAAGTCAGCTGATCATCATTAACTCCAAGGCTTCTAGCTGTTTTTGAAAGAGTTATGGTTGATGTGCCTAACTTGATGGTGAAATTGTCATGAAACGATGGGTTTGCTGGAACCACAAGCAGTTCTGTCTTGGCAAGGTTGAGTTGAAAGTGATGGTCCTTCATTCAGCAAAGAAATGTCTGTAAGGCAAGCTGAGATGCAAATAGCTACCGTCGGATCATCAATGAAATGAAAGTTAGAGTTGAGTGTCATCAGCATAGCAGTGGTATGAAAAGCCATGCTTCTGAATGACAGAACCTAATGATGACATAAAGATAGAGAAGTGGTCCAAGAACTGAGCCCTGAGGCACCCCATTAGTTAGATGTTGTGACTTGGACACCTCACCTCTCCAAGATACTTTGACAGACCTATCTGATAGGTAAGATTCAAACCATTGAAGTATGGTTCCTGCACTTACTTTTGAAGAGATGAAAACTTTATTTTCATTGTGTGTTATAAAAAATCATAATCTTAAAAGCTACAACCACAAATGCATAAGCATTATAATGTATTCTAATTGTTGGTATGATTATTATGATTATTTATAAGTTAATTTAACATATTATACATTTTTTATTTTTATTTTTATAATGCATTATGCATTCATTATAATTCTTTAAGAATACCCTTATAATGTACAGGTATTATAAATATGGGCTTTTATAGAAAGTGTTTAAGAAAAGTTTCTAAAGCTGCACATACTTAATATTTTACATGCTTAGATGCTGTAAATATGACCATATTGCAAAAAAAAAAAAAAAAAAAAAAAAATATATATATATATATATATATATATATATATATATATATATATATATATATATATATATATATATAATTATCTATGTATAAATGTAATGTATAAATAATTATAAATAATGAAGGAATAATTATGGATTTTAATGATAACTCATTTGTGTTAATGCTGTTGTGTTAGTGCCAAATTAATGCATTAAATTACATCAGCTTAAACACAAATATGGCTACTTGTCAAAGCCACAAATTGTTATTGTACAAACTTTTTAAAAAATCCCTTACGCAAGACCAACATTTCTGGTTTAATGGTCTCCTAAATCTTTCAAGCTACATTCACCAAATGCAATATAGAGTTTTTTTTTTTTTTGCATTATGACTTTGCATATTGTTTAGAGTTCCCTTTATAATGACAATCACAAATCCAATGCCAATGAAAATTTCAAACAGTTTGGCTCTTCAATACTGATTGAAGCTTTTCGTATTTTTTAGAAACAACTCACATGCATCAGTCTAGAACATTTTCACCATATGCATATGAATGACCTTTGCTAATTATGTTAATTACACAGCAAACTGGCATCTGACAGGCCGCCTTCTCACCATGCTTTACTGCTCTGCTGCTGAGGTATGAGAAGAGCACATTGCATAAACCCACCTTGTCGGCATAGCAATGAAGTCAAAGTGATTGGGGCATCGCAGAGGAATAAACAATGAGTCATAGGCAGCATTCAGGAAACAGTCCGCTTAACAGTTTAACTTCAGACAGACTCTGGGGTTCAAGTGGTTGAATATTTCAATGTAGTCTACATACTGATAATATATTCTACATAAAACATACAACAAGTTCACCATGTTAAGCACTTAAATCTAGATATACTGGCCTTGCATGCTGTTTTCTGCACTTCCATTTGAAAACTGTCCTGCAGCTATTTTCTTCCTGCTGCACTGCAAGTGCCCTCAAAGTGATGGAAAGCACCCAGCATCCACTCTCATGTTGACATTACAGTGAATATGTGATTCTAACAGTAGTATGTAAATACCCAAGGAGGGTAAAATATGTGTGAGAGCCATGGGGTGCATCAGTCAAAGAGGGTTAATGCTGTCATGTTTTTTTCTTTCTTTCTTTCTTTTCATGAGATGTTATTTTGAGATGCAGTGATGTTGCAGGGCAGAACTGCCCTCAGCATACACACAGACACAAGTATTTATTTGCTTCAGATGAAAGATGAAGCGGATTGATTTAGAAAATTTCAATGGCAGCGAGGCCTACCGCAGGTTAAAGCACCTGACAAATAATATTGTTTGCAATCACCAAAACAGCACCACTTGAACCGCTAAAATTAGTTTTGTGTTTGTAAACATACGTGCAGAGTCACCATACAACAATGATTTAGAAAATTGATCCTGCAGATGTGAAAATTGAAGCAGTTATTTTCTCTGTGTATTTCTGTCTTAATAAATATGTGCTGTTGATCAACAATACCTTCTGCTGAAATTTAAAAACCCCATGAAATCAATTGAAATCAGAGTTTAGAGTCTTGGTTTTGTTATTCCATGTCTACTATGTGTCACGGTCATGAATGCACCGTCTCCAGCTGTATTCATGTTACGTCATGTTGATTGTTTCATGTGGGTGTTGTCGCTGATCGTCTGATCAGCGGCAGGTGCATCTCATTCCAACTGCCTATTTAACACCCTGTCTTTCGTCTCTTGTTTGTCAGATCGTTGTTTGAGGTCCTCCGTGTTAGATGTTTGTCTTGATTCTCCTGTTCCTGCTCTTGCTTGTCTCTTGTTCGGTCGTCTCTGGATTGTTCCTCTCTCACACGGATTATCTTCACCTCTCACAGATCTACCACCACCGTTATCTCTAGCAGCGCACTCAACCCACCTACTCACCAGTCTGTGCTGCCGTCGAGGTCCCTGCGTCACTCTCCAACCTTCATCCATCTCATCTCCTTACAATAAACTCTGTCAACTTGCATTTGCCTCCTGTCTTCCATACCAAACCGTTACAGAATGATCTGACTATTAGGGAGGCAGCGAGTAGTCACAATTCCACCCTCGAAGAGTTTCTCAGCGCCAGTGTTCGGAGGATGGACTCTCAGGAGAGGAGTCTTAACGACACTGGTCGCGCAGTTCAAGCCTTGGTGACGCAGGTGTCCGAGCTCACTCAGTTCCAGCTACTACGAGCTCCCACTGCGCCGCCCACACCGCCTGTTCTCCCAGTACCATCGGAGACCCCCTCCCAGCCGGAACCACGTCTCCCGATCCCGGAGACGTACTCGGGTGAGCCCAACTTCTGTAGAGCATTTCTAACCCGCTGTGACATGCACTTTTCCCAACAGCCCAGAACCTTTGCTAATGAAAGGGCCAAGGTGGCCTTTGTGCTGACGCTACTCCCTGGGAGGGCGGCATTATGGGGCACAGCAGTGTGGGAGAACCAGGATCCATGCTGCGCCTCGTTTCAGGCACTCTCCGCCGAGATGAGACGGGTCTTTGATCGGGCCGTCGCAGGACGGGAGGCGCCCAGGAGACTGGCGGAGTTACGCCAGCACGAGAGATCAGTCTAGGACTATTCAATCGAGTTCCGGACCCTGGCGGTGGAGTGTCATTGGAACGAGGAGGCGCAGTGGGACATGTTCCTCTCCAGAAGGAGATCTATGCCCTGGATCTCCCCACGTCCCTCAATGGACTTATTGAACTGGCCTTGCGGGTCGACGCACGTCTGACACGGATGGAGAGGAGGAGCTTACCCAGCACCACATCCAGGGGACCGGCAGACGTGTGATTCAGCGGCGGGGACGTGGCCAGTCCCTCCTACGATCACGAGCCCATGCAGGTAGGGTGAGCTTGGCTTTCCCGGGAGGAGAAGGAGAGGCGGAAGTCCCTTGGCCTGTGCCTCTACTGCGGGGGAGCCGGATATCAAGCTTACACTTGTCCGGTAAAAGGGACAAGCCTGGTAGTACGTATAGGGCTACTATCAGGTGGGATCTCCGCTGAGAATACCTCATCATCATCTACGCTCCTCCCGGTAAGACTGAGGTGGTCAGCACAGACCCACCACTGTCAAGCACTACTGGACTCAGGGGCAGAGGGTAATTTCATGGAAAGCACACAAGCTCCACATTCCCCTCAGACCCCTTCTGCACCACATCATGGTTCATACCCTCAATGGACAGCAACTCCCTACCATCTCATACATCACTGAAGACATCACTCTCATCACATCTGACAATCACTCTAAAACCATTTCCTTTCACATCCTTGACTCTCCCCTGGCACCCATTGTCCTTGGGCACCCTTGGTTCCTCCTCCATAACCCCAAAATAGACTGGTCCTCAAATTCCATTCTGTCCTGGTGTAAAAAGTGTAATGAGTCTTGTTTAGTGTCTGCCTGTCCGTCTGTGTCTATGTCTGTGTTACAGGAGGAGGCGATGGATTTGTCTAACATGCCCGCAGAGTTCCTCCATCTGAAGGAAGCGTTCAGTAAGTCTCATGCTGCTTCTCTTCCTCCGCATCGTCCCTACGACTGTGCCATAGATTTATTGTCAGGTAAGTCTCCGCCTAAAGCCAAATTATATTCACTTTCTGTTCTGGAAAGGGAGGCTATGGAGAAATATATTTCTGATTCTCTAGCTTCTAAGTTCATCCTCCCTTCCTCTTCTCCTGCGGGGGCGGGGTTCTATTTTGTGAGAAAGAAGGACGGATCACTGCGACCTTGTATTGATTACCGAGGACTGAACAACATCACGGTAAAGAATACTTATCCTTTGCCGTTGATGTCTTCGGCCTTCGAGAGGTTGCAGAGAGCGTCAATTTTCACAAAACTGCTGACCACAATAATTTAGAGCACATTAGCACCGCCAAAAGGTTGAACTGCAGGCAGGCTCAATGGGCACTTTTTTTCGGATGTTTTGACTTTACTATCTCGTACCGCCCGGGTTCCAAAAATATCAAACCCGATTCTTTGACATGTATTTTTGACCATTCCGAATGCCCATCCACTCCCGAGTGTATTTTTCCTGAGACATTAGTGGTATCCACTCTCACATGGGAGATCAAATCAAAGGTCAGAACGGCCTTAGAAGGGGTAACGCCTCCCCCGGGTGCCCACCTATACGTTTATTTGTGCCGGAGGGATTAAGGTCCAATGTTATCCAGTGGGGACATTGCTCTAATGTAGCTTGCCATCCAGGGGTTAACCGTACTAGATTTTTAGTCAAGCAACGATTCTGGTGGCCACTTATGGCTCGCGACATTCACAGTTTTGTTTTGGCTTGCTCTGTTTGTGCCACTGGTAAGACTTCCAATTGCCCCCCTGATGGGTTACTCCAACCGCTGCCGGTCCCTTCGAGACCCTGGTCTCACATCGCTCTAGATTTTATTACCTTACCATTATCAGCTACAGGCCTATCTTCTTTTGAGTGTAGTGTAGGTTACCAGCCACTTATTTTTCCCAGTATGGAATCCGAAGTTGCGGTCCCCTCCATTCACCGCACTTGGACTAGAGCCCGCGAGACTCTACTCCAAGTGGGGGGGCGCGCACCAAGGCCAAAGCCGATCGCCACCAGTCGAGGCCTCCCGTATACATCGTGGGTCAAAAAGTGTGGCTTTCTACCAAGAATTTTCCTCTCCATTCTGTATCTAATAAGTTGGCTCCCAAATTTATTGGCCCCGTTTACTGTCACCAAGATCCTTAGTCCGGTGGCAGTCCGCCTTAAACTCCCTCCTGCGTACAGGAGAATTCATCCCGCCTTTCACATATCCAAAATAAGGCCCGTATTTCATTCTCCCTTTAATCCGCCAACTGCCTATTTAACACCCTGTCTTTCGTCTCTTGTTTGTCAGATCGTTCTTTGAGGTCCTCCGTGTTATGTGTCTGTCCTGATTCTCTTGTTCCTGCTCTTGCTTGTCTCTTTGTTCTGTTGTCCCTGGATTGTTCCTCTCTCACACGGATTATCTTCACCTCTCATGGATCTACCACCACCGTCATCTCTACTAGCGCACTCAGCCCACCTACTCACCAGTCTGTGCTGCCATCGAGGTCCCTGCGTCACTCTGCAACTTTCATCCATCTCATCTCCTTACAATAAACTCTGTCAACTTGCATTTGCCTCCTGTCTTCCATACCAAACCGTTACACTATGAAGCCAAGACACCATTTTGCCAAAACTGTTTATTGTAGAAATGCAACATAAACATCCTTGGAATCAAACTTTGAAATTTATATTTTTATGCCCTTCCATAGACCCAACAATAGCAGCAGTATGAACACATCCTATACCGCTGTTTTCAATGTCATAAAAACAGGCTGATGACTTCCTTGTTCTATGAAGTCCCTCCTTCAGAAATACGTAACGAGTTCTGATTGTGCCAGCGGTTCGTGTGTTGTGATTTGACAGCAGCTGAGCGCACGCTGCCCTCCTGGAAACACGATTGGGCTAGTTTTGGACTAGTTTTGAGAAACAAGTGGGCTGGATTTGTTTTGAAACCCTGGCAATCCTGATCTGAATGCACGTGCTGGAGATGTACTTCTAATCACAGAACGCCTTTACTGATGAGATGTGCATGAAAATCGCATTTGATTTTTTTTGCACAGCCCTACCATATAGTTGACAAAGCTAAACAGCATTGCCCTTTATGTAATAAGTTAGAGAAACTGTTACATGCAGCAACTTATATAATAAAATACACTTACCAGATGTGGTCCATAAACAACACCTTCTACAGACAAAGAGGGAACTGCCCCATCTTTCAAGAATAATCTTTGTGCAAATCCGGCATTAAACTGATTGAGATTGAGGAAGCTGTCCTCAGCAAAATGTGCTGCACATAGTTTTACATGTGGATTATAATTTTCGGGAACAGAGTTAAACATAAACTGTAACCATTGATCTCTAAGTACAGCGTCCCTGGGAAGCCCAAACAAAGGTGATTGGACTCCGAGATAAAAAAAAAAACAGCGTTTCGACGACATGGAGACAAACACAAACGCAACTCTTCCTCTTCTCCGTGGGAGCGCAACAAGACCACTCCCCCTTTTTTGTGTATTCCTGTGGGCGGAGGTTAGTCAAAAAACTGTTTTAGTGACGACATTACTACAGGAAGTAGAGGGATGTAGTCTAAACTGGTCGTCCGATGTAGGCGAATTCTGTTAAATAAAATATCTCACTTGGCATTGAACTTTGAGCTTTAGAATTTTATATATATATTATTAATACTCTAACAAATCTAGCCATGGGGGTCACAGTCTAGTGACTTCTGTGCTGGTCCCAAGCCTGGATAAATAGAGAAGGTTGCATCAGGTAGGGCATCCGGCATAAAACATTGCCAAATTTAACTATGCGAATCATCAGTACGAATTGCATACTGGACTGGTCGAGGCCCGGGTTAACAACAACCGCCATCGGCACCGTTGACCTACAGGGCGCTGTGTTGAGGATGCAGAAGATAGGGATAGGTGGAGATAGATGATTAGCTTTGGCGACCTCTGAAGGGAAAAGCCGAAAGAAGAAGAAGAAGATTTATACTCTAACAACAAAATTACACACTAAATAAACACAGAAACACATACAAACTTTTCAGTCAATTTTTTCTCTTCTTGACCAAAAATATTAATTAAATCATTCCCCCAATTTTGTGAAAAAGTATGCTTAATTGTAATCAATCTTGTCATCTTAATTTATTCTGGTATTCTGAGTATATTTAACTGCACTCACACATTATGTAATATCAAAGTATTAAAATTCCACTCAAGTATAGTTAAAGGGATAGTTCACCCAATTTTTTGTTTTTGTTTTCTGTTTACCCCCAGGTCATCCAGGATGTAGGTGACTTTGTTTATTTGGTAGAACACAAACTCTCTGATCCACACAATGTCCCTCGGCCAAATATTGTCATATCCTATCAAACTATCAATGAAAAGCTTATTTATTCAGATTTCAGATTATGTATAAATCTCAAATATTTGAAAAACAAAAATGTTTTTGATTGGTTTTGTGGTCCAGGGTCACATATATGATTTATTATATTCTACTGAATCTACATTAGCATTTATCTAATCTACATTTAAACATTTAAACGACACTGTACCAAATTAGATACACCACCAAATCGTAAAATTGCCTTTGAAGCTGCATGCTAAGAAAAAAGCAATATTTTTATAGGATAATTGTTAAATAGTTTAACACATTTGTTAAAATTGTTGTGCTTCACTATTAAGCAGGTAAATAAATAAGGTATCTGCAGCATTATAATGTATGCAATTTTTTTATTTAAAAACTGAAACGTAATTTGCATTTGCAGAACATGCACTTTTGCAAAGCAGTACCAGATGATATGATATATTATGAATAAAATCACAGACAAAGAGTGTTGTTAGACAGGACACAGTAACATTCATTTTTCAGCTGTTTGGGAAGCATCAGCTCTCAGAGGCTGACGTGATTCTGAGGGAGGGTAACATGGAGCGTGTTCATTTGATAAAGCATATGTCTTGCGCCAGTGTGTGTGTGAGTAAAGACATGGGTCGTTTAACTCACTTGCCTCTGAGGTGTTTGTTTTTTTAGACTGGGGGTTGTAGGATGTTTGAAGCTGAGTCACTAGGGATTCTAGAACCTTTATCCATACCATCTGCCTGTGACTGTTTTTACATTTTATCTATAGGACAAAGACAGATTATGGATGCTGACAAAACAGTAATCCTTGTCGTTTTTTGAATACATTATTTATAGCAGGCTCCTGTCTTACCATATGTATACTTATGATATTGTAAATAAGTGGAAGTATCATGGTACAGGGAAGGTATTGGATGATATGTATCATGATAATAAATAATTACCATATTCATATACCATATAAACTCTTTAATATGCATGTAAAATGTATTTGATATAACTTTAACTCATTTTAAAAGTCTCATTTTGCAACTTCACGAACTGAATTCTTTGGCTTAATAAAAGAACATCAATATACATACAGTATGTGTTATTCAGCAGTTTTAGAGTATTTACTTAGCAATTCAATGTTTAGTTTAAAAGAATTGTATGAACATCAGAGCAGATCTCGTTTCTGTGATTATATTTGTGTTCAGGTTTTACTTGGAACAAATCTCTTGATAACACATTTATTGTGGAAATAGCAGCAATCACACAGATCCAAGGAAAAACAACAACTCGAAAAGGTCTCCATCAAGGCACATTCCACACACGGCAATGCAATTGAGGTGAATTCTCATACAAACACACACACACACACACACACATATATATATATATAATCACACAATTGAACGGCATTTCCTGGAGCTGACAGAACTTTTAAAGAGGACAGTAAAGATACACAGGCGAGATGTTGTGTGGACTGAATACGGAATAGCTGCTTCTACCAATCTCCTGCTTGCCTTCTGCAGCACCACAGGCCCGATGAGACCAGTTCAGATAAAAAGCCCTTCAATTAGCGGGAGAAATATTGATTGCGGTGCTTTTCATGTGGCTATTGTTAAGCGAGACACGTTTCTCTGGGCCGAGCAGATACAGCCGTGATGCATTTCTGATGATCAGCCCCGACACCATAGTCCCCTCATAAGAAACCAGTAATTGATAAACAGCTGTCATGGCTGATTGCGGAAGGATGCTGATCGCTACTTACACGTCTCACTTTCACGTATAAAGTATTCAAGCCATGTTCAATTACAAACCTTTTGATGTTGTTTAAGTTTTATATTAAATGAGCCAGATGAGGCAGCGTTACAGTGATATTGTCACGGTAATGCTTCAAGTGGCACACTGATTTAATGACATTGCTATTATAATTGCTTTAATCATAGTACCAGCAAGATTATAAAAGATATGGATGTTTGGTAGATATTTAAATGTATTAATAATAATCACAATATTAAAATCCACAATAAACAATCCTTCCACATTAGTATATCTACCTGTAGGCAGTTACTAAACCAATCAGTCCATTAAAGGTGCACTGTGAAAGATTTTTGTGAGTATGAACAAAATTTCAGTATTGCCACAGGTAATTGCTCAGGCACCAGATTTTTTTCCTGATATATGCCTTATCAGTAATCTTTGTGAGGAATCACTGGTCACCATGAGGTTTCCTTGAGGATGTAATAATAAAACATTGAAGTCCTTATTTACTCCTGGCATCTGAGCTGCTGAAGACACAGTGGATCTAACTAAACATGTTTATCTTCATGCAAGTCATTTATGATCCAGCCTCTCCTCCAGAAGAAGTGAATATAAAGCCGCGTTTCCACCGCAGGAACTTTACCCAGGAACTAGGGACTTTGGCCTGGTACTCGGTGTGTTTCCACCGCAGGAACCAGGAACTACATAATGTTCCGGGTAAAAAAATTCCCCTCAGAAAGTCCCTGCTGGCGAGGTGGTACTTTTTCAAAGTTCCGGAACTTTCGGGGGCGGGAATTGGGCGCTAAACATCCTGATTGGTTGGTTGAGTGTAGTTGTTTAAAACTCAAATCTGTGGTTTATTCGTAAAGACAGTGCCTATTTAAAAACGTGTTTTGCCGATTTCGGAGTCTGTCAGCTTCACGCGATCAGCAGGAGCTCAGTCCTCATGTATCCGCCGAGAGCAACCTCACCTCGGCTAGATCTTCTGATATGTGCCGCTGGCTCTGATTTTTCTTAAGCGGTTAAACATAAAATATCATTCGTTTTGGGTAAATCTAACAGGTTATCTTTGGTCTGTATTCAATTTATCTATATGTTAAAATATAAATAAAAAAGGCAAATTGATATAATATTTTGTTTCATTGTAATGGCTACATTTACACATATCCCTGAACTAAGTACATTTCTGCAGCTGTTATTATGTTTAAATGAAAACGAAAGGAGGCAGTGGTATTTGATATCCTATTTCGTTTTATTGTAAATGTACAGTGACAAAAATTGCAGTAGCCAAGGCGAGCTGAATGATGTTATCAAGTACGCTGCTGTTTGCAGATTTACTGGATTTGCGTCGTCGCGGACATCACACTCCCGAGTCGAGTGAGCAAAGTCTAAACTACCGAGGATGCACGTCCAAAATCAGTGTACTTTGTATTGAGAAATACGCGCAGATCTACGTCACCAGACTATTTGCCTAATCTTCCCTGTACTTTAGACCGCGATGGAAACACAGAGAGCAGCAGGTCTGGGAGGGCGGAGTTCCTGGGGAAAAAAAAGTTCCTGGTACAAATGTTCCGGGTAATTTCAGTGGAAACGTGGCATAAGGTTGTTGTTGTTGTTTTTTTTTTTTTTTTTTTTTTTTTTTTTTTTTTTATGAATCTTTGCAAATCTCCTTTCCTTATAATGCGCTAGTTATCAAGCTGTGCGGCTTAAGTTTACACTCTCATGAGAATGGCTTATCACCCCATGGAAAAGAGAGGCGGGGTCAGTAAGGCTCATTAGCATTTAAAGGGACATGTACCTAAATGGCCCAGGTCCCAGGTTTGGGTTTCATTTTATTTAAAGGTAATTTGTTACAGTGTAATTACACAAATAAGTACTGAGTAATATTAATAATCTACATGTCCTTATGGTTTCGTTAGCTTTAGTGTTTGTGTAGTTTACTGTTATAACTATAGTAAGTAAATGTATCATGTAACTACATCCCTTAAAATCCTGTTAATAAATATAACTGTGCTATCGTTAGTGACAAATGAATGTTAGAAACAAATGAATAATCTATGTCTAAAATTAAAATAAATTGATTTAGCTTTAACTGGGTGACACTTCATTTTGTAACACTTTAATAACTATTAACTAGTTGCTTATTAGCATGCATATTACAAGCATATTGGCTGTTTAATAGTACTTATAAAGCACACATACAGTAAATGACCATATTCTTGATCCCTTAACTCTATCCTAAAACAAATACCTTACTTACTATTAATAAGCAGCAAATTAGGAGTTTATTGAGGGAATACCTAAAAGTGAATATGTGTTCTCTAAAGCTGAAATGTTAACCTTTATTGTTGCATGTTACCTGTACTTAAAATATTAATAACAGCAAATTATAAATCATTATAAGCAACTAACCTTAAACCAAATAAAAAAGCCTATAATAAATCCATGCAGTATTACTTAGTACTTACTTGTGTAATTACACTGTAACAAATTCACCTTAATAAAATACCTAGCAAACAAACTTAAGTTAAACCGAAAAAAAAAAAAAAAAGTACTTTGTTAATTTTGTTAGTTAAGTGGATCTTGCTGATTGCAATAACTGGCATTAACACCAATGTGTTATTGTTGTGTGTGGTTAATCACTTTTCTTATGAAAAAAAAAAAAGATTAATAATATCTAACTGCAATAACTACTGTGACATAACGTTCCTTTCCTGACATTACCAAGCCTACCTCCTTTATCTAACCAAAGACATGAACATGTAGATAACTCATTTCACTGCTTTAGATATGATAACATGTCCTCCATGTTAGAACGGTCAACATTTCAGACACTGTGTGCTACTCACACTTACAAATCAATGAATTTTCATTGAAAATGCCACAATGTTCACTGGGTTCTCTGATTATCAATGATAATCATAAAATCCTTAGCCGTTTTTTTTTTTTTTTTTTTTTTTTTTTTTTTTTTATAACCACATGCAGAATAATCTAATATTGATGATTAAATAAATCCTTTGAAATCAGAAAATCTAATGTAGCCTAATGCAGATACAGTATAGCACAGTATTTTGTATAGTACAGTAAGCCCTATATTTTGCTGTTGATTATCCTGTTTCAGTAAATAATGCAATTATTAACATTGCATAATTAAAGTTTGCATAACATTACAGAAGTAAAATATTGCAAACACCACACTATGAATCTGATTTTTTCTGGTTTCTTCATTTTGTGTAATACTTTCTGCTACTTTGTAATGCACAGTCTTTTTAAGACATGAATTTGCAGTTGCTATCCTGCTAGCAGTGTGATGACCTCACGTCACCAAAGAAAAGTGCGGAGATCTACCGACGGCCCTCTTTAATCAGAGTTATCTAAACATGGGCCTGTTTTGTGGCAGGCGGCCAGGACGGCCGACAGTAGTGACTTTGTGCTAGAGGTTTAATAAATGAAACAGGAGACAGTGAAGATCCGCTCGCATTGACGAGCGTGTCAGTGGGGATATGCACCTCATTACTGCTATCAAGAACCCAGGCTGACCCCTGTGGCTCGTCCCTTGCCTGCTGCCTCTCATCTGAGCTCCCTGTACCCCCTCTTCTCTTCACCTTCTCCATTTGTCCATTCCCTCCACGCCTGCCTCTGTGTATTAAACAAGATGAATCTCTCTGATCTCCAAAGAGGTCTCAGATCCTGACAGATTACAGGAGGGCCACTCACTCGAGCCCAACCCCCCACCCCCACTTTTTTTTTACTTCACTTTCTTCAAATAAATGTCAAATATGGTCTTTTATTTTTTTATTTTTTTAGATGCCCGATAGTGTCGAAAGATAAAATGTCCATTCATTTCCTTGTTATCATATGTGATATTTATGTTCACCTGGCGTTTCACATTATTCTTTTTTTTAGGAGGAGCACCAAGCTGACCAGTTTAGAAACATGTAGATATTTCAAACATTGCAACAATCTTGATAGCACACTTTGTAAAAACCCATGATGCTTCAAAACATGATCAAATGTTATTTGTTCAGTTATGCTCATGGCATACTGGGGAGCTTTTAAACTTGGAGAAAGTTATCATTCCCATTCATATTAATAGCAGTTGATTGGCTGGTGCATGACCTCCTGATAATATGCAATCTGCATTCTGCCATCTTTCCTCAAATGCATATAAACTTTTGAATCAGTCAGCCATACATGTCATGTGACTTATTGCTTGCTGCAGGACAATTACATCATTACAATGCTCACTGGCTGATGGCACCACAATATACAAAATAGTGTAGGACTTGTTTTTTTGGGGGAATTAAATAATGGCACAGATACCATTAATTTGACAAGTGCAATTGTTAGTAAATTGCTTTGATTCATTTTAATACTCTTTTGCCATAAATACTGCATGTGAAAGGGAAACTCCTACAAATGCATGTTCAATAAGCTCAGGCACAAAAAATAACTGGCCACACCTTTTTAGCGCTAATTCTTCACTGTGAGTCTTTAGTAAATCCTGATAGTGCTATTTTTGTGGAGGGGTAAGGAGGAACTCACTTGCAGACAGGATGTACTAAACACAGGATTTATTTACACAAAAAGGGGAAAACAAAACCCAAGAGGGGGAAAACAATGACTAGGGCAGATACTAAATAACTTAACAAGACTGGGTAGACACGATAAACAAAGACTCAAAACACAAGAACACTAACTACAATTAAACAATAACAAGTCTCACAACGTCTTCTTCCAAGAGCAACCCCAAGTAACAATGTATATATCACAGGAACATGTAGAACCACATATCACAATGTGGAAACAATCACAATGAACCGACAAAAGACAGAGCACACTAGGGGATCTAAATAGGAGAACTAATCAAGACACAACAGGTGGCACAGATAAGGCAATCACGACAACTAGGATAACAAGGGGGGCGGGGCAAGGGGACGAGACAACACAAGCACATGGCCCAAAGACAACGCCATGTGCTTGTACACAAAACACGGGTCTGTCATGATCCTGCCTCAAGACTAGAGAAAAGTCAGGACATGAAGGCAGAATCACGACAATTTTAATGCCAAAAGTTGGTTTGCACTGGCACAAGCCAATAGTAGCAAAATTTGGCTCTTGTTTTTCTTTTTGTTTTCTTTTTTTTTTTTTATCAGATTTTTTCTAAATCTTCATATGACATCCAAACTTACTTTTGCTTTCTCTTATTTAAAACAAAACTGACAAATGTTTAAATCTCTCAATAAAAAAAAAAAAAAAAAAAAAACTGACCAACATTTATAACTCTAAATAGAACAAACCCAACCAATATTTGAATCTCATAATGGAACAATATCATCCATCAACCGGATCTTATAATAGAATCATAGCAACCAGTATTAAAATATATTAATATATAAAAAGTAGCCAACATTTAAATCTCCTAATAAACCAATACTGACCAATATTAAAATATCTTAAAGTGAGTCACTGTAGCATTGATATACAGGTATGTGCTAGACAACAGTGTGGCATGATATGTGCCAGACAAGACACTGTGATTTCGTTCCTCACATTTTTATGTTTTGTTAGAAAAATGTGAAAAATCTTCCACATACTTGTTGGCAGGAACAACAACAACTGTATGCATCATTTAGAAATGTCTCATGGTGTTTATTTTTTTTTATTGATGTAGAAGTACAAAATATTTTTATATGTCTCTGAATTACTTGCATCACTTACATCAGAATATTGTTCTTTCTATCCAAAAAGCATGTACTGTATTATGTTGCAGTTTTTAATAAAGTTAACAGCCAACTGGTTTTGATTTACTTGCCAAAGCCAATTTTGCATTTGGCTCTTTCCAACAGTTCATTTTGGACCTTGCTCAGCTTCTTCTTTTAGTAAAGGCCTATGGGATTTTTTCCCTCCCGTTTTATCATCAGCCATGCAGAAACAATAAGTTTGATAGCCTATAAAAATAACACACACTGTCAGAGCTGTCCGTGCACTAGGCTGTGCACATTGAGAACTTGCAAGGGGCCATTCAAAAAGAAAAAAATTTCCATTCCACTGTGCAAATTTTCTGTCTATGTGAACGTTACAGTACATGGACATATTTGACTGCTGTATTCATGTTTATCACATCTTGACACCTTTTGTTTTTTCTCTCCCATGCGGGTCTTCCAAAGAAGTTTCTCAAATTTTTCACTAGGAATTCCTGGGAACCTCCTCATCCTTGCAAATAACGTCTGGTTCCTGGGATAAAAGGCACTGAACGTTTGGAGTAAATGTGTCAGATAATATCAGATAATTTTCATTAGCTAAAGTACGAAGAGGCTGCTGAGTGTCAGCAAAGATTTACGTCTGAAGTCTACAGATTCCAATTATAGATCTTTTCTGTTCTCTGCTTTTTATCTATTTTTTTCCTGTGGATCCAACTTTGAACCACACACAGCTATTTTCACAACTGAATTACACATTTAACAAAAACTTCCCATATTGCATTCATTAACAGAGACAAAGCTTCCACAGCATCAGCAAATGAACACTTCTAACTGCGTGTAGCATAACAGAATAGCTTGCAGTAATGTCACTTATGTTTAGTAAATCATGTTTGCAGTCTAAACCAGTTTATTACAGTACCAGTAACTGCTGGAAATTAAACTTAAATTGCCAGTGAACACAATACTATACCAAAGGTATCTCCTAATGGAGCAGTGTGCACTCTCATTTCTAAATTCTTATCAGCTTCTACATACTGCCATCCATTGAAGAGGTTTCTTTTGATGGCCGGTATATATGAGGACTCCACCGCAGGGGTTGAATAATCTTGAAAACCTGATTTGCATTGAAAATCGCAGTTCTCTCATGGGATTTTTCTGCTTCAACACAAAGACCAATCACCTCTCACCAGCTCTGTAAAGAGGCAGACATGATTGTCGAAGAAACCGAGACAGGTGATTCCTGTGTTCAGTTTTAGATTTTTGTTTTTATTTTTGTACTTAGTTTTTGAAAGGTGTTACAAAGAAAACTGCTTTTTATATCGATCAAACTATGATCTGAAATCTAAAATAATAACAATTTTAATATATATACACACTCAATACAGACCAAAAGTTTGGACACACCTTCTCATTCAAAGAGTTTTCTTTATTTTCATGACTATGAAAACTGTAGAGTCACACTGAAGGCATCAAAACTATGAATTAACACATGTGGAATTATATATGGAATTATATACATAATAAAAAAAAGTGTGAAACAACTGAAAATATGCATTCTCTTGATGAGCTTCAAGAGGTAGTCACCTGAAATGATCTTCCAACATCTTGAAGGCGTTCCCCGAGAGATGCTTAGCACTTGTTGGCCCTTTTGCCTTCTGTCTGCGGTCCAGCTCACCCCTAAACCATCTCGATTGGGTTCAGATCCGGTGACTGTGGAGGCCAGGTCACAGCTAAACTGTATTATTTGATAATTTAGCATGTAGTCATTATATATTAGATATTTGTATGTATTTTATTTGTATGGATTTGTATTTATTTTTATTTATTTATTTATTTTTTGAACAAGCCAAATGTTTTCTTACTGCTTCTTGTTCACTCCTGCCACACAGGCAATGATGAACAAGTGGCTTGCTGTAGACTGTAGAGAGTCCAATATGTCTGAAATGACAGCACAGTTCAATGCAGTGCTATCTGAACATGGAGCTGAAATTAAGATTTATATATATATATATATGACACTGTTTGTACATGGCATCTTTCCATTTTCTATCTTAATCCCAAATCTTGAATATGTGTTGTCTTATTTGATTCACCAAAACAGGCTCAAGGGAGAAATATAGAATTGTTATCGGATATCATGTTTGGATACACTCAGATCTTTTTTTTTTTTTATTTATTTTTTTATTTACTTTCATCTCATCTTTAATGATTCACATTTTATATGTTTATATGCCGTCCATGGTCACACTTTCTACGAAGCCTGTATTTATAATGCATTATAAGGGTATTCTTAAGGCATTATAATGAATGCATAATTCATTATAAAAAACATTATAATATGTTGTGTCATCTCATGAATATTCATATGAACAGTTTTAATATATTATAATATTTACTTATTCTTGGTTATAGCTTTTAAGAGTATGATGATTTATAACACAATGAACATGTTGCATCCACTTTTGCAATGGATTATACTACTACTACTACTACTACTACTACTAATAAATCTCTCAAACAGCCATAAGATAAGATATCATGATGAATGTGTAATCTGACACATTTGCTTTGAACTATTTTTATTGTAATATTAGTTAGATTATTTTGATTGTACCCTTTAGACGAGGGGGGGGGGGGTGGTTAAATGCTTGTTTTCACTCAATATCCTGTTAATCTTGAGTACCTATAGAGTAGTACTGCATCCTTCATAACTCCAAAAAGTCTTTAGTTTTATTATATTTATAAGAGAAAGATAGTCTGTACCGATTTTTCCCAGATAAACACGAGTGGTTGGAGGCGTGACGTGTGGGCGGAGCTAAAGAATCACGAGAGCCAGTAGGCTTTTGAGTTGAGAGCGTTTGGAAGCTGTGACATTACCGTGAGGAAAAAAACATCCAAAACAAACCATGGCTGACAGTCAGATTCAGCCGTTTATTTATGATCCAGAATCAGATCCAGAGGGTGAAATGTAAGTGATCAGTCAGTTATAAGTGATCAGTCTTTAAGAGAAGGACTCAAGAGAACCACTATGGATAATAAGTTCGCTCTGCCGCCTTTATATTATTTTGTCTTTAATTAATTTGTAATGCCAAGAAAGAGTTAATCTCTCATGTTTGAGAAGAGCGCGATGCCGTGTAGCAGCCATTAAATGTGTGGGACACCAACTCAATTTCTCTTTCATTTCATGGATTTAATGAGTTATCCGAGTCAAAGCGGACCACTTCAACGACTACAGGCTCTAATCCTCCTGTGCTTGCGCGTGCGGTGTGTGTAAGCTGTACATGTGGAAAGTGCAGTTTGATGACAACATCGCATGTTGTTTACTTGATGTGCTTACGCGCCGATTGCCAAGTTAACAACACAGAGATATTTGAAGCAGTTTTACTCACCGCCTGCGGTTCCAACATATGATCGTGACCCTTTTTCGTTGGGACTGCATTATCCTTAAGAAATAAACGATATGCAAATCCAGCGTCAAACTGGGCCTTGTTTGTAAAACAAGCATCTTCGAAATGCAGGGAACAAACAAAAACACTTGCACAACTCCGTTGATGCTCTGTAAAAATAAACTCCATCCACTGGTCCCTTAATGCTGTTTTTTTTTTTTTTTGGTAATCTGTGCAGGGTTGTTTTGCCCTGGCAACCAAAAACACACTTCTTTTGTGACATTTTGCGACGCACTCGCTCTGATCAGTGAATGTCTCTGCTCTACTCTACGGGAGCGCGGGCTCTTCCGGGAGAAGTGCCCTTCGGACCCATATAAGGAAATTCCGCTCCATCTAACGTCACACAGACCCATACTCTAAAAAAACTTTCCGAAACTTGTGACAAACCGGAAGAGGTATTTTTGGAACAAAAATACTTCTTCAAACGTACAACTTAATTTTTGAAACTTTGTCCATGTTGAGCATGGGAATCCAACTCTTTAACAGTGTAAAAAACTCAGTATGCATGAAATAGCATTTCACCCCCCCTTTAACCATTATCAGAAAGAGCTTTATTGCTAAGTATGCTTGTGCATACAAGGAATTTGTTTTAGTGACATAAGCTTCCAGTACACAGAGACAACAAAAACACACAGACAAGCAAAAAAGACAAATATTGCAAAATAAATCGAAAAATAAATACATTGAATGAACAGTTGTGCTAAAGATGCTAATGGGATAGAATAGAGTGAGATGCTGGGATGTACTAGGATGGAGGTAACACATAAATACATACATTGCACATTTTTATTGCATAAGTGGGGAACATTTAACTGTTGATGAGATAGATAACCCTAAAATCAATCAATCTGGGACGCTATACAGCAACTGAAAATTGATATGTTCTCTCACTTTGACGCGAAAATGGATAATATCCAATCGGGCTTACAAACAATACAAGGCTCACTGTCCACACTTGGTGATCATGTGTCTGAACTTGAACAAAGAGTAAGCACAAATGAAGACAACGTAACGGAACTTCAAAAGTATGTGAAAACATTATTAACTGAAAACTCTTACCTGCGTGATAAAGTCGAGGATGCAGAGAATCGCAGTAGAGCATATAACTTGCGTTTTGTGCATGTTCCGGAAAAATCGGAGGGTCAGGACATCATTGGCTTCATGAGAGAGCTTATTCAGTTACTTCTGGGGAAAGAGAACTTTATGGTTCCCCCAGTTATCGAGAGAGCCCACCGTTTTCCCACCACGCTACAAACGAATAAGCTGAAAGTTGGGCCAAGGCCAATCCTCGTGAAATTTCTTAGCCTCCAGGATAAACAATTAATATTACGCCTTTCGCGTGAGAAGAAGGAACTAAAGTACAAAGGCAACCGCGTCCACATCTTCCCTGATTTCAGTGCCGGCATTGCTCAAAAACGTCGTCAATTTGATGCTATCAAGAAGAAATTCCGAGAACTGAAGATGGAATATTCTCTCCAATATCCTGCCACACTGAGGATTACTGCAGCGGGCAAAGTAATCCTGTTTAAAAGTCCTGGAGATGCAGAGTCCTTTCTTCGGGATTTCGAGGCTCAATCTCAGAATGACTGATTGTTTCGTTTAACCCAGGAAAAATATTATTTGAGTTGACTCTGTTGCTGTTGTCATTTGTGGCATGAAAGGCTCACATTTATTGAAGTGAGTCATCTATCTCTCAGGCCGATTAGTTCAATTTTGTTATATTTTGTTATCATATCTTATTTTATTCTTTATGAGATCGGTCAATGTATTCATATATAGCCTACCATCAATGTCTGGAAGTCAGTTTGACTCAGATGATTGTTTGTGAAGGAAAAAGTTATCTAATATTATTTTTTTTTTCTCACCTCATGTAATTCAAGTAAAAAACTTAGCAGACTGCATCTGTATTCTGTTATGTTTTGGCCTATTTGGTCTATGATAGTACTCGCGTGCGCTAGAGCGCGTGCGTGTGTGTGTGAGTGTGTGTGTGTATGTTATGCGTGGTTATGTGTATGTTGCTCTTCCAACCCCACCCCAGTCAACCTGTTCTTTCATGCTCTGAATAGTTAACATGGGTAAAGGCTTATTTGTTATCCACCTGAACATAAGAAGTCTGTCACATAAAATTGATCTTTTAAGGGCCTGGCTTGTCTATAATAAACCTAATGTTATCACACTGTCTGAGACCTGGTTGAATAATAATATATTAGATGAGGAAATTAAACTGGATGGTTATGTTCTGTATAGAGCTGATAGGAGCACTCGTGGAGGAGGCGTAGCCACTTATGTCTCTTCAACTTTATTATCTGAGTTAATATCCCCTAAGGAAAATCCTGTATACTTTGAATGTCTTTTCGTTAAAATTAGTTTTCATGTAAACAAACAGTTGATTATAGGGAATATCTACAGACCCCCAAACTCCCCTTCAGAGTCAATACAGTGCATAGGTAATACTATTAAATCTGTGGGTAGCTCAAACGAGATGATTATTCTAGGCGATTTCAATATTAACTGGTTAGAACGGTCATCTATAAATGATAGGAATTATATTGAAAGTTTAAATCTGACCCAACTAATTAGTGAACCAACTCGGGTTGACCACAGATCCAAATCTTTGTTGGATTGGATTTTGGTCACCCACTCTAATAGAATTACTGATTCTGGTGTTCTTTCAGATTGCTTCAGTGATCATTCAATGGTTTTCTGTGTGTGGAAAATTAAATTACTTCGTTTACCACCCAAAGTGATCAGGGTAAGACAGAGCAAATATTTTAACACAGATGTTTTTATCCAAGATTTATTAGATATAAATTGGAATAGGTTTAATCTTATTCCATTTGTTGAGGATGCTTGGAATTTTCTTTATACGGAAGTTCTTAAAGTAATTGATAAACATGCTCCTTGGATATCAATAAAGGTTAAGGGCCGACACTTACCATGGATTGATGCAGACTTATTAAATCTTTTTAAACAAAGAGATAAGGCATGGGACAAGTACCGCCGGTCAAAGGACCCAGTAGATGGGGCAGTATATAAACAATTAAGAAATGCGTGTACGACAAAAACTAGAAATGCTAAATCAAATTATTACAAAAACTCCTTGTCTAATAGTTTAAATAATCCTAAGAAGTTCTGGAAAAGTCTTAATGCATTATTAAACAAGTCCACTAAAACCACTGCTACCAAAATTATAGTTAATGATGAGGTTATCAGTGATCCTTCCGCGGTTACCAATGCCTTCAACCAACATTTCTCCTCTATTTGTAGCTCACAATTTTCTTATTCTTCCTTCTCTAGTTTGGTAGATGAGCCTAACAGTTCCTTTTCATTTGCTACTATAAATCCTACTGACGTTCAACAGGCAATTTCCGAACTAAAGTTAGGTAATGGTACTGATCCTGACGGTCTGGAGATCAAGTTTATCAAGCTTGCGTCTCATGTATTGGCATTTCCCCTATCAGATTTATTTAATTTATCCTTATCCACTTCTGTGGTTCCATTAATGTGGAAATCTGCCAGAGTTACACCAATACATAAGGGTGGTGATGCACTTGATCTCAATAACTATAGACCTATCTCTATCATCAGTAGTATAGCAAAAGTGTTTGAAAAACTAGTATTCAAACAATTATTTAAATATATTAATGAATTCTCTATTTTGTCACCAAATCAATCTGGTTTCAGACCAAACTTTTCTACAACTACTGCTCTTCTAAAATTTACCAACGATGTTTCATCTTCTCTAGATAATAATATGTCAACCGGTGCAATATTCATAGATCTAACTAAGGCTTTTGATATGGTCGATCACTATTTGCTTCTTGACAAATTATATGCAATAGGCCTGTCTAGACACTCTCTTCTTTGGTTTAATTCTTATCTCCATTGTAGAAGTCAGCGTGTTTATGTTAATGGATGTGTATCGCAGTCCTTAATAATGGAGAAAGGTGTTCCTCAAGGCTCCTCATTAGGGCCTCTCTTATTTTCTTTGTTTATTAATGACCTTCCTCTAACTTGCTCAGACTGTTGTATTCATCTATATGCAGATGACACAGTGATTTATACATCCAATAAGTCTGTTTCTAAGATTCAATCCTCACTGCAAACTAACTTTAATACTATTCAACTTTGGTTCCAATTTAACCATCTCTTATTGAATAAAAAAAAAGTCATATAGTATACTCTTCCCCACCAGATCAGCTACACAGAATCAAGTTAACAATTTGTCACTCAGATTTTTAGACGATACTCAACTATTACAAGTTGATGAACTTAAATATTTGGGCATATGGCTTGACTCACAACTCTCTTTTAGATGTCATATCAATTCTGTTGTAAAAAAGATTAATTGTAACTTGCGAATATTGTTTCGCTCTATTAACTGTTTTACTCAAAGGATTAGGTTACGAATTGTGTCGCAGTTAATATTTCCCATACTAGACTATGCGGATGTTGTCTATCAAAACACCTCAGAAACAAACTTGAAAGTATTGAATGTTATTTTCAATAATATATGTAGATTTGTGCTAAGATGCCCATTTACCACTCATCACTGTGAAATGTATGACTCACTGAAATTATTGTCACTAAAGGCCAGAAGACAGTATCACTGGTATCAGGTCATTTTTAAATGTGTGCATTATGATTATCCTTCTTACCTAAAGGAATACTTAATTCCCTATAGACCCAGCTATAGATTAAGACATACTGAATATTTCTTCTTTACTGTGCCCAATATTCTCAAGGAGAGTGGTAGACGTGCATTTAAATTTAAAGCCCCTTCAGAATGGAATAGTCTGCCAGGGTCTCTAAGATCAATTACTTCCCTGTGTTCCTTCAAAACATCTCTTTTTGTTTACCTGCAAGCAAATTGTTGCTGTACATGTTTTCCTCATTTTTGACGTTTTTTTTTTTTTTTTTTTTTTTTTTTTTTTTTTTTTTTCTCTTTATTATTTCTTTAAATGTGATTATGGGTTTAGGTGTGCGAATGTATACATATTTAAGATACATATGTCCTATCCTTGTACTGTCATTCCATATTTATATGTATGAGGGGCGGATGAGGTGGGATGAGGGAGAGCTTTTGTGTGTATGAATGTATATGTGCTGTATTATTTCTATGTTGTCTCGAGGACCCCCTTGAAAACGAGATGCTTCATCTCAAGGGGTTATCCTCAACAATAAAATTTCAAACATTGCCTGGGAGAAAACTGTTCCTGTGCCTGGCTGTCCTGGTATTTGTGGCTCTGAAGCACCGGCCAGATGGCAAAAGTTTAAAAATGGGATAACTTGGATGTGAGTGTAGCCATATGCCTGTAGACGTGGTGGCCATGCTGGCTAAGACCACAAAAGCTCTGCCATGGCCTCTTGGGTCTCCAGCCCTGCCATGGTCTCCCAGGTCTCCAGCTCTGCCATGGTCTCCCAGGTCTCCAGCCCTGCCATGGTCTCCCAGGTCTCCAGCTCTGCCATGGCCTCCCTGGTCTCCAGCCCTGCCATGGTCTCCCAGGTCTCCAGCCCTGCCATGGTCTCCCAGGTCTCCAGCCCTGCCATGGTCTCCCAGGTCTCCAGCTCTACCATGGTCTCCCTGGTCTCCAGCTCTGCCATGGCCTCCCTGGTCTCCAGCCCTGCCATGGTCTCCCAGGTCTCCAGCCCTGCCATGGTCTCCCAGGTCTCCAGCTCTACCATGGTCTCCCTGGTCTCCAGCTCTGCCATGGCCTCCCTGGTCTCCAGCTCTGCCATGGCTGGGATGGTAGCGACATGGTTTGGTAATCCTTGTAATGCTAGAATAAAGGCTAACAATGACTGAATAAACCAAAAGAAAAATTGTAAAAGAATAATGAGGGTAATGTCTCATACCTGGTGGAGGTGTGAAAGGCTCATCGAGTGACAACAATAGAATCATGAATGGGATAGTTTGCTGGTCCAGACATAAGATAATACCACACAGAAGAGCATAAATGAATTTTTATTAGCCTTTTTTTAGCCTTAAAAACACACATGACATCACATTTTCTGACATGGTCTTATGGTCTCACAGTTTTTGAGATTGTTATGAAAGTCAACTGAAGCATTAGTAGACTTGTGGCTTTAGCTTCATATCCTACAGCAACATATTTTTTATACATTTAAAAAATATGTCTTTAATATTTCCATTTTAGTTTTCATGTTTGAGCTTATATATCTCTATTATCATAACACTCTGAGTAATTATGATTCCTGAAAATATGGGGGTGGGGTGGGGGGGGGGGGGGGGTACGTAAAGGGGTTAAATAACATTGATTTAAAATCCATGCTATGGAAAATGCACATCTTGGGCTTCTGTGCACTTTCAAAAAATTCACATTGTGGTACGTGTGAACGCTAAGCATTATGCTCACTTTCTAAAAGCCTGTATGGTAAGGGATACAGACTTCATACATACAGCTTTGTTCCCTTTCTCTGAGTTAGTTTAGGCCCCAGATTTCATCTTGGGCTCCACTCAGCTTATGTATCCCTGTTGATACATTCTGAGCAGGGTGTTGCTACCAAAGATCTGCTGAGACAGTTTTTTGAACGAGTTCACTCAGATATATTGGTAGCCCCCTGGGTCACAGGCCAGGATCTGGTTGGTTTTTAGACGCCTGGCCGAATCTCTTTCTTCTGCTTCCAAGCCTTTGATCTCTGCCCTAGGCTCAGGCTTCCCAGCACAGCCCTTAACAGGTAAGTTGTTCAGGTTAAGCAGCTCAGGCTCTTGGTTGAGGATGATAATGTCAATGACAGCTGTCAAGGCATCCTAGGGGCAACTCCCATGGCTATGGTAGAGTTGGTACTTAGAGATTGCTGTGGTTTCTGGCAGGCACTCCCCTCAGTATGGCAGCATGGGTATACCATTCCCCAAAGCGGCCTCTAGAGGACACATTTCAAAGTTCCCTCAGAAGAGAACGTTTAAGGTTACATATGTAACCATGGTTCCCTGAGAAGGGACCAAAACACTGCGTCCTCTAGTTCCCTTGCCATGCTTTGAGATGCAAGCTTCAAAGAAGCTCCTATAGTGTTCCTTTAGCTCAACTGGTAAAGCATTGCGCTATCAAGTGCAAGGATGGGGGTTCGATTCCCCGGGAACACATGATAGGTAAAAATTGATAGCCTGAATGCACTGTAAGTCACTTTGGATAAAAGTGCTGCTAAATTCATAAATTTAAAGAAGAGGACAAGGAGACAGTGTCTTTTTCCCTACATAACCTGAAAAGTTTTTGTGTGTGTCTGAGTTAGTACCTTGCAATCATACAGTTATTACTATATGAATTACATAATATATGCATTGCTGATCATATATATATAGTCAGTATTATCTACTTCACTGGTCAAGAAAGTGCGAAAAAGCACTATTGTCTGTTGTCAGTAGTTGAGTAATGTATAAAGCTTTCTGTTGGTCTGCGTAGTGAATTTGTATGATGAACTTGAGCCCCAGTGTAGGTTCTGCATGTATAAATATTTTCTCCAAATTTCAGATTATGTAGATTCCTATTGAAATTACTTGATTTGCCCATGAGAATTCACAAAAAAAAAAAAAAAAAAACAGTAAACATGACCAGACCTGATGTGTGTGTTCTTTTTTTTTTTTTTTTTTTTTTTTCACATATTGAGGAAATTAGAGCATGACTGTCTTTAATATTTCTTGAATTATATGCAATTGAAAACAACATCAACATCTGATACTTTTTAGAAAAGTTCATAAAAAACAGCAGATTTCTTGCAATGTCTCCATCCATTTGAAGTTTTTTACACACTAAAAAATGCTGGGTTATTTAATCTACCCAACCGCTGGGTTATGAAATGCTTTACCCATTATGGGTTATTTATATATTAAAAACGAGACTCTGGTTATAAATTAATCCCTTCACATTGCCTACGTATATTAACTATTTCATACATCTTTATGTTCCACAATCCAAACTATCCATTTAAATCGAGTTTGCTAATGTTTTACAGTCCTACATCAGATATCAAAAATGCACTGGCATTGGGTTTGGTTCAGTCATTTTTCTGTTTGAAAGACTCCAAGCAGTGGCAGTGTGAGTTTTCTTTTCTTTTTTTTTATGAAACTTGAGCATGTCTGTCTTTAATATTTATTGAATTATTTTCAATGGAAACCAACATCAACATTTGTTGATACTTTCAGAAAAGTTCTTGCAATGTCTTGAAGTTTTGTGTCAGCTGATGAAGTCTCATCACAGCTGTAAGTTCATTTAAACATTTATTGGTGCCAATTCCCAGTGATCAGCCCAAACTGATAAAGCAGTCAGCACACATTTCTGTCTGCATTGGCCTACTTTTATGTTTCAGAATTGATTTTGAATTCCTTTTACGTGGTTTTTAGTCTTAACAGGTTCTGCATGGCCAAGCATGGAATAAATGTTACAGAACACCAGCCATAGCAGCTTTTTGACAGGGCCATGATTGTGAAAAACAAGAAAATAAAGGACTGAATTATGTTGTAAGCAGTTATTGACATAACAGCGCAAATTATTTTTTTGCTCTATGGTAATGCGGCAGTGTTTTATCATCCCCCAACGCAACAGCCTTTGCAGCGTCAATTACATCACTGTGAAACGCCTCCAAAGGTCAGCACTGCCAGTGGTGTGGAGTTAATTGGTTCAATGTGCTGCAGACCCTTCCTTGTTTCCTTCTGCAAGCTGGATCTGCTGTCCTTTTTCTGATGAGTCACCCACACTGCAGTGTGTAGGAACAGACCACAGGGTGAGGCACATATTATATAGGCTACATAACAGCAACTGCTGGAAAGAAAAAAAGCATAAAAATAAATAAAAGCTGGAACTGTGTGAAATGTGTTTGTAGGAGAGAATATGATAAATAAGATGTCTCTTATACTTCAGTAATTCGAATATTTACAGAAAAAAAAAAAAAATAATAAAGAAAATCACTACAAAAATACATTTTACTTCATAATTACAGATATCCAAACCCCTATAGATTTATTTTGGCTCCACAAATGTATGCAAACAAAGCATACAATGAAAGCATGCAGTGACCAGGGGCTATCATGTTCCAAACAGGACAAAAAACACCATGAAAGTGGCTCAAATTACTATATTTCACATTTCCTAAAGTCATATTATAGTTTTTTTTTTGAGAAACAGAATAGAAAAAGTAATTATTTTCTGAAAAGCTTAATCTCCAATGTAAGGTTAAATTCTTAAAGGGAGAGTACACCCCATAATAAACATTTGCTGTTAATTTACTTACCCTCAGGTCATCCAAAATGGTGACTTTTATCTTCTGTCAAACAGTAAATACTAGTATTAGATGAAATCGTCATCCTTGGTAATTTATGACTTCCAAGTCAATGGCTGTCCGATTAATAAAAAAAAAAAAAAAAAAAAACTTACGATCAGAAAATAAATACCCGTGGCTCCTGATCAAATATAAGTCTTATGAAGCGAAATGATCTGTCTGTGCAAGAAAGTGAACATTATTTGGTTGTTATAAACAATATAATGTTAAATAATGTATGTATATATAATATATAATGTAATAATAATGTTAAAAATAATTCTGAGTTCTCTTTCATCATCTCATGTTCGAGATCCACCTATGGGAAGGACATCCTACCATACCTGACCTCTGCAGAAGCATCAAATTGACGATGAGAAGCTCCTGGGACTGCTTTCCAGCTTCAGAAAGCAGCTTCTACCTGTCCTTCCTTTTTGCGTCATGCTTCAAACACAGTCTCACAGGTCTCGAGGTGTAGGACATGATGGCCCTCGGCATGGTTGACCCCACCCCCACCCCCTGCCATCGAGCCTTCCATCACCAAACACTGCTCGCCCCTCCCAAGCATCTTCTTCTTCACAAAATGGACTGGTTCTCTGCGTCCATCCATCAGGTTTCCTACAAAGCCACTGCATTATCAGCTTCTTGAGGACAGGGGTCAGCAGCTGGAGAAAGGGTCTGCCCTGCCCTCACTCTGAAAGGAGATTGTTACAGTCATTGATCTCGTTCTCCCCAATACCTGCCAAGCCTACCAAGTAAAGGACACCATATGCTCGTACGCTGTGACATTATCACTGCAGTGGCATATATCAATCACCAGGGCAGTATGCGCTCTTTGCTCATCATTCTTTGCCAGTCATCAGGAGAACTGTTCCTGAATGGGACCTCTCCATGGTGCTGGAGGCTCTGTTTCTATATAATTTTAAGCACCCGGGAAATATTTCCTGAAGCTGCTAGTCTCACGTAGCCAGGTATTCTGGAATTCATGGCAGCTTTCTTTGGCCAAGGCCAGCCCATTAGGCCGTTTGACTGAAATGTCAAATAACCAATCACAGTTTGTTTCATTCAGTGGCACATTTTGGGGCGTGAAAATCTCACCACGCTAAACAGATTGGTATGTAAAACACTTGGATGTATGTTAAGGTTTCTGTGCTGCTTACTTTAAATATTCTAGATACTTTTGAGAATCCTGTGTTTAGTTGATTCTGATAAGCGCTTGTTGTCACAGTTGTAAACATGACGACTTTCTTCTTTCGTGAAGGGGTATGACTTCACGCAATCTTTGTTTCCAGGCAGAATGTTGAAGAACATGCACATCTACCAGAAATCCTGTATAGTTCAACCAATCTGATGATGACTTCAAAACTCCTGAAGTGTTTCCACTTTTGTCTCGGTTCATTCCTAAGATCTCTCTTAGTGGAGATACTAAAACAAAAATTATGCCCAAGTGCTTCCCTTTGCTCATAGGAGGTGTTGGAGCTATCTGCTTTTCACCCTAAACCTTTTTTCTTCCATGGAGGGTCAGAGGCTGAATGGTGTTTTTATTTTTTTTAATTATTTTTTTGTTAATTCCTAATGGATGTCACCAAAACCAGCACATTCTATTGTAGGGGTGTAGGGGGGACCCTACTTGTTATCTTCCACCCTCCCTTTCTGTTTACATATTGTATTGAAGGAACAAGGGTGAATGGGCCAGGAGGCCATGCACATTCATGTCATCAAGCATGCATTTGCAATCCTGCCTGGGCATTTTTATTTGTGTTGCTGGGTTTATTTACTTGTGTGTGCCTTACATTTGTTTCATGTCCTGCGTGCATACAGCAGTTATGTGTGTGTGTCAGGGTTGCCAGGTGCATGATTATGGGACGTGTCAGGCTGACCATCCTTCTCTGGCTTACAGAATCTCACTGTGTGTATTTCGGGCAATCTGGGAGCTGTCCACGTCTCTCCCATAGGTGGATCTTTTACACACGATTATATAAGAGAACAATAGGCTACTGTTGTAATCCCAGTTCTATGAAACATCAAGTGGAGAGATCCACCAGCTTGCCCGGCTTGCCACACGAGAAGCGAATATACTTCCTGGAGAACAGCAGTGCATGCAGGCTTTATATGCTCTCTGGTTAGGTGGTGGGGCTTTGGGACATTGGCTGTGCACTTCTGTCTGTCTAGACAGTCTTGGTACGATTGGATGTTTCTGCAGAAGTCAGGTACGGATGCCCTTCCCAAGGGTGGATCTCTCCACTTGATGTTTCAGAGAATTGTGGATACCACAGTAACCTATTGTTTCTTGCACAGACTAATCATTTCGCTTCATAAGATCTCAATGTTTAACCAAAAGCCACAGGTATTAATTTAGTGTTTCTTTCTTTCTATTTATTTTTTTGGTCAAAAACCAGTAGACACTATATATATATATATATATATATATATATATATATATATATATATATTTTTTTTTTTTTTTTTTTTTTTTTTTGCTAACATCTTATGAATCATCAAGGACAACAGTATCAGCTAAAAACATACTAATTTACTGTTCTACTTTTCAAGAAAAAAAGTAAACAACTTTATATATCATAAAATCAAAGCCAGGTGGTTTAAAATAAAATTAAGCAAACAAACAAAAACATTAGAACATTAGAGGTACATAATGACATAATAATCATTTTTTAGTAAACTTTATTTAAAACTCATTCTATATTTCTTACATTCAAATACCTAATGCCCCCCTCCCAAAGCCTTTGATACTCTACAGTAAAAATAAATAAACAAACAAACAAATAAAATAAGTCTGATACAAAAATAATACTTGAACAAAACATGAATCCATTTAGTCTCCCAAGAAAGAAGTGAGAAATCTCTGTGAAATGAATGGGCACGATGCCTCTGAACATGGGCATACATGCTGTAAAAACCCTGGTGATGAATTCATTTTACGGCACCATGCACTCATGCTGAGGAGAAAGCAGAGTGTTGGCCTACATGTTGTTTACAACCTGAGTCTCTCATCTCTAATTATCAAATAGGAAACTTCATCTTCTGCATCTGTGGGAGGACAGCAGTCCCTTCATGCATCAGAGCACCGTCTCCCTCCCAGCCTAACCCAATATTGACTCAAATGTGAATTTCAGAGCCGCTGTAAACAGTGAAACGCTTGACAAGACCGCTTTCAATTTTACAGATATGGAATTTGAAATCCACAGCAAAACAATCTACAATGTGGATAAAAAAAGAAAGAAGAAAAAATAAAAATGATTTCCTTATAGCTGAGGACTAGCAATTGGTTATGAATAGAAATAATATATATATATATATATATATATATATATATATATATATATATATATATATAATTTTGAAAGTGTTATTCATGGGTCTATTAAAGGATTATATTTTCTTATTTATATATAGTGTCCTCAGATTGCTGGTAGTAATACAACATTATGATTTGTTTTATAACTTAAGCATTTCAGTCAGTAATGTATTTGTGGCTAAACATGTCTGTCAGTTGTGTGATTTTGTGCATTTTCATGTCTCAAACTAGAGGCAGAAGAAGGTTTTTTTTTTTTTTTTTTTTATCAATTTCTATTATGCGCAGGTCAATCTCAAATTAAAATGCAAATGACCTCCAGAATTAAGCATTAAAATGACAGATAAGACCCAATGCACATATTTGACTCTAAGTGCTTCAATATCCAAACATTACAAATGTTCATTTCCTCAGCAAATGTCAAGTATTTTTTGAACTAAAAATGTTATTGTCTTTGTTCCAGCCAAATTCTCTTGATTGACACCTCATCCTCAAATTATGTAGTTTTCATACACACATAAAATATTTTTAGCAGAATATTCAGGTTGTTCATTTTCTTAAACATAATTGTTTAGCATTTTAATCAAATTAATTAAAAGAAAGATTGAATGAATGAAGGAAACCTGAGATAGCGTGCTGCAAAATTCTTCTACAGCCCTATGATAATAATGACAATCAGACATAGTGAGTAGTAACTGGCTATGAAATACATAAGAACAAATGTCCTTTGCTGCCACTGACATCAAATCTGGCAGATCAGCTGTTCAGGCATCAAGTTTATCCACATGCATTCATGAAATCTGAGGTATGGTGGAGGAAAAAACCTTCCCTGTAGTCCTACTTGAATGTAAACATGTTCATGCTGTGTGACATTGTGCCTGGTTCTGCAGCTTGCTCTGTTGAGTGATTGTTAATGTTGACTCTGAGTTTTATAATCACCAACTATAACTTATTGACAATAACTTATTGTAAAAATATGGCCTTGCTGGTGAGAACTGTCAAGATAAGAGATATCTTATCCAACTATAAGAGATGTGTTTTATTGAGAAGATAATCAGAGACCAGATAATGCAACAGGAGTAAAGAATAAACTGTAAAACAAATTTTGTTTTGCTTCACTTTTATTTATTTATTTTTCAGTTTGACATGCTAATACAAATCACATTACCTTTGTGTATCATAAGCAGTGTTCATGAAATAAGCATAAAACATTACACGATACATGCATACTACTGATCTAACAACAACAAGAACTGTTTAACATACCAAGAAGTTACCAAAACTAACTTATGTTGCAACAGGTTTGTCTTTTATGACTAGTCCCAATGTTCTGGAAAGCACTAGAATGTTACAGAATAGTCTGAAATGTTACAGAAACCTCTAGAATGTTCATATCTTTGTGAAAGCAACATCAACAACAACAAAAAGCAAAACTAGTACAATAGACGTGTCTGTACTAAACCAATATCTCATAATTAATCATAGAAGTTCTCCAATTTACCTACAAATTTACCAAGAACAGACTAATTAAAATTAAATATAAATACAAATAAAATAAAAACTACATAAATAATAATAAAAGCTATCAATGAAAATGAAAACTAACAATAAAAAATGAACACCAGGATTGTTCAACACAGTACATACCAGTTATAATCAGAATCATTTTTGAGTATTTTTTATTTATTTTTTTCAGTATAGGCGATCCTTAAAATTTTACACATGGATTACCTACCCCATCCTAAATATTTGGTTGATTACTCTGGTATACAGTAAGTACCATGTTATTACCATCTGATATCATAATAATGACATCACATTTGACATTTTTATTATCATGTATAATATATACCGTATACATATATTTCTATTATGAGAATACTTCAATTTCCCTCAAATGTTGAGAGGCCAACAAATTCATAAACTGATCACATCCCCTTCTAACAAATGTCTTATCTAAGTTATTGAGTGAATGAATGCAAAGTTGTCCAATGTAACCAAAGGAATTGCATAAGAAAAGCCACTTTTATTTCATTTGAACACGAGAAGTAAAAATGGCAGTTATCTTGGTGCAGAGGCTCTCTCTGGAATATTCCGACTCCTCCACTCCCCTGCGTCACTCCTCTCCGGCTGCTCATTGTTATGGCACACGCGTTCATGAGCTCTGCTTGAATTGAATAGATAACAGCCTGATGTCAGCTTCGAGTGCGAGCATATTTCCATGTATTGAGAGGCACGTGTGCCACAAAAAAGAGATATTATCGATCAAGCTGCGTATATGAGAAGCAGCAGCGGGGGGTTGCCTCGAGTTTCGCCGCTGCTCTTTCTCACGACTTCTCCGTTTGACTTACCTCTCCCTGATACCTCCATTACCATTTTTGAAGCTCTGACCTTTAGCTCCCATCAAAAAAGAGAGAGACAGCATAATCTCCAACCCAGTCGTCCTCCCAAGGATGATTAGCAATGCACCATGGGACGTAAGTGGTGATAGTGGACATTTAATGGCCGCATGCATAGCAATGAGAGAGCAGACAGGCAGAATCTGAGCACATGTGTGAATGTAGGTCAGTGCAGGCCCTTAGGCTGCTGTTCCCATCTGGGTTTGCCACTTCAAGACTTGTGTGCTAGTGTGTACTATGTGCACTGTCTACAATAAGTAAAACAAAGCCAGACGTGGGTTCTGTAAGGTAGTCTTTGAGTAAGCTGATTTGTTTTTGTTTTGTTTTGTTTGTTTGTATTGATCTAAATGATTTGCATTATTTTGCGTGTGATAATACAATAAAAAAACAAATACAATCCTTTCTTTGATTGCATCTGCTTTACCTGCATAGAAAAAGTTGATTATTCAAAGTACATGTTAGTTTCAACACAATCGCATGACAATTAGTTGCTATTATATGAATTGGTTACTAACTTGCATGAATTTGTACAAACTGCTTACACTCTAGTGATTGTCATGTCTGTGAACCTTCATGCTTACATTTCCCCCCCAAGAAATCAGGTTTGTTACTTTAATATCCTGATTTACCAGAACTACAAACTACTTTAAAAGCTTTTTAGCCAAATATTAGAATAACAGGATGTAACTGACCAGACTTCCTCACCCATACACGTATGAGAAAGTGTATCATAACCTGCCACAGCTCCAACGTTTTATAGTTTCAAATTGTCATATTTTAAGTTTTGCTGCATAACAGAATGATATTGTGTTAAAGAGGAGTATGCTATTAAGTGTGCTATTAATTTTCTTACCAGTTATTTTTATTATTATTATTATTATTTTATTTTATTTTATTTATTTGATTAAAAATCCCACATAATATTCACCTAATGGAACTTCACATGAAACTGGAATACATTACATGTCGTATAAAAGAAAAGAACTTCATGTGGGATGTGTAAGTTTCCACAGTGGTGCCATAAATAAACTCCTGGTGGAGGTAACCAGTATCAACCAGCTAAATAAATGTCAATAAAGCAATTAAAAATGCTGTAGTTGTGGTTATACGGTACACAGACAGGCTCAGTATGCGACAGATTGTGTACGTGAGCTAAAATGCGCAGGGGACAGTGAGCTGTTTACTCTGTATTCAGTCCCAGATAAGGCTGATGATATCTACATTGATCTACAGATGAATGGAAAGGAAGTTACTATATGGCTAGACAGGAGTTTCCCTGCTTTTGGTCCCTGAATACATACAAAGACGACCTGAGAGACTCAAAAGCCACATCCATTCACCTCACATCACATGCTGGGAACTAAAACCCCAGTCTTGGGTGAACTCCAGGTCTTGGTGAAGTATAAAGGACAGTGGACACTTCATTGATTGAAGTGAAATGGGACAGACCTGCTCAGCTAGGCCTGTGGTGGAAATCGGTAGCTTGAAAGAGAAGCCTGTGGGAAATTCATAACCCTTTCTGAAATAATATACACAAACATAAAGAGCTGTTTAGAGATGCTATGGAAGGATCTGTGGCTTCAAAGTCCCACATGCTTGACTCAGTAGAGGAGATGGGTCATTTGGTAGAGAACAGAGGTATTTCTCAGGATGAATGAAATGTCAGCTGAGAGATCAGATCATTAACAGGTCAGCTAAACTACTATGGAACAAGCATTTGTCAAGCATCTGTAGCCAATATCACAGGTCTGCTGCCTCCTCTTCATCAACTTAATTGCAAGCTGATGCTAAATATATATGGTCTCTACAGTGTAATGTGCTTTGTATTCACTGCTCTTTACATCATTGAACTAACAAGGGTTTTATTTGTCTTTTCTGAGACTGACTTGAAATATGTTTTAATGTTTTTTTATAAGCAAATACATTTATTAAATAAAATGGACAATTTAAATAAGTACAGAAGAATATTTTGAAGATGATTCACTTCCTTCAACTCTGTATTTAGATGCACTTTGGCACCGATTCAAGCTTTGAGTCTGTCTTGGTCTCTATCAGCTTTGACCATCCGGGCACTGCAATTTTTCCTCCATTTCCTATTTAAGCTCGGTCAGTTTGCATGAAATTGTGAGTGGTCAGGTTTATTTAAAGTCTACCCATAAATTTGCAGTTGGATTGAGATCTGGACTCTGATTTTGCCATACCAAATCATCAACACTGCTGTAGTAAGCCATTATTGCAGAACATTGGCTTCAAATCTGAGGCAATTGTCTTGCTTGACAACACATGTTCTCCCAGCTCATGGTGTCATATGGACTTCATCTGTTTTTTGTTTTTTTTTGTTTTTTTGTTTTTGTTAGTTATTGTATTTTTGTACCCTCTACACTTTTCCAGGGCCTGCTACAGAGAAGTAGCCCAATGGCCTAATGTTGTCATCACCATGCTTCACAGTAAAGATGTCAGAATCTTTGCCCAAACAGTAGGTTATATGTCATATGTTATTTTTAAAAGTGGATTTTTAGAGAAGAGTGCCTAAAACATAGTTTAAGAGACCAAAAATGATATTTTTTGACATTCTATACATCTCCTACAAAAACACATTCTGAAAAAGTTTCACCAAAACCTCTAAACCATTCCGTCAAAACTATAAAAAGGTCTTCCAGTCGTTTCAATCAAAAACAAATGTTCCAAAGTCTCTCCTTCACCACAAAACTCACACTCCGCTCTAACTGCTGGATTAAGGTGAGACACATATCTGTTTGTAGCTATTGCCCTGCCAATAAGCCTCCACTGCAAATCCCCAGTCTGCTTCTCTATTGGAGAACTATACAGGGACCTCCACTGATATCTCAAGGGAAAGTTTAGCCCAAAACTCCTTATCCATTTCAACGGCTGCCTTTTATTTTGATCTCTCACTCCATTTATATGAAAAGAGCCTATTCTCATATGCCCCATGTTGATGAAAGAGGAAGAGACAGCAAAAAGCAGAAAAATACAGGACAGGAAAAACACCCAGTGCATCAAAGTCATTTTACTCTTTTTTGTTGAAGATGAACCTTTACACTTAATTTTGTAAGCAGTTTCCTCAATCTAAATCTCTTTTTTTTTTCATTCAGTTCATCCAACCCAGCAGTATGCTGTAATTTAACCACAGATTTCACAAATTTCTCAGTATCTGAAAAAAAGTCACAAATTTCTACTTCTCTTCCAAATGTCTCATCCAAAAAATATTTTTTTTCTCTTGTAGAGAATAAAAATGACCCTCAGAAAAACCTGACATTTGAGAGAATGTATCCTCATCCCTCATATCTGCCTTATTTTCATCTCTAGTTCACCTTCTACAGTACATTGCATTTTCTGATTAAACATTCCAACTTGACTAGTGCTTGCAGTCTCAAGACTCAAAAAATTCTCATCCATATCATTTTGTACAACTATAGACTGACTTTCATCTTGTACTGCATTTTCCTGAACCACAAATCCTTCATTATATCTCTCACGTACTTCAGCTACACCCTGTTCAGTTACCGTTTCCGTTCGTTCTATTTGACTATTGTCTCCAGTCAGCTCATTTACATCAGATACTACATTATCAACGTTATCCTCCTCATTTATGTTCACTTGAACTCTATGAGGACAAACAGTTCGCTTGTGGCCTACGTTACCACACTCAAAACACTTTAATCCAGCTGTAGAAGCATAAACTTTTACAACCCAGTAAAATGATTTTTAAAGGTCTCGTGATTCTTTCAAACTTAACGAGTTCCCTATCTGTCGGTCACTACGAGTTATGTCGAACAACATATGGGGTCTCACTTGGGAGGCCAATCATCTCTAAGTTTAAGAGAAAACGCCAGTGAAAATTGGCTAGTGGATTTAACATACCTGAGCCACTCCCGTGCCAACGGGTATAAAGGGCGACAGGTGCATCCACTCATTAGATTTTTGCTTCGGAGCCGAGTGGTTGTATGAAAGCTGTTATACTCCACAAAGCCATTCATCTGCTGTGTGTCGGGAAGCTGTTCTGGTTGGCGGTACGGTGCAAACAGCGGTGTCCCTTTCAGTGATTCCACTGGGCACTTCAACTAAGAGAGCAGTTTTCTAAAAGAGCAAATCACGGACGATTCGCGTCTTTTCAAAAACAGCGTCTGTCGTTTCCTGTTCTCTGACAACGGCCACGAGGGTTATCTTCCGTGTCTGGGCATTCAGCACGCTGAAGACGCATTCGTGGATGGTTTATGCACGCACTGCGTTTGTGACCATGGCAACGCTGTGATCGCGTCTCTCCTTTCTTAAAGGGAAAGAAGCAGACCCCTCTGTCACTACCTGTTCCGGTTTCTCTGCCATGAGCAGAGGACCGCCGGCTAGTGCTCTGGGAGATTTGAAGGTGACAGTGAGAGCTTATCCACCGGGCCACGCCCCACGGACCTCTTACCCCTTCCGCAGTGTTTGTCCTGTGCGGCTGCTGGGTGATTTTGCTGTGCTGTCTTATGGCAGTCCTAACGGGTCATTTAGTTTGCCACCGGGGATCAGATGTCGATTGCAGCATCGGGGATGGGCTATTCATCTCAGTGGATGAAGATTCGGTGGGGCTGGCCCCCTCGGGTGATGTCGACACTGCCGAATAGGACCCAGAGTTGACAGCCATGCTTGCCTGGGAAGCTGTGAGCATCAGGATAGAGGTGAATGCACTGCCCAGTCCTGAGTGCTTAAGGCTGTTTGATTGGTTCTCGGTGTAGAGCGTGGCTCACAACCACGTTTTGCTTTCCGGATGTGCATGGGGAAGTGATGTAGTCGTGGATGGCCCCTTTTTACGGCTGGAAGCAGCTCGTTTCATTCCTCCATCCTCACTACCCTTGATGGAGGGGCAGCTAGGGGTGCGTCGACATTCCCCAGCAGGAGAGTGCGATTGCAGTGTACCTAAGGCCTGTAAACTGTCGGCCTCTTTCGCTGCCAAGGCTTACAGTGCTGCGAGCCAAGCTGCCTCTGCCCTGCATGCCATGGCTATCCTGCAAACTCACCAAGCCAAGGCTTTAACAAATGCATGAGGGTAGAACCAACCAGAGGTTGATGCAGGATCTGAGCACGGCGACTGACCAAACCCTTCTGGGTGACGGAAGTCACGACGCAGCCCCTCTGGAAGGTGATGTCCACTACGATGGTCCAGTAGTGTCATTTCTGGTTCAGCCTGGTTGGTATGAGAGAAGTTGACAAAGTGCAAAGTTCTCGATGCTCCCATCTCCCAGGCTGTCCTGTGTGGTGACGCTGTCAGGGGCTGTGCCCAGCAGGAGAGCGGCGCCAATTCCGGCTGCAAATTCCTCTAGGAAGACGACTAAGCGGCCCTGACATGGGCAACTCAGAGATGTGGGAGACTGCTCTTCAGGTGGCAGAGAGTCTCGCAGACAGAGTGTCACTCCTTCCTCCAGAGGAGGGCCGGGTGAAGAATCCACAGATTTTTGTTTCTTCTTTTTCGCCACTGGTCCAACGCCTCTCCACACATCTCTGGCTAGTTCCTCTGGGAACACGAGGAGTGTGGCCATTATGACTCGGAACGCAATGTCTCCTGGGCCATTTGACACAACTCCCCATCGCTGCACCACTGCGGGTATGTCGACTGTCCCTTTGGTGCCACCTGTACGGAGTTTGGGAGCGTGGCTTGCACTGCCCAACCTGTCATGCTGGCTCATTCGGATGGTCTGACTCGGTTACGCAATTCAGTTCGCCCGGCGACCTCCCAAGTTCAATGGCGTGCTTGAGACTGGCAGTCCGGGATGCCTCTGTCTTGCGCGAGGAGATTGCTGTCTTGCTGGTGAAGGATGCAATCAAGCCAGTCCCTCCAGCTGAGATGAGGACAAGGTTTTATAGCCCTCGAGGGTCAGGCACGGCAGTACAAGGTCCTCCACTTTGGGCACTCCCTGTGCCCCCGTGTCTTCACGAAGTTCACGGAGGGTGCCCTTGCCCCACTCTGGGAAGTGGGCATCAGTATCCTCAACTATCTCGATGACTGGCTCATTATGGCCCGGTCCCGAGAGCAGTGGTGCGATCACAGGGACTTGGTGCTCCGGCACCTCAGTCAGTTGGGGCTTCAGGTCAACTGAGAGAAGAGCAAGCTCTCCCCTTTGCAGAGAATCTCTCATCTCGGTATGGAGTTAGACTCGGTGAGTATGATGGCACGGCTCATCAGCGAGCATGCCCAGACAGTGCTGAACTGCCTGAGTTCCTTCAGAGGAAGGGCAGTGGTACCACTGAAATACTTTAGAGGCTCCTGGGGCATGTGGCATCCGCAGCCACAGTCACGCCACTCGGGTTGCTCCATATGAGACCACTTCAGCACTGATTGCACTCCCGAGTCACGAGATGGGCATGGCGCCGCAGTACACATCGTGTCACCATCACAACGATGTGTCACCGCCGATTCAGCTCCTGGTCGGACCTTGCCTTTCTACGGGCCGGCGTGCCTTTAGAACAAGTGTCCCGGCATGTTGTTGCCACAACAGATGCCCCCAACCTGGGCTGGGGCACAACATGCAATGGGCAGGCAGCTTCAGGGTCCTGGACAGGACCTCGACTGCTTTGGCACATCAACTGTCTGGAGTCGCTGGCAGTGCACCTAACCTTACAGCGGTTTCGGCCGCTGTTGCTAGACAGGCACATGTTGGTCTGCATGGACAACACTGTGGCTGTTTCATACATCAACCAACTGGGCGGTCTATGATCACGTCGCATGTCCCAACTCGCCCGCCATCCTCCTCTGGAGTCAGAGCTTCAGAGGCTCTGAGCAGCTCCTGGTCTGCTTTGGAGGTCAGCAGAAGGGGAAGGCTGTCTCCAAGAAGATGTTGGCCCACTGGATAGTGGATGCCATCGCCTTGGCATACTATTCCCAAGGCGAGCCGTGCCCCCTGGGGGTGAGGGCCCACTCCACATGGAGTGTGTCTCCTCCTATGTGCTGGCATACACGGGGATGTGAGCACCTTTCTTCTCCCAGTAGAGTTCCCCAGTTGGCATACCCTGGTCGAGCATCCTCCAGCACCCTCGGCAGTCAGATTTGGCAAAGCAGTCTTTCACCAGGGCCATTACTGGTGTTAGCATGCTCGGAGCTCTGTTCAGCCCCTGTACTGGGCTAGGTGTCCACATGGCTTGATTCCCTACAGGTAAATCCATATGTGTTTTCTTCCACGGTAAGGTTTCCCTCTTGGCAAACCTGTGTCTTGTCTGTGTCAAAACCCATTCTGTCAGTCTCTTCTGGCAGCTGTTCCATCCCTACTCTAAGGTAGGACCTTCTTCAGAGACCCTTTCAATATGTAGTACTGCCCCCTGGGTCAGTCACCTCCATACAGGTAGGATGTGGTCTCCGTAGCGGCCTTTTCCTAGGCTCGCTTCCCCATTGTCTTGCCAAGCTGAAAGAACAAATAGGGAAAATTTGAAGCAATCTTTCACCGAAGGTTGAAATCCCTTCCACTAACTTTGTGTGGGTGGTACAGCAGCGTGGCCTTCTCCAGCAGTGATGTACTCACCCTTTGGCCCCTTGGTACCAAGGTCAGTGAATTTGCGCTGGGGCTTTGGGAAGGTTACGACCTTAAGCGTAGCTTTTGGGGCTCGCCATGGCTTGCCGACAATTGCAGCGCCACAGGGTTGTGACGGTGTTCAGGTTGTGGCATTTTCCATAGGACCCCTTATGTCATTCGACATAACTCGTAGTGAATGACAGATAGGGAACGTCTCAGTTAAGTACGTAACCCTCATTCCCTGATGGAGGGATTAGAGATGTTATGTCCCCATGCCACAACCTTGAAACGTTCGCTGGGACACGTTCTCGGCTCCTCAGTGTAATACCTAATGAGTGGATGCACCTGTCGCGCTTTATACCGGTTGGTATGTTAAATCCACTAGCCAATTTTCATTGGCATTTTCTCTTAAACTCAGAGATGATTGGCCTCCCAAGTGAGACCCCATACCCCAACGTTGTTCAACATAATGTCTCCGTTCCCTCCATCAGGGAATGAGGGTACGTAACCGAGACGTTCTCCTCCATTAATCGCAATGCCACTCACAATACCTTGCGCAACAAGTTGCTCCTCTTTAAGAAAAACAACAACCGCTTTGTTCATCTTACTGTACTATATTTTCACAACCGATTTGTCCTACTACTGCTAATAGCATACTTTCCACCGTAACTCCCATTTCCAGCACACACCTGACACCATGGAGGAGTGAAGGAGATGACGCACACTCACCTGGGAGCCAATTAATTTGAAAACGACACAAACCAAAATCTAACTTAACAAAATAGGAATATTTTTAGACAAATGAAAAAATAAATAAAACAAATAAATATTTTTTTAAACAGACAGTTGAAACTGAAGCGTTCTTCCCCACAACACCCTCCACCGCTCTCCTATATCTCGCGAGAAGAGAAGAGAAGAGAAGAGAAGAGAAGAGAAGAGAAGAGAAGAGAAGAGAAGAGAAGAGAGGGAGGGAAGGAAGGAAGGAAGGAAGAAAGGAAGTAAGGAAGGAAGGAAGGAATGAATTGTAGTGATGAGGGAAGGAAGGAAGGGAATGGAATAAAAGACAGAAGGAAGGAAGGAAGGAAGGAAGGAAGGAAGGAAGGAAGGAAGGAAGGGAATCAGATCATGTCAAATAAATATTTCTGAAAGACCAATTGACCCTTCACGGGGAGCTTGATTGACAGGTGATCTGACCAATCATGATGCCAAATCCTCAATTTTTCTGATAAACACCTTCAATACCTTATGATGTTATTTCAAGTTGACATTTTTGCTTTAAGTAAATTTGAAGAGATGAACAATTCATATTCTGCTTGACCAAAGGCACTACAGCGATCTGTCACAACACATTAAAGAGCCACATTTTTTTTTTTCTTTTTTAAAAAAATATTACATTTAAGAGACTTTGTTTCTTGCTTGTCAGCATGTTGTTTGTGTTGTCTTTGCTCCTTGATGAATTTTTCACTGCATGAGTCTGGCTTGAGAGAGGCATGGCTTTGTCAGCCATAGCAGTCAATTAGGTGATAAGGGTTGTTTTGCAAAAGAAAAAATAAAATAAAATAAAAATTGCAGTCAGGTGTTTTTTTTTTTTTTTTACATAACCCTTTGGCTGAACATAATTCAGCCATCAACAGTGATTGAATCAAGCTATGTGGACATGTCTAATTTTCATGGAGTTTAATCATTTGTTTTATTTCATCGTACAGTAAGTACATGAGTTGAGAAAATAAATAATTAAATTGATTTTATTAATTCATTATTATTTTTGGACAGCAGAGCCAGTAAGGTTGGGTTTGATAGGGATGGGTCAAACAATCTCAGGTTCCCATGCATGCAGGTCTCTAAACTACACCACCATTCATTTCTCCTTTGATTACCTGTGAAATTTCTCTCTCTCTCTCTCTCTCTCTCTCTCTCTCTCTCTCTCACTCTCTCTCTCTCTAGTCACCAGTCAAGTGTTTGGTACTATGTATGTGTTCTTTTGGTTCCATCAGCCAATTAGTGTTGCCAGGACAACATTTTTCTGCATCTCCAGTGAAAGAAGTCACTTGACATTTACAGATCAGGTAGCTGGCTCATAAAGTTATGTGGTCCTGTTACCAAAAAGCATTTTGTAACTCCAAAGAGCCTTATGTGAGCCATACAGCTGCCAATAAGATGGATATAAAAGCAAAAAAAGTAAAAAATTAATATCTCCAAACAGTTTACAGTAAAGTATAATTGTCAGTCAAAGACCATTTAATTGGTATTCCTATGTTCAGAACTGATCTTGTGTTTAGGCAGTACAGTGTCAAGACAACATGCTTTTATGTCACAAATAATTATTATCTATTCATTATTTTTAATAAAAAAACATAGGTCAGAAAAGTTATTTTTATATATATTTTTATGATTTTTTTTATGAATATGATTTTCAATTAAAAACTCTTAGTTTAGTACCGCCTTGGATATTATTATTATTATTATTATTATTATTATTATTATTATTATTATTATTATTATTATTATTATTTCCCCCCATAGTTTCCACAAAGCTGTACTTAATGGGTTAGTCCACTCAAAAATGAAATAATCATTATTTACACACCCTTATATATGTATATATATATATATATATATATATATATATATATATATATATATATATATATATATATATATATATATATATATATATGAAATACAGGTCAGAAACAACACAAGTGTGAGTAAATGATGACATAATTTGAATTGTTGGGTGAACATTTTCAGACAACTTTAAATTTAGACAGCCTTGTCTTGTAGGTTGCTTCTACTGAGTAGCTAAAGGTCTTGGAATGAGCCTCAGAGTTCTTCATGCACTCTTATGTTGTTTTCCTCTGATGTCTAAGGATGTCTCGGGCAAATGACTGTCATTAAGTGAAGTGTACAGGAGGGCTTTCAAAGGCGAATCTTGTTTCTTTTTTCTCTGGGCTGCCATCTGATATAAATCTGTCCGGCCATCTGACACATCTGAGGTCCCCTGAGAGCTTGGCAACCACAGGTTTCACTCATTCTCAAGAAATGGGAAGAAGGAGTCTTGAGACACAACAGAGCCCCACAAATACCATCTCACAATATTCCAAGAAAATTGGATTGCCTTGGAAGCACTCTCATGGATTGTGGTTCCACTAGAAGATGATAAAATGGAAATCTATATTGCAGAATCAACATTATCAAACAAAGTTCATTTGTTTTTGTAAACATGATAGCTTTCTTCTTTATTGAGGGGGTTTGGTGTCACGGCATCTTTGTTTCCAAGGGGAACATTAAAGAATGCAACACACACGTCTATCAGAAATCCTGCATAATTCAATCAATCCGATGATGATTTCAAAACTCCTGAAATGTTTCCACTTTCGTGTGTCATATGCATCAGACGTTCAGCCAGAGGTGTTTGGGCATGATGTCAGAGGCTGACACTAATTGCAGCTGACTGAATCAAATATTATGCTCGTTTTATTCAAAACGCTTGTGAGTTAGTAAAAAAAAATGTAAGCGTAGCCTTTTCATTTTTTTTTTTTTTTATCATTTATATATTATTATTAATTATATAAATAACTATATAATGTTTTACACATTACTAATGTAATACCTCAGAAAATGTTCTGCAATCCTTGAAGTAAAAGAGTCTAAGTATAAGTATGAACTGTAATTTCTTGTTCAGAAGACACATATCTAGTGCATGTACAGATTTTTGGATTTAGTTAAAAGGGAAAAGACTGAACATTTAGAGTGCAATTGAGTTAAGAGAGAAATATCAACTGCTGGAATGCTGGAGGCAATTCTTGTTTGCTCTGGATTGGGTCATTACATAAGTGACTGGAACAACTTTGGTTGCAAGCCAAAATCTAATCTGTGCCATTAATTACACGAGCCATATGGTCAACAGCGTCTAAACGCCATTTTAAGTTAGTCTCCTTGGGAGGTGCTGGAAGGCATGCTGACATTTACACTAAGATCTCTGGTCAGGCCTTTGCCTGCCACTGTTTCACGAAATACTCAGTGTCTGCTGTAAACCACCACATGTTTCAAATAAGTTGATAACTGAAATCACCATAGTTGTGTATGCAGGCGATTATGCAGCCATTATAGCCAATGTTTTATTATTATTATTATTATTATTATTATTATTAATATATATATATATATATATATATATATATATATATATATATATATATATATATATATATATATATTTTTTTTTTTTTTTTTTTTTTTTTTTTTTTTAATGCAAAATATTATGCTTTTGATGAAATTTTAATGCGACCTATCCAAAATGCTGGCTGACACAAAAATTTGAGTGGACCAAGATTTTTATTTATTTTTATTTTTATTTTTATTTGTTCACCCCTTGAAGCTGTGATTGTCCAGTCCACAAACAAGTCAAATTAAAAAGTAGATAAACTATGTTCATCTTTTTTGGGGGGGTTTAAGTTTGTTGGTACAGTATATATGTATGTTGACTAAACACAATATATATCAAGATATGGCAATTAAATCACTTTCTTGGAGCATCATGTGATTGGTATTAATTGGTGGTAGTCTTGTAGTTAAACCTGTGGACTGAAAAGGCTCAACACTGGTCAGAGTAAGCCATAAACTAAAGAGTTATTGTGCAACCCATATTATACCTCTCCTGGGTAAGCCACTTAACTCCAGGCTGCTGATTGTTTTTGTCAAAAATCCTGAATGTATGGACAGTGTCTTACATTTTCCACACATTTAATTAATTGCAGGTAGTTTGAGGGCATTTACTAGAAGCTTTATCCACAGTGTGTTTTACAGGGACAATCATCCCTTGAGCACCCTAAGGTTACATGCCTTGCTCAAGGCCACAATGATAGCAGCCCATGTCTCATACCTTGTGACGCTCTAACCAGTTACACCTGCTTTCTTCTTTTCATACTGACAGACTGTGGCATGTTTTGTGGTATAGATTTAATGGTGGCCCAATATGGATCTGTCATCCTCCTCAAAGAAAATACAGCCTTTTCAGAAGCCTGTAGCAATGAGCACAGTAGAGGCAGATGAATACAGCAATGGAGGCAGTAGAGATGTCAACAAGTATTAGCGTGAAGCCTCTCTTTTACTCATCCAGTTCTCTTCATACTGTAGCTCACAAATTATTTCCCATTCCTGCTCGAAATATTTTTGAAATCTAGTAAGAGCCTTGTAACCCTGCTTTATTAAAATTACTTTTTATTATTATTATTTTTTATTTTTTATTTTTTATTTTTTTTTAAGCAGATTTTTTTTTATTTGTCATCCAGTCTAATAACTTGTCTGTCTGCATTATGGGCTGGTATCATGTTATGTGCAGGATGGATCCTTAATGGAGCATTTTTGTAGCTGTAGAAAATACCAACACTCAGAGGGGAAAAAACGAAAAGAAAAGAGAGACTGTTTGAGCTTCTGAATGTGCCAACAGGAAGAATAACAGGGAACACATTTCCATGGCAACCATATTCAGAACTCACTATTCCTCTGATGCAGCAGGATTGTAGAACACTGGCCACAGACACATCAGTTTAAAGATGGAGAGGCACTGGCAGCACTTATCCTGACCCATCATGATGAGTCCTTCGAATGCTACACTTGACATTTTGATTGCCAGTGCAGTCATGTCTGACGTTATTAATATTCATGTGGCAATACTTGAGATCTATATATATATACCCCCCCAATAAAAGGTACAATGCTGTCATTGGGGAGATACCCTAAGAATATATACAGGGGGAAATGTATATATGTACCTTATGCTCTGCTCTCATTAGAGTTACAAATGACGTGCTCTTATCATTAGACGAGTTGATACGTTCCTCTCCCTTCTCAGTGCGTGCACTCAATCGCTGTACGTGTCGCCACTATGCTAGCATTTAGCTTAGCACCATTAATTCCTAAGGATCTAAACATGTATAAATTTAGAAGCTACTAAACACTTCCACGTTTTCCCTGTAAGTATAATATACTTGACCTCCACCCCATTATATTTCCATTAAAATCCTAACATTACATTTGCTCCTATTCTTAAAATGAAGAGTGTGTATATGTAAAGTACTTTATTTTTTGTGTTCCGTGGAGAATGAGTAAAACATTTTGAAGAAAGGCTTTTCACTATAAATAAATACTATAAAACTTTCAATTTTCATAAAATGTTCAGGTTCTTAGCTTAAAATGATGAATGAATCACTTAAATATGTTATTTCTTGGCCATTTAATAAAGAGCCTAGAATCACTAGCACTAGCACTCTTTTGCGTTCCTCAAAAGATAAGTGCTGATGGGACTTGTTATTGACAGGGTGAAGGTCTTTGGAAGGTCCTGTTTGCCCAGCCCTCAACTGAGCCTGATGAATGTCCAGTGTAAAAATGGGAATTTCATTTCATAAATCTTATAGCGCTTCATACTGAGTTTAAAGGTGACAGGAAAATGACAGCACATCCTCCTCAACCAGGAATAACAGTATGGAGTAGTGGAGGCCACAAACAGTCCTTGTGAAACAAGACGGATATAATTCTCTCAGCTATATTTTATCAGCACCATTGGCCCTATGGATACAGTACATACTGTATGGTGAGCATTTATTTTCCCTGTGAAAGTGGCCTTGTTCAATGCACCGAGTTCATTTTTCACTGACACACATTGTGTGCTGCCTGGAGGAAATTGTACGATTCACAGAATCAACACAGAGCTACATACAGGAGTGAATAATGGTCTGTGTACTGCTTCACAGACTCCTCCAGGTATCAGCAGACATATTAAGCAGCGATGAGGGCTGGGAAATAAAGAGAGTTTGCCAGTTTCCATTGCTAATATGGGGTTGTGCACTCAAGTGCCTGACAACAAATGCCTGGCAAAAATAGGGGATAAAGGTCTCTTGTTATTACATAGTTTGCATTCTGATTGTCCTTAAACTTTAATTGAAAGATGTTTTAAAGTCAAAAGAGCATGTGTCATGTACTTTTTTTTTTTTCTCAATACATTCATTTACAGTAAGTATATTACAAAGGATTCCTGATTTATCTTTTTAAAATATATGTAATATAACGGAATTTCCCCCAAAGTTATATCCATTAAAATCAAAAAATATTCTATGAATAAGGTCAAAAATTAAAAAAGAATATCCCTGGATTAATAAAATGTTTCCAGTAATTTTAAACCACTAAGTCTATGCTCTTATTTAAAAAAAATGACTTAGTCCAGATTTAGTCGTGCTGTCAGTAAACACTCCAGAGAGAAAGAGCATTGTGTCAATTGGATTGGCAGCTGCCACATATGCTCTGAGCTGCCATGTCCTTACATACTTTGTTGGCAGAATGTGTGCATGATGCCTTTTTCTCTTTTCTCAACAGCATTTAACTTTTTAATCACATTGAGAGTGTGAACCGTGAAATGAATCCCATCTGTCCAAATGGCACTGGCTTTCACAAAATGCATTCCTCCCCATGGAAATAAATTTTCATAGGATTAGGTTAGTGGCGATGTTTTCTGTGTACTATTTACCATATGTGATACAAATCAAATGCTGTGTATAAATGACAGACACAAAAACAATCCTGTTTTGAAGTTTCTAGGGGGACGAAAACAATGTTTTTGGTAAATTTGATGGGAAGCCATTTATAGGTTTCAGTGATTTGAGTTTGCGTTAAACATTTCCACCAATGCATTTTGAACATGGTATTAGTTTTAATATTCTTATCTTTAAATATTTATTTAATGGTTCTGGCTAACTGAGTGCATGCACCAATATGTTTTTTTTTTTTCTTCTTTTTTTCTTTTTTCGTATTCTTGCAGACATCAATATTTTTTGTGTCTCAAACAAAAAGTTAAGAAATGTTCAGCTTCCAGGTATTAGACACCTAGCCACAGATTTATGTTTTGATATGCACTCCGAGTTATCTTATCTTTCTGACAAGCCACTCCAAAGAATAATATATGTAAGATTGTCAAAGGTATATGAACCAAATACACTGGACAGGCTTGTACCTGGGAATGGCGTCCAATCCTGCTGATAAGCCAATAGCTTTGTGTTTCAAAATATGGAGCAAGAAAACTTTATGTTACTGAAACTTACTGAATAGTAGACATGCACACTAAAAATTAATCATATGTAGACTTAACCACACATTACTCCATTGAGTATAATCTGATTGTGCCTTCAGGGACACATGGGACTGAACAAACTGCAGAATTGTTTATGGATGGATGGATGGATGGATGGATAGATGAGTTAGAGCATAATGGGTATACCGGCCAGAATGCACTGTCTAAGCCTAGCTGTCTGCAATCTCCTGTCTTGGTCATTGGATGACATTGAAAGCCTGCTTGGGCTTTGGTAGCAGATGGCATATCTGATATGGGCGTCCTGCCAGACCGCTTTGTTGTGACACATCCTCAACAGCTGGAACATCAGGATATTCTTCTGAACATATGTTGATATCCTAGGATGGTTTTAAGAATGACGGAAAAGATTATGAGGAAACAGATTTTACTGATACTCCATCAACAGTAGAAACTGATTACTAGGACTCACCAACATATGTATTTTGGGAATTCTGTCCATGAATGCCAGGATGATGATATTCCTGTGACTGATCCAGGTGTGTTAAAAATTGATGACTATGTGAGAAGGTCAGTGCAATGTAGAAGGCTGCAAGAACTGCTACTGAACAGGAAATCCAGTACAGATACCTTGAAATCGAAGTGCATTTAAATGGATGCAGCTGAATTGAATAGGTGGAGATTGGTCTGTTTGAAATTAATCAGTGATAGCAACACAAATCTAGTTTTAGAGCTCTTATGTGTGCATTGTGTGCTGTAACACCACCACACTACACAAAATGTAAAACAGTCTCTAAGGTTATATTCAAACTGGGAATAGATTGTTAGAATGTTACACTTTCCTTATGGTTTGCTCTGCTTTCATTAGGCAACATGTCAGGGTGTATCAATTTATATGTAAGTCACATGTAAGCAAAACTGTCCTCTTATTGGTCAGAGAGCAACTGTTTATGTTCTGGGACTGCACTCATAACACCATCCATCGTGATGGATTGACCAGTAAGCACTGTGGGCTTTGTCTATAGCTGTTCACACACACAGACACACACACACACACAGACTTATATGAACATCATTAATCAAGGTTTGTTGAGACAGCATTCTTGCATTGCACCTGTTTCAGTAAAGAACAATTATAAAACATTTTAAGATTAAGAGGTACACTTTGGTGTTCAACTGTAATACTAATATACTCACTCACAGAATCAGACAGTGCTGCTTTTTACATAACACATTTCATCTATGAATTGTGATACAGCTTGGTTAGTTGGTCCATGGGGTAAGAGTTTTTTTGTTGGGTCAAGACAACCTCATTCGGGGGATCTAGGACTGATTATTTTGGTCTCATTTTCACATATGCCTAAATGTGCCAAAATGTGCCAGGTTCTGAAACAGTGCTCCAAACGAACCAGGTGTTACACAGTAGTTAGTTAAAAATAATCTATACAGTCCTTTTTTAAATAAACAGTCAACATATTCTGAAACCTGGTCTGAATCTTAAAGTGAAGGAGAAGAAAAATCCAATTGGCTTGCCATGTGTTCAGCCTCTGGGTGAGAGGATGTACTCTAGGATTTTGTGTCTTTGTCAATCTGTACAAGATACGGCTGATGGATTCCCTCACCACTAACATTCAGAAACTGAAACAGGTTGTAGGCACTATGAAGGTTTGTTAACAAGGAATACATATGAACCATAATGCATTCTGATTGTCCTTAAAACTTTAGATTAAAGATGTTTTTGAAGTCAAAGGTGCATGTGTCATATGCTTTTATTTTTCAATACAATCATGAAGAATAATGAATAAGAATTAAACTGTATTTTAAAGTGACTAATGCAATGCAGGCCTTATTCTAATTTCCTTTTAATGTAATCTTGATTAACTTGGCCACCTTCATGCAAGTCACGATCAGCCTGCCACTCATTTTAGAAGACTGTTTAGTGACTGTGTGATGCATTTTGCATGCTTAGTTTGATTATTAATGCTGCCTTATGTTTCCAAAACCTGATGTTTAAGTTTCATGTGAATTGTTTACTCCAGAACTCAGATGCGAGGTGGATGTCTTGCATCAATTACTAGAAACATGTTTTTGAAAATTGGTGAAAGTTCAGTTAGCTGCTTCAGTTTTAGTTGCAGCAAGACTGCTTTAGCAAAGATTAAAATTGCATGTTAACCTACTAAAGTAGGTCACAAATTTAAAAAGCTTACGATTCCCACCAGATGTCTGTTACATTACATTTTCAATTATTAATACTGCTCTTAAAACTACAAAAGTCTACAAATGTAATATATTAGTATTTTGAATTGAAAGTTAAATCAACACACTTTGCCCTCCGTTAGGTTGTTTTGTTGTTATTTCCCAAAACTATAGTGCTCTTGTTCTTTTTTTGTTGTTGTTGCTGTTGTTGTAATGACTTGTTCTTTTTTGCAATACAGCAACCTTGAGCTTGTGAAAGGCACTGTATTAATAAAACTTCTTCAGCAATTCCATTCATAGTCCATTCACTATCACAATAGTTTTTCAGAAAGGTGTATTATACCTAAATGTCACTTGGATGTAGTTGAGTCAAATCAGTTTTATTTGTATAGCACTTCCCACAATTCATATTGTTTTAAAAAAACATTAAAGAAAATTTTACCCTACATGTTCCCTTACTGAGCGAGCCAAAGGTGACAGTTGGAAAGAAGGGGGAAAAACTTCTGGTTAGAGATAGAGGAGTTTGAAAATATTGATCTGCAGGAGAACCTTTCTGGACATTTACATAAAATATAAACAAATATTATATAGTTATAACATACTTGTCATGGTTTTAATAAATTATTAAATTACCTAATCTATTAGTAAATTAAGCAATGCTTTGCAAAGGTAATTACTTTGCATAAGCCATTCATCAGTCCATACAGCATTACTCCAAGACCAAAAAAAAAAGATGTAATAGAAGAAGACAGCAGTTTTTACAGCTGCCTTTGGTGATCAATAAACAACAGGCCTTATTCTAATGTCTTCTTAATATAATCCTCCACAGTCTGTGACTCAGGGATAGACACTGGCTAGATCCATTCTCTGGAGAAGTCACAACATGGAGATAATCGATCACAAAGTCCAGGGTTTATTTTGAGGCAAACAGGGGGCCTTAACTTTATTGCAAGTTGTAGCTATATATATATATATATATATATATATATATATATATATATATATATACAGTCTTGTTCAAAATAATAGCAGTACAATGTGACTAACCAGAATAATCAAGGTTTTTCGTATATTTTTTATTGCTACGTGGCAAACAAGTTACCAGTAGGTTCAGTAGATTCTCAGAAAACAAATGAGACCCAGCATTCATGATATGCACGCTCTTAAGGCTGTGCAATTGGGCAATTAGTTGAATTAGTTGAAAGGGGTGTGTTAAAAAAAATAGCAGTGTGGCATTCAATCACTGAGGTCATCAATTTTGTGAAGAAACAGGTGTGAATCAGGTGGCCCCTATTTAAGGATGAAGCCAACACTTGTTGAACATGCATTTGAAAGCTGAGGAAAATGGGTCGTTCAAGACATTGTTCAGAAGAACAGCGTACTTTGATTAAAAAGTTGATTAGAAAGGGGAAAACGTATAAAGAGGTGCAAAAAATGATAGGCTGTTCAGCTAAAATGATCTCCAATGCCTTAAAATGGAGAGCAAAACCAGAGAGACGTGGAAGAAAACGGAAGACAACCATCAAAATGGATAGAAGAATAACCAGAATGGCAAAGGCTCAGCCAATGATCACCTCCAGGATGATCAAAGACAGTCTGGAGTTACCTGTAAGTACTGTGACAGTTAGAAGACGTCTGTGTGAAGCTAATCTATTTTCAAGAATCCCCCGCAAAGTCCCTCTTTTAAAAAAAAGGCATGTGCAGAAGAGGTTACAATTTGCCAAAGAACACATCAACTGGCCTAAAGAGAAATGGAGGAACATTTTGTGGACTGATGAGAGTAAAATTGTTCTTTTTGGGTCCAAGGGCCACAGGCAGTTTGTGAGACGACCCCCAAACTCTGAATTCAAGCCACAGTACACAGTGAAGACAGTGAAGCATGGAGGTGCAAGCATCATGATATGGGCATGTTTCTCCTACTATGGTGTTGGGCCTATTTATCGCATACCAGGGATCATGGATCAGTTTGCATATGTTAAAATACTTGAAGAGGTCATGTTGCCCTATGCTGAAGAGGACATGCCCTTGAAATGGTTGTTTCAACAAGACAATGACCCAAAACACACTAGTAAACGGGCAAAGTCTTGGTTCCAAACCAACAAAATTAATGTTATGGAGTGGCCAGCCCAATCTCCAGACCTTAATCCAATTGAGAACTTGTGGGGTGATATCAAAAATGCTGTTTCTGAAGCAAAACCAAGAAATGTGAATGAATTGTGGAATGTTGTTAAAGAATCATGGAGTGGAATAACAGCTGAGAGGTGCCACAAGTTGGTTGACTCCATGCCACACAGATGTCAAGCAGTTTTAAAAAACTGTGGTCATACAACTAAATATTAGTTTAGTGATTCACGGGATTGCTAAATCCCAGAAAAAAAAAGGTTTGTACAAAATAGTTTTGAGTTTGTACAGTCAAAGGTAGACACTGCTATTTTTTTGAACACACCCCTTTCAACTAATTGCCCAATTGCACAGCCTTAAGAGCGTGCATATCATGAATGCTGGGTCTTGTTTGTTTTCTGACAATCTACTGAACCTACTGGTAACTTGTTTGCCACGTAGCAATAAAAAATATACTAAAAACCTTGATTATTCTGGTTAGTCACATTGTACTGCTATTATTTTGAACAAGACTGTATATATATATATATATAAAACCAGTATGAATATTTCTTTTGACTAGACACCAAAAGGATTTTCAATTTGAGTAGCTCGGTTAGGGATTAGTCAACATTGGGGGAAAACACTATTTAGCCCAGGACTAATTCTCTAGCTCATCGGGAGATAGTGGGATTAGGATGGGATAACCAAAGGAAGCTCAAAACATTGAGAACCGAGGTTTACGATGGACTTACAAAGTCTAGTCCTAATTTTATTTGGACTATCAGTACCCTGTAGGATGCCTTTTAAGTGAAGGGGTTGTATGCATGGGGAAAGAATCTTTGAATCTTTCAACCAGGAATAGATATTTTATATTTTATACTGATTCTGAACACTCAACATTGAAGCAAACTGTTTTGTACAGGAGTAAGGATTTGCTTGTTGCTTGCTGTGGCGAGTGGGGCGGGGCTGAGAGGCGTGGGAACGAGGAGTGAGGCCAGGTGTAGTGATTGGAGATGAGCTACACCTGCGCCCCACCGCCAGTATCGAGTCCCACGTAGGAGATGGAAGGATATAAAACTGGAGCGACTATAGTGAAGGACGAGAGAGGACCAGGCCTGGGACATTATTTTATGTTTGCTTTTTATTTTGAGCGCACCAGTCGTCCGTGAGGGGCTGGTGTGCTGTTTTGTGTTTATTTTTCAATTATTAAAATGTTTTGATTGTGCGCCGGTTCCCGCCTCCTTCTTCCCGATGATTACAAAGGTTATATCGTTACACTTGCTTATAGCTTTTTCATTTTGGAGCACTGTATCTCAAGGTTTTAGTTGTTGTTGTTGTTGGTGGTGGTGGTGTTTTTAACGTGGTCTGACTTTGATGCAGTAGACTGATCTAATCTCCTTTTCACTTCTGCCATCTTGGTCCTTAATTTATGAAAAAACCTATGCCCCTATATGTCTTAAACTTGGTTGACCACTTGCCTTTGTCACAATAGTACTGATCAGTACTTACCTTAGTAACCTCATCATATCTTATTTGTCATTACATTGTAGAATGCTGTACTTTTCTGCTCTGTCCTAATTATGATTATTTATTGTCATTGAAATTTGAATGTGTATGAATGGGTTTCTTAAATGTATAATCCTGATTTTAGTTTCCTCTTTGATTAACTCCATGGGATCTAGATTAGCTAGTGTCATATCCATTGCCCTGTACCTGCATACTGTTTAGCATCCTCATCAACACAAATGATTTAATGATACATGAACTAAAGAAATTAACTTCTTTGTCTACTTGATTTTTTAGTTCCAATCTCTTTGTTGAAAGTCCATCCAGATACCTAAAAACATCTGTTAGTTCAGTTGTGCTGATAAAGCGATATTCTCCAATTGCTCTACCTGAGATGCATGAAGTTTCCTTTAACCAGATAAAGGATTTTTAATGCATTATTCTATTTATTTTGTACTGCAGCCCAGCTTGTGCTGTTTACCTTTCTTTCCAACTGTGAGAGTATTAAATTGGGTGACCTCTGCACGAAGAATAATTTTGTCCTACTCTTGAACATGGAAAACGTACCATTCCAGAGAGGCATCATGGTGAATTGAATATTTTCCTCTTGTGGTCCAAAGGAACACATGCTTACAAGTCATTTGATGATAAGTTCAAAGAGATTTTGTTTGTCCTGAGCCAACTGGAATGGGGAACCCGTAATCAGTTTATGTCAAAGAAAGGTCTCATGCTGAGTGTGTTGCTTATGCCGCAGTTCAACTTCTCACACTTTGTCCTCAGACAGCAGGAGAACAGGTGGTGCTGTGAAGACTGGTTGTTGTACAGCTTTAACCTTCTGGTTAGATGCCCAAGAAGAAGTACCCAGCATCAGTTCTGGGGTGGAGCATTTGTCTCAGCCTACAATGACAGATTTGTGCCCGTTCAATGGATATCTCAAAAGCTCTGGGAGTTGTGTTTACAGGTGTGCAGGTCTTAAATGACCAGAATGACTGAGATAGAAGTTAAGGAGATTTCTAAGGCTACATGTATTGCACAGGTTTGCAGATGACCTCTGATTGAATGTGAACTGCTTGCTTATGGACACAGACATTTCAGAGCCAGAAATCTGCAGATTATGTCCAGACCAGAGGTCTCCAGTTCTGCTCCTGGAGAGCTTCCATCCTGCAGACTTCAGTGGAAGTCCTGCTCCTACATACCTGTCTATACTTTTCAAGTCATCTTGAACACCTTGATTAGCTGGTTCAGGCGTGTTTTATTGGGGCTGGAGTTGAACTCTGCAGGAGGGTAGCTCTCCAGGAGCAGGGATCTGGATCTTCTAAAAGTTCATAAGGAGAGTCATTTTGTCCAAACAGGCATTCCACTGGGACACTGTAAGTACCAAAAAAATGATTTGTGTTTGTACCCCCATGTGTTTGTGTATTGTGACATTCTGTCAGTTGCTTCTTGCGCAGCAGACCTCATTGCCGGGGAACAGGCGCAGAACCCCTGTGTTTCTGAGGTGTAGAATTGTTTCAAGCGGTGCAATCTGTCTGTGACAGACAAGAGTGCTGCTGGGAGCCACAGCATGAGCGGAAGTTCTTCAGCACATCCCTGGGGAACCACAGATTAAAATCTCATTTGCAAAGACAGGAAGTTTAGTGGCGCCATCAGACAGTCAGATGAGAGATATATCATAAACCGCCATCTCCATCCTCAACATACTTGAGACCTGGAGGATGTTAGATCCTGCATCCTCTTCTGCGATCAGTCTGTGACTACACCAGCTGTTGTCCTGCCTAGAGATGGGAGGAAAGGCCTAATTCATTTCTTCTCTTTTGAATTTCAAATGGGGTGTTAGAGGTTTAAAGCAGGAAGCCGTCTTTGTGTAGCCACTCAAAGTCCTCTAAATTATTTGAAAGCTGTGGGACAGGATAACAAAATGACTGGCTGCAAATTGAGGGATTTCGAGCCTAAATATTCAAATCCTGCACTGCTTGTCATGTAAATATGAATTTACAGTAAAGCTTTGTCACAATAACTGTCAGCGCTCTTCTTCCCAAATAATCACTCATATAATATTTATAGCTGTCCAATCCAGTCATTAGCTTGTACTGAGAACAGCAATCTTTTAATTCTTGTCTTTTCCGGTAATGTGTAGGCCTAAAACGCTCAGATTCATCATGTGCCGCGCTGCTTTCTATGAACACTCTGGGATTATGGTTTGAATAGAGCTGTACAATCATTAAATGAAACAATAGTGGGATGGTTGTTATGGCAGTACATAACTCAGTGATCTTAAAAGGGTCATGAATCAGACACCATCTAGCAAACCTATTATTAATTAATGCTGTGAAAAGACATAATTGTGCTACTATCCATACTAACTTGAATATAGCTCTTTGAGGCACCATGTGTGAATGCGAACAAGTTATGATACTTGAGAGCTGTGGTGGATGAATAATGACTTACCATATGGCTTTTAAAGACTTTAGATAAGTTGTAATGCAGTTTGGTGCAACATGAGTTTGACTAAATGGCTTTCATTATTTTGGGAGAACTCTCAGTAAAGGTTTAATACAACTTGAATGTATTATGTACCATTCAAGGTTTCTCTGCTGGTGTTGTTGTTCGGTGCTGGTGCTGTGTTGATTACCGATAAGGATGTATCATTAACGGACACATTTCTCCAGAGGACACAGCACAGGTTGAGCCACACAACCAGAGCGCTTGTCTTCAGTGCAAGCACTCATGGGAAATACAGTGTTTGCTCTCAATGGACTTCAGAGAGGGACAGATATTAACCAAGCTAATAACATTAGGATTGAAGTATGAAACATTTTGCAAGTGAGATTGAGATACACGATGTGCATGTCAATAAAACTATAAAGCTATGTGTGTTTTTGTAGTCTTTTCTTTAGCACATACTTATCGAGGTGTGCAGCGGATTACCTTTACTGACGAAACAATATTTCTCATTGTTCAGGAAAACAAAGCAAGGTTTTGTTCCACATCAGACCACATGTAAACCTTGGAAGTCTTTTTTTATTATATATTTTTTATTATTATCATTTCTTTTTTTAATGGAAGAAAGTATATAATAATACTGGCAGTTTAATTATGCCTGCATTAGCATTCAGTCTAAAATCAATTTAATCCACTCAGATTTTAATTTATTTATATAATTTCTTCTTTCAAGTGTATTTAATTTATTTACACTCTTAGGATTGAAGGATATTTTTTGTACTGCCAGAAATCCACTAAATACACTAAAAGAGTTATTTTGCACCATACCACAAAATTTGCACAAAACTGCATATGGCAATTATTAATATCAAATAAGATTGAACTGCACAATAAAACAATAAAATAATACAAACAATTGAAGTTAAAATAAAATAAAATCACGATGCTTGTTGGTAAAGCAGTGAAAATGTCTCTTTTCTTGGATCTTATCTTGGAGTATTGGGCAATACAAGTAAATTAAAAATTAAAATTAAATGTATGCATTTAGCAGACACTTTTATCCAAAGCGACTTACAGTGCATTCAGGCTATGAATTTTTACATATCATGTGTTGCCGGGGAATCGAACCCCCAACCTTGCGCTTGTTTGCTTGCTAATGCTATACTCTACCACTTGAGCTACAGGAACACTGTAAGATTAAAATTACAAGTAAAATTGCTACTTTATTATCAGTGGATTGGTCTACATTTAGTAGATGGAACTCATTTTATTTTGTGATTTGACTAATTTCACCTGTCCTAGCTTCTAGTAGATTTCACTTGCAGCTTCACTTGTTTATCTTCACGCTTATCTCATTTCTACGGCCAGACAGATAACAGCGGAAAAGGACGGGATGGATGGAATGATGCACAGTGTAATGTTGTGAAACTACCACCGCTGCGTATGAAAAGTGAGATTTCACTTGTGTGCAGGGGTGGGGGGGTCTGTGTCGCCCATTCCAGGATCCACCACTGGGTTACTGAAATCTGGTCAAGTGATTTCAACCTAATATACCTAACCCTAACACATGAATTTACATAATGGAAGTCAAGTCTTCATATTTTGGCGAAAAGTAAAATGATTGAATGAATGAATGACATTAGTACATTTTTTTTTTTTTTGCTTTTTAATTGCATGGGTTAAATGGATAAAAGCTTTAAAAAGCTTAAAAACTTTTCAGCTTGAATCTAAATCATGTGTGTATGCAGATTACATTTAAGCATTCATATTTCTATGCATTTTTATATAGAAATATACAAATAAATATAAAGCTCCAGAAAAAAATATATATATATATATATAAAAAATTGTTATATAATTTGTTGTATAAATGAGCAAAACAAACTTGTAATCTAAAATGCAGTATGCATCATGAAAATTGACTTCCCCCATGTGCACTTTCCACAATATATTGGCCAAAACCAACCAAGCATCTCTCTGTTTTTCTGCACTCAGCTGGATAATGGAGCATATCCTACTCTCTGTTGTGATTTTGCGATGATTCCTCCTGTTTTTTGTAAGACCAGTCAACATTTTGTGACTATCTCCTGCTGTATGCGTGAAATTTCATATTCCAGCACCGAGGCCTCTGCATCGCTCCTCTTTATATTTCTTTAAAGCTCAATAGGGGATTCAGGGTTAGCCACAAGCATCTTTGAAAAGTGCTGTGGTGGGGGGTGTGCTGCTAAATATAAAACTGCATATTCACACAGTCCACTGAGCAAAAAGAGCTCATTACAGCACACAAAACAATAGGCGCTCTGTGCTTTGGGTGAGCGTTGGCTGAAGGTAAAAAATACAGGGAGAAATTGAAAAATAGGCACCGCTCAGTTCATATTTGAGGTGACAGTCGGCTAAAGGAACTCGTAGTATTACTACTGAAAGTGCAGCAGTCACAGAGTGTTTCCATTATAGTACACTTAAAACACACTCACAACATAGCCACTGAAACGCTGTAGAATTTGGAAATGAAGCAACCAAAACAATATCCTTTAGCTTGTCGCTTAAGGAAGATTCTTATTAGCATTCGACTATTTCTCCCTGGCTAAGGGTAAACACCACTAAATCTGCAAATGGTATATGTGCAGCTTAAAACGAGAAAAAAGGACAGAAATGTATTCCGACTGCCTCATCGAGACACCCACTCATGCCTTGGAGCACACAGCTCTCTCCTGCCTCTCTTTTGACAACATCAAAAGGTTATTCAGAACAACTCTTCTCCAGCGAGTGCACACTTTCTGTCTGCAAGCTACACAAGGGCTCTTTTATTTACAATACACTCCTGCACCTCAAGGCCAGCGCTCATGCTGAATATCCAGGCTACTCCATCCCGAACGCTGGTGTCTGTGTACCTCAGAAAACACAAATAAATGCACCACCTCCACCCACACATCTCGCCAAGAACATCAGCGTGGACCTCCGCACGACATCCCGAGGTGCTTTCAACTCCAAGTCCCCGCCTGCATTAAGCAGAACAGAGACAGAAGTTCTCTGGAAAATATTCTTGTGTGTCAGCTGGAACAATCTCCATCTTGATTGCGCCAGTCAGGGCATTCACAGCATGAAGGGTGAGGAATTGATTAAAAGCTCATTATTAATGCTATGTTCGCTTTAATTGGGAGCCATGGCGGAGCCGAAGCCGTGCAGATAACAGGGTTGCTGTTGGCGATGAATGTGCCTCCGCTGGCGCGGGAAGATAATTGTGTGATCGCACTGGAGTATTATGGGACAGAAAGGGGTTCACTGATACCTGAGTTTGTTTATGAGCTATGCCATATTTCTATACTTTTCTGTAGATTAAAGCCAATCATAAGATAGCATGCTTGGATAAACTGAACTCGACACTATTTAGACATAACTCAGTGGCTAAATGGTATGACTGGACCGTCTGTGTGTCCCAAAGCGAGAATTGCTGTTAACATTCATCATGTTTAGGATTAGAAATTTTCCCTATTGCATAGTGCTAAGTATGAAACACAAATGCAATGCTCAAAAAACACTCCGAACACCTTAGCAGCTGCAAAGCAATGTCTTGCCAACCACCCACAACACTCTAGCATCGTGGCGGTGAGTTTGGCAAGCAGCGCTCACATTTTCTTCAGTGTTATTTGTGTAATTCGGTTGGGTTCCACTAGTACATCAATTATATATATATATATATATATATATATATATATATATATATATATAAACTGAATACTCAAAAAATGGGAAAGACATAATAATAATAATAATAATAATAATAATAATAATAATAATAATAATACTAATTTAAAAATAATAATCAACAAAATAGCTATAGCCCCCAGTAACTAATAACGGACTGACTCCATTAAACAAAGGCAAGCACACTGGCAGCTAGCACCATTGTCACATGGGCAGGGAATTATTCAAATACAACATTTAACATTTTCCCACAAACATAAAGTCCAGAAGGAAGGTTTTATCCTAATATTCAAAATAAACAAACTACACTTCGTATGCAAAAAAATTATTATAATTTACATAATGTTGAACAGGAAAATATAAGAAGAGCGTGTTGTCCCTGAAACACCAAGTCCAAGTTACATGTGCAGTCCTTTCATGACCATGTGTTTATCATCAGCCTATCAGCATCATCATGACATGATTTTCTGGTTCTCCAAAGTGAGTAGTCACATGGCATTTACATTGCAGGTAACTGCTGAAAAGCAAAAGTACATGAAACTAAGCAAAGATGGCAGCAAGCAGACTGTACACATCCAAGGGGTCCTGCTCCAGCCAAGCAGCTGTCATTGAGATGAATGGGAATGCAAATTCATAGCACCTTCCAGATATTTCGACCTTCCTCGTATATATAAATACTATTTTAAATACAAAGATATAATGTATTTTTTATAGAAAAGGAGTGAGAACTAATTATTATTATTAATAATAATTAGTTGCTGGTTGGGGTTGGTTCATTATTCTGTCTAAATTGTATGCAAAAAAAAATCACATTGTTTTATTTCAGAATGGATTTTTTTTTTTTTTTTCACAGTGAATTTCTGGCATTTCATCACTTCTAAGAATGTGAGGTACGCGATCACCCTACAGTTGAACCTTTGTTCATATGTGACCACTCAGGGATATGAAGGGTGCAGGACCACACTCACAACATAATTGGCCGAGCTGACGATGACCGAACAGGCTTGGCACACGTATCGACGTTATTCCGAGAGATATATTGCAACTCGGTTACAAATGTTACTGGGGTCAGGCCACCTGCTCAAGTGTCAATAAGACCCTTCATCCAGTGTCGGCAGTGAGATATCACCTTTCAAAATAAGACTCTGCCGTCTGCTTTTCCTTCTTCCGACTGTTATGGCTAGACATTTGTCAGTGGTCCCTTCCCCTCTCTTTATACTCTCACATATTAGAGGCTACTTAACTCTGCACACAAGCTGAAAAATGAACCTTGTCATTTGGCCAAAGGCTTGTTTGTGATTTTATTAGTCACAAACTCCAGAGGTGACTGGATGATAGATGCACATGCTAAATACAAGTCCAGCTCTTTTTTTAATCCTCCAACAGCAGCAGAGTTTCAATATGCACTTTTATTAGATTATACTACTTTAAAAAGGCTTGCCTAAAATTTTACATTGTAATTTCTGATTATGAAAATGTTTGCTGAAATGAAAGTGGAAGTTTGCTGAATTTATTTATTTATTTGTTTACTTATTATATTTATTTTTTATTGTAATATCAGCAAATATGCTTGTAACCAGCCTTAACCAGTACATTTTAACAGTATTTAGAATGTATTTATGGAGAAGGGGAAGAACAACACTTTTTTTAGACAGTCACACCCACGCAATCTATTGAGATTAAATCTGTTTATCAAATAGAATAATACAATAATGCTCTTGGGTATCTTGTGTTTTGGGATCTCTGAGTATCTCAGAAATTATCCTAAACTTTCGTAGTGTTTTTTTTTGCCAAAATCAGGTGGCCTCATTTTGAGACAAATCTCAAAGACATCATTTGTCCTACTTCCCTATGCAGAGGATCTTCTCTGCATGCCTTTATTAAACAGTGGGCCGACCTCACATCTCGCTGGGTCCTGCCAGTCGTTGCATTAACCTGAGAGTAAAGAATTTACAAGTGTTGGTGACATTAGGAACACCATGGCCTAGATCCGGTCCCCTGCTGTCCCTCCCATCATGGGCTGCCTCGTGTGAAATGCTCACAGTCATTATTGCTGAATACACACAAGTCAGCCCTCAAAACAAATCTGCTGACTGTAGAGGTCTGTGTTCAGTGCCAAATGGCATCTCAAAGCAGCTGAGAGTCAAAATACTTGGATATCTTTGACCACTGATTTCATTAGGATAGTGTGAACACTGAGATTACAAAGCTCCTTAATGTTGCTGCTTTGATCCTTGCAACAGTTTTAATGTTGCCAAAATGTGTAGAGTAGCAAAATAAAAGGAGACCACAAATACAAATTGAGACCACCTACAGTTCAATCTCAGGTGCATACATCAAGGGCTCAGCTCTGATAGTCTGCACCTGAGGTCCACTGTGAAAGTCATCAGTATTGATAAATTCCTGTGCTCACTTTAACGCAGGCGAGTAATTTTTCCAGTTTAATGGGGTTAAAAATATTAAATGCAGTTAACGCAGGGGCGGAGCTAGTGTTGGGCACCCCACTCAGAGCCACTGCTTCTGTCTCTTTTTTCTTGACAAGAAATTAATTTATTAGACATGGAACATCTTTATGACCACATCAAATGGGAGACTTTTCAGATGCACACTCCACTTCACCTCAGCGAAAGGCATAAGTCAAATGAGAACAGAAATGGTACAGGAGATGAGGTTTTTCAGTAGAACATCAGTCAACTGCGGTCAGATGAGATGTTGTCAGGCCATGCGTCAGTAAAAATTAATATTCCTGTTCTGTCAACTGCTATACTGTGTTCGTAGTGCCTGCTCTACAATTGCATGCACAAATAAAGCAGTGCTCGCTGTAGCCTGTATCTTTTTATATTAAAGCATGAATGAAACATGTCAGATCCGTGTCACATTTAGCAGCAGCAGTTCTTAAAGTAATAGCAGCCAAATAACCTAATAACCCAGCTGCTGTGATGTCTGTTAATCAAAGAATAAGAGGGAAAAAAAGAGGAAATCAATAACTTTTGTATAGCTTTAAGGATTCATCTTATATTTAATTAAGAATTTCATGTTTGATAACTTTATTCAATTTCTGTATATTGCCTATTTGCTGAAGGGCACAGGTAAATATTACATTTATTATAATGGATTTATGGCTATAGTCAGTGGTTAAATATTAAAAAAGGAACAATTTCCTTGAGACATCAGTCGTATTGGTATCACTGATATTCGCCTTCAGTCATAAAACAGATGTTATTAAACAAGTATTAAAAATGTACTGTCTTAATGTTGTTTCTACATTAATTTGAAGATTGTCTATGAAATTACTGCAATATAAATGTATATTTAAAAACTTTAATGTATATGGTATAGTAGTTGCATGTGTAATATATTTTTGTTACCCAAAACGGTATTAAAAAATCTATTATACGTTTTTTATTGATCCAAAAACATATGCTTTATAAATAATATAAACCCGATTCCAAAAAACACTGTGCAAATTGTGAATAAAAACAGAATGCAATGATGTGGAAGGTTCAAATTTCAGTATTTTATTCAGAATACAACATAGATGACATATCAAATGTTTAAACTGAGAACATTTTTAATTTTAAGGGGAAAATAATATTTAATTTTTATTTTATTTTATTCTTTTCATTTTAAATGAGCCTTGGCCCATAGAAAACAACTACGCTTCTGGATCATGTTTAGATATGGCTTCTTTTTTGACCTATAGCGTTTTAGCTGGAAACGGTGAATGGCACGGTGGATTGTGTTCACCAACAATGTTTTCTGGAAGTATTCCTGAGCCCATGTTGTGATTTCCATTACAGTAGCATTCCAGTATGTGATGCAGTGCCGTCTAAGGGCCTGAAGATCACGGGCATCCAGTATGGTTTTCCGTCCTTGACCCTTACACACAGAGATTGTTCCAGATTCTCTGAATCTTTGGATGATATTATGCACTGTAGATGATGATAACTTCAAACTCTTTGCAATGGTTTTTCTGGGAAACTCCTTTCTGATATTGCTCCACTATATTTTGCCGCAGCATTGGGGGATTTGGTGATCCTCTGCCCATCTTGACTTCTGACAGACACTGCCACTCTGAGAGGCTCTTTTATCCCCAATCATGTTGCCAATTGACCTAATAAGTTGTAAAATTGTACATTTAACTTTTCCAGCCTCTTATTGTTACCTGTCCTAATTGTTTTGGAATGTGTAGCTCTCATGAGATCCAAAATTAGCCAATATTTGGCATGACATTTCAAAATGTCTCATTTTAAACATTTAATATGTTATCTATATTCTATTGTGAATAAAATATAAGTTTATGAGATTTGTAAATTATTCCATTCCTTTTTTACTCACAATTTGTACAGTGTCCCAAGTTTTTTGGAATCGGGTTTGTAATAAACAGCCAATATGCTAGTAATATCCATACTAACAAACATAACTAGTTAAGAGTGAATAATATTTCTAATCAAAAGTATTACCACATAAACACATACATAGTCCTCCATTATAGCTAAACTGCATGAGAAAAAGATGTTAAGAAATTACTAGACCCTGGTAAATGGATGAAAATCACAGCGCACGAAGAGCCTGTGTGCAAACATCCACATCAATGCATCACATTGAGTCAGGACGTAGAGATCGGCAAATGTGTCTTTCCTGCATTATGTGTGAGAACCACCTACTGCCTCGACAACAGAATCCAATAGTGTGGGTGAAGGTTTCCTGCATGAAGCTTTCTTATCTCATAATGCATGTGATTGGTTGCACATTTGAATAAGGATATTGCATAAAACACATAATCAACACCACAGTTTATGTTTTATATCCTACTATGTGTATTATAATCTTCAAAGTTGTAACAATTACTACTGTGGTTATTTATGAAGAAAAGTAATACATAAAATTCTCTTCATGATGCATAATAAATGCATGCTTTGAGTCTACCAGAACCTGTTACAGATTCAGCAGCCAGTGTTTGTCTCCCATCAGCCCCAGTGCACACGGTCAGGGTCACTATCACAGAGGAGAAACAGCAGTTGGCAGATGCATTACTCTGTTTATTCTTTTAGAATAAGTTATGAGATGACAGTGGGAACCACACCTACTGTGCACACAACACGAACAGCTGTTTCTCACATAACATGTTTATTTCCAAAAAGTAATTTATTAATGGCTTCAGTCACTCAAGCTAAGGTTGAATTCATACAATGTGATCTCTTAAAAAAGGAGGGCTGATCTTTTCACAACTCCACATTGTTGCTTGAAATGACAAGATCTTCGTATTAATAAGAACTAATTATAATATTGGCAAAAATAAATTGTTGGCCTTGATAATTCATTATCATCAAAGATTTATTTATTTATTTACGCATGCATGTATGCATTTATTTATTTATGTATGATTTTAGGCCCATTTTTATTCATACAAGTACAGCAGGGAAAACAACAACAACAAACACAAAACTAATTTCTTACACTTTTTATCATATTAAAATCATATTTATGGTTTGGTTCAAATCTTACTTTTTTATATTAAATTGTTATTGTGTGACATAAAAAACTGAAATAAATAAATACAATTTTGGTGATACTGAATCATCAAGGCCAACAACTTAATATTTTAATATTAAAATAGCTCTGCACATTTTCACTTTTTTCAGTGTGTAACTCATCTCCTTCTATCTTCTAATGGACAATCAACAAGAAACTTATTTCTGTTCTGTAGTTGCCAGTGTTTTCTTTTTATTAAACACGACAGAGAGGCATTATATCAACCTTTGCCACACATTTACTCTATTTATGTAAGAATCCAATATCATTAACTACCACTGCAAGATGTGCGTGGCTGTTTTATGGCTGTCTGTGGAAAGCTGATTTGCTATTAGAGTTGGAAATGTGTGCTGTTGTGCTGTTTGTTCAATCAGACCAAAGGGACAGACAATACAATTTCTAACTGGCACTGAGCTGCATCTATCTGCTATCCGCTCTATCTGACCATATTTAGGCCTTTATAATTGCAAAGTAATGCCAATATGTTATGTTTTGCAAACAGCTATGCCACTAGAGTCGTATTTTTTCCAAATGGTAATAACGCAGTGCTTTAGTTTAGGAGTCCCCTGACGTCTGTACTTGTAGTGCAGTGATTACATCCCCTGACAACATACGTGAACTAGTGATGACTGAAAAGAAGCGACGTCTAAATGACATACCACCTCACCTCTTTTATTACCCGTGACAACCTCTTTCTTCCCCTCAATTAGCCACGCAGTATCTAACAATACCCACCTCACCGGACAGAGCCGAGGGGCACATGAGTGCTTGTCACCTCGCCAGGCGCTCGACTCTACCCACAGCTGTGGGTGTGATATCCATGGTGATCAGATGGAGGTGTAACGCTTACAGTATTAATCTTAAAGCATGGCGGCTGGCTTGATCTGTTTTGAAGGGATGACTCAGAGCATAATTGATTGTAATAGAGTGTCGGGAACAGAGGAGACGGGTCAGAGCACTGCTGCTTTACACAGATGGGTCTGTTTGAATTGTGAAACACTGGAGAGCACAAGCGTCTGATGAATCATGTTGATTTAATTAAAAGGGTTTCGGCACAAGATTGTGTCTTTTTCAAAGATAAATGTCATGCAGTCTAAATCAGGGAGGTCTGTGAAACTTTGAGAAAGTTATTTGTTAGTGTTTCTGTTCATCTCAGAGGTAGTTGTTTGGCTGGTGCGTTCAGCTCTGGAAGTGTGCAGTATGGATTGGCACGCAACAGTTTTGAGCCGAAGCCGTGTGATTCATCTCTCTCGAGATGAGAGATGAGAGAGAGTCGCAGGGAAATTATGTCATGATAATGCTGATTGGCTGATGTCACTACAGGAATGAGCACAGTCCCAAACCCTTCAGTACTGAGGGAGAAGGTCTCTGTGCTCCAGACTAGTGCATGAGCTGAGACATCAGTGACAGTGGACAGAGGAAAACACTCAATCTGGAAAACACTGGTGAAATATCCAATATTTGCATGTGTATGTATGCATTTGCTTTTATTATTTATTTATTTATTTATTTATTTATTTATTTATTTATTTATTTAATAACTCTCTGCCATAGAGAACAAGCTGACTAGTCAAATCGTGACCCCTTTTTGAAGCTGAATCCATGCAAATGAAATTGCTTGGTATATCATTGACAATTTGTTGGTAAAGTTGAGAGATGACAGACAGATATATCAGCCATTTGTATTTTATTTAAAAGGAGAGCTGAGCTTAGCACATCTATTAATTTTATACAACATTTATGAAATTATATGCTGTTAAAAAATAATAGAATAAAAATAATTCTAACTCTATTCTAATTTTCAGTGCTCTCCCTTTCATGTTCACTGGATAACTTCAAGCATGTTTTATCCCATGTCACTGTGACATACGTCAGAGGTAAGAGTTATGAATGGTGTTTCATGTTTACTTCAGTCACTTCCTCTCCTTTGTATGAAACGCAGAGCTCTGCACGTGTTTCTTTGCTCCGTTCTTGAGATCCATGCGGTCACGCTGGGGAGTGTGGTCACATGACCATGGCTGTTTTGGCCCTGGGGACCTGTAAGTGTGTCAGTCTGCTCCGCTGATAACACAGAAGCCTCTGTCACACTTCTGCAAAGAGCGTTTACTAAGAAACCAAATCGCATGAGGAGCATTGTGACAGACCTCGATGTGGTGTTTAAAGACTGTCCAAGCGGTTATTTCTGAAAGTGTGTCACACCGACTCTAGTGCCATGACACATTTCAATAACTATAATTTCAATCACAGTATTTCTCAATAAGGCCATTTTGTATGCAGCAGACGAGACAACACCATGCAGGAAGTTCAGTACTCAATTCAGGAAGTTGCAATTGCCTGGCATTCGAAGGCATGGGTAAACAAAGTCAAGCTCTTTCGTAAGGAGCAGAGCACTTGACATCAACCTTATCGGTCTGAGGAGAGAGAAAAAAAAAGAAGAGTAATTGGCCCTTTCCCCATTTAAATGTCACCGGCCTCCACTGATGTAGAGGGGCTTGAGCCAACTGTCTCTTTGAATGATGCCGTTTTGCCCCTGTCATTACATCCCACAGTTTTCCAGAGCATGTTTTTCAAATCAAGATGTGGGCTAATGTGAATGAATGGTAGTGACACATCTGGGCCATCACCATGACAAGCAAAGATTAAAAAGTCTCACCTTTACAGAGGATCCAGGAAACATAAACATTGCTGTTACTTTGTATCATCCAACCCCACCACATCGGTGTGAGATATAACTGCCATAAACATACATTGTAGAATAGGATAAAATTGTTTAGGTTATATAAATAGGTTAATAAAAAATAAGGGGTCCAAAAATAAGGGAACAATAATGTTGTTTAACCTGTTAACTGTCACTCACATTTTTGAACATAGACTTGAAAGTGCATGATCTAAAACAATTTTTTTATAATTCATTACTGAAAAATGATTTAGATGTACCATTTTCACGGTAATGCAGTGTTTGATTTTAAAATGGGGTAAAAAAGGATGAATTTTGAGATTTTAAGTTTTCAAGTGATATATTATTTCTGATGATTTCGAAAGTGTGATAGAGCAAAAGGCAAACAAATTTCAGAACTCCTGTTATGATGTAGGGTTTTGACGTGCACTCTTGCCATAAATTAATCTATTACTTTTCATACATAATTTTGTAACAAAAAAAAAATAAATAAATAAAAACATTGGTAAAATATCTATTCAGGAGTCTTAGACCTTTCTAACGATATACAGTTTGTCATGATTAGATTAGGATTTAATTGTAATATAGTGAAGTAAACATATACCCCGTCCCGTGACAATTAACAGGTTAAAAATATGTGTGAAAAGTTGTTAGAAATGTAATACAAGCTTATGAATGTTCACATCTTTATTGAAAAATGTGATATCACAGCCCCCTCCCACACACACGCACACACATTCAGTGGTGCAGAAATCGCACCTTTAATGACTCTACAAATGGGGTAACAGAGCACCCCTGTAGACTCTGCAGATGATCATATGTATATTATGTTAAATATACAGAAATGTAAAACAGGTTCATTACTAAATATGTGTGTTCTTGTTACGTTGTTAAATTTAATTTTATTATTATTATTTATTATTATTATTATTTTTATTATTATTATTATTATTATTATTATTATTATTATTATTATTATTATTATTATTATTATTCATGTTTATTAGCATCACTTTTGGTCCATTTGTTCAAACTGAAAGATGCTGTTTAATGCACTTTACAAGTTTTTGCTTGCTTGTTTTTCACCAGGTAAGATGAACATATTAAAAGTAATAGGAATTTCACAAATACTGTTATTATTGTCACACAGCATTGGGCTCCGAACATTAGAGTTATGGTACATAGTGTCTTTTAAGCATACTGTACAATGTTAATAAAAAAAAAAAAAAAAAAAAAAAATCTCATTATATCTTATTATGTACTCCAATAGTGGTTTCAAGTTCTAATATTGGGATTGTTGAGTTTATTTACTTTTCTTGAGCAACGGCATAATACTTTAATTGACAATATTACACTCATACATTATAAAACTTTACCAGTGTACAATGGCATAGTGATGAATGAATGAATGAATGAGCCTTTTATAGTGCTTTATTGTGTATTGCTATACACCTGTACCTCAATTCATATTTCTAAAGACTTGTAGAAAATCTCAACTTGTCAGAAACTATCCATTATTCACTACAACATTGTTTCTGTGAAGCTGCTTTAAAATAATCTGTATTGTGAAAGGCACTATGCAAATAAAATGAACTTGATTACCTTTCAGTTATGTTTATCTTTATCTGAGGTGTTTGAATTCTTAGTCACATTCTTAATGTTTACTTCCCACTTGTAAGACTGAAATATGGGTGTTTGTCATTGATTGACAGAACAATGTTTTGTTTGTTTGTTTTTATGATGTCCAGTTCTATCATTTCTGTAGTCTGTAAATCATTTTGAAAACATGCTTATGTATATCTTCAAATCTAATCAATTGCCTTTATTGCCTTGGTGCAGCAATGAAACTGTGACATTTAATGATTATGGGATCAGTTTTTATATGATGATGATGGTAAGGTGAATGACCTTAGAGCTCATGAGCAGATGACAATGATGACAGTCTCAGTAAAATCAATGCTAGGGTCTGATTTGCTCCTCCTCTCTGACACATTATTGTAGGGAAGATTATTGTACTGTATGTTGCTGTGTGGACACTCACCTTCACGAAACACACCTAATGTCGCCTAACCACAGAAGACTACAGATATACATTTGGTCTTACCTGTCATATGAATGACATTGAATAAATAACCTACAGAATCTGAAAAACTGAACTGAACTTAAGACATTTCAAATATTTTATAAATCCTTTTTAATGCAGAAGAAAAACAAAACAAAAACAAATCTCTGCATACTGTATGCCTTATTTGTAATTTTGTTTATTATAAGTTTTCATTAACCAATTTGAAACACTGTACTTGGTTTTAGGATAAGGTGGGAAATTAAAATCTCTCAAAACCACAAACAGAATGCTTTGAAAATAACTACTACCTGTACATCTTCTTTATTACTCGTTTTGGTGAGGAATTGCTAGTGATTGCTAGTGATGTTTTCCTTTGCCATGCCGCACTGGGGGCACAAGACAATTTTAGTATCAATAGCTAAAGCCTTGTCTGCAATGCAATTAAAAACTCAATTTTGGTAGAGCTTTGCAGCAAACGATAAATGGAACTGTCATCCTTGAATTGTTCTTCCGATTAGCAAAAAACTTCTCAGGTTACAAATGTAACCATGTAACCATGGTTCCCTGTGTAGGGAACAAGACACTGCATCCTCTAGGGGTCGCTATGGAGAACACCTTGTCGTGACCCGTGTCTGAAGCATACATTGCAAAATCACGCGAGTGTGAACATCACTACAACTAGGAAAAAAACGACCGTAATTCAAATGCATCTCCCGTCTGCATTTAAACAGACCTTTGCTCTTAATTCGCAATAATGAAATCTGAGCAGATCTAAAAACTGAATGTGTTGATGCTGCACTTTACACTTTGGAAAAGTTATATATATATATATATATATATATATATATATACATATATATATTAAAAAGTGTTTAAAAAAAGTGTAAACAAATTGTTAAAAAAAAAATTATAGTAATGAACAACCTGCAGTTTAATGTTTGCATTTCTTTCCCTTACTGTACCGAAAACGAACCAAACCTTGACTTTAAAACTGAGGTACGTACCGAACCGTGATTTTTGTGTTCCGTTACACCCCTAATAAATAGGCAACGGGAGAACACGTCATTCATCTGAAGCTTTCTTCCGAAGCATGGCAAGGAGCGAGAGTCTCATTCCCTACTCAGGGAACCATGGTTACAATCGTAACCTGAGACGTTCCCTTTCAAGGGAACTTTGAACTGCGTCCCCTAGGGGTCGCTATGGGGAACAGTATACCCACACCACCATGCTGAGGGGAGTGCAGGCCAGAATCATGGTAAACACTAAGTACCAACTCTACCATTTCCATGGGAGTTGCCCCTGTGATGTTAGACGACTGTTGGTGACCTTACCCCTTACGGCCAAAGGGCTAGGCTACATACCCACCTTACTCGTTAGTGACTCGGCCCAGGGTAAAGCTTTAGTCCGGACCATCAGTAAGTTGGTTACTATGAACAAAGAACCAACCAAAACATCATAGGTCCAGCATGGGAGACTGTTATGCAAGAAGTTCCCACCTAACCTTGGTCAGGTAGAGAGCTGGTGGTTACAGGGGAATTAGGAAGGGGAGGATAAGGGCACATGTAAAAATCCCCAAAGAGAACGAGTAGTTACTAAGTATCACTGTGATTCGGACAAGAACGCTGATGCCTCATCTGGATCACATCCCCTAGGTCTTGCCTACCTACCGGTGACCCACGATTCTTTTTACCCCAGGTGGGGGAGGAGTGTGAGTCACGACACTAGCCTTCTCTGCCCGTCTCTGATCCTCAGATTGAGATGTACCAGGACCCCTATGTTGTTCGGGCTCAGACCTGGACCTTTGTGGAACGAAGGATCTGAAAGCAGCTCAGCGTGCCTTTTCCTCTCGATTACAATCTCAATGGAGGTACGGTAAAGTTCGGAAGGCTAAACCTGAGCATCGAGAAGAAAGCCTTTTCTTTCTTCCCGATGTCTAACAGGTTCACCCACAGATGTCTCTCCATTACCACCATGGTGGAGGTGGCCTGCTTGGTAGCATGGAGAAAGGGATCTTTGGTGTGGCGCAGCTTGGCTTCCTGATCAGGAGAAAGGCCCTCGGCTTTATCCAGGTCCTTTAGCAGATCAGCCTGATATGCTTGAAACTCTGCCATGTGTGTAATGAAGCAACAGCCTGACCTGTTGCTGCATATGCCTTGCCATTTAAGCAAGATGTATCCTTAAGGGGTTTAGATGGCAAGGAGGGAGATTAAGAGAGGACGTCTCCTCCACAGAAAGAAAGCTCTTTCTACAGGGTGGCATCATCTCATAGCCGCTTTTGCGCATCGCCTCTATGTCAGCATTACTCTTATGCTGAAACCGATGGACGTGAGAAGAATATGGCCTCTTCCATTCCTTTTCAATCTCTGCAAGGAGATCAGGCAGAAATGGAAGACTCACCTGAGCTGAAAGGCTATGGTCAGAAAGATAACGCTCGTCGAGGCGACCTTGTGGTGTTACTTTGCTAGCGCACTTCCATGGCAAGTCCAACTTTGCCGTGGCACGAACCACAACCTCCAATAGCTCTACATATGCAGGGCAGGAGGATTGAGAAGGCTCAGCCTCAGCTTCTTCGCCATCCTAATACATCTCCTGCTCTTCCTGGGTAGAACCCAGCAGGGCACTAACATCAGTATTGGAAAGTGTTAAAGATATTACATCATTCTCACAAGGCTCTCTCGTCCGCCGCCCAACGAGCGCGAAAGGGAAAGTCCCTCTCTAAACTCACGAAATCTAAATCACGAGCTCATTCTCCTCCGTGCCTCAGCAGTCCTGGGTCCTGAACCGCTGGAAGCAGATGGCTGCCCTTTTTTTCTTTTTTCCTCGGAAAGAGAGACGAACGAGTGTGGAGCTTTTGAAAAAAAAAAAACCCTCACAATGCACGCAGATTGCCTTCTCAAAGACATCGTGTGAGTGCTCTTCACCCAAACAAATGATGCAAAGATTGTGTTTGTCATCGGGTGTCAAATAATGCACACACGGATGCACACACTGTCTAAATGCTTGCTAGTAGTCGCCATGTGAGACTTGAGAAACTCGCTCTTACCAGTTCTTTCAGATGCATGTTTCAAACAGAACAGTCAGTGAAAACTAAGAAGAGAATGACATGTTCTCCCGGTGCCTATTTATCCATAGCTGCGCCAGTAGTGACGTCAGGGGCTGTCGCCATCCAACTCGTTGGTGTTTTTTTTTATGTATGCTTAAGACACGGGTCTCTACCAGGTGTTCCCCATAGCGACCCCTAGAGGACGCAGTTCGAACCACAGAGGATAGACAATGCAAGGCTATGAGTTCCTTATTTTCATAAAATAATGTTATAACAGATGTTGAACTGCATTGGAATGGTGTGCTCTCTCTCTCTCTCTCTCTCTCTCTCTCTCTCTCTCTCTCTCTCTCTCTCTCTCTCTCTCTATATATATATATATATATATATATATATATATATATATATATATATATATATATATATATATATTATCATGTATTGGTTTGTTGGGATAGGGAAAAGTTGCATGCAGTTAAACAGTACACAGACTTTCACAGTACTCACTTATGTAAATACACAGTATTGAACACTGTAATATAAAGTACACTCCAGGGCAATCTTTCCAGATCATCAATCTACAATAAACGAAATTACATATCTGGTGTCGAATGTGTTCAGCACCATGGACAGCAGCCAGGCTCAATAATAGCTGGTATAGAAAAGGCTCATCGCAACAAAACACAACTAGGTCTCTTTGATGTGTCCACATTTATTACTCACTTAATTCATTAACACTATTCAGCAGTCTGTGTGAAAGACTGTATTGTGTTTTGTGGCGTTGACACAGTGCTCATTATTGCATTCCGTCTGCCATGTTATTAATTGTCAGTCCACGTGCAACATAATGGGCGTCTTTGGTCATCGCGTCGCTTCTCTTTTTTTTTTTTTTTTTTTTTTTTTTTTTTGACGCCTTGCGTTTTAATGTGACGTGTGACGAACTTTTTGAAAGGCACATCGACAATGTTTCATTGTGTTGCATAAAAAACGATTTTGTGACAACTGGCGATCTGTGCACGCATGACAGACCACCGTACTGTTGGTCCCTGTGTTGTTTAGACACCCACTTAAACACCTTTAAAAACCCTTTGTTTAAAGCCGTTTGCTCTCTTTAAACCCGAACTGTAACATGACTGCTTTACTCCACGCGGTTGTTAATCTATCGCTTCAACGTACGACGCTACGGTGAACGATTCCTAACAAACGATCAATGGTGCTCAATTTAAAGAGCTTCAGGTTACGCGTCAGCGCCTTCCTAAACAATATCATACGGTCTCCACGTGACCCCATCTGTACCGAACGCTAATGCCAGCAGATCCAGTAGCCTATCATTGTGACAGCGTTTGGTCTGTCGCGTCGGTCACTGATGGCCACATAGAGTAGGTTGCGTGATAATAAATAAATGCATTGCACTCGCCTAAACACGTCACATATCAAATGTTGCGTTTTAAGACAATTGCATGATTTGGACCCTTGACATGGTGCTGCTAAGGAACTGAGGTCATTTAATATGATATATAAGCCGGTGGGTTTCCACTTCTACTAGAACTACTGTACTTCTCAATGAATTTTGATTCGTTCATGACGTCTCAACCAGATGCATGTTCTCGTGATAGTGAGAATAACCTCAGGTAGAATGCTATTACATTAGGCCAATAACATGTCTAGGTTTTGCAACTCAAGACCAGCATTGCGTTACATCATGTTAAAGTGCTTTATATTATTTAAAAGTGTACACATCAGTCAGTGAATAGACGATGTCTGCCGTAGCTTATAATAGCTCTATTAAACGTACTCAAAATAATTTAAGAAAAACGTCTGCTTTGCAATGTGCACTATGAATGACGGTAATTATTTGAATATATTAGGTCTATAATACAACAGATAAATTGTATTTGCTTGCAATATACAGTATATTTATTTATATTATAATGCATTGTAACGTTTTATCGGCAGATTTAACTGTTTATAGTGTGTATTAAAAAAAACATTACCTTCATTACATTACTATTTAAGTGTTATAATGTGACTCCGTTAATTCGTGAACAAATCTAACCACTGTACTATAATGCATTATGAAAAACCTCTACAGCGCATGCACTAAATCTACAGACTTCATAGAAAGTGTTACCAAATCTCCTTCTTCTTCAACGTCAGTTCAAGTTTGATCAGTATCGCCCTGCTGGTCCAATTGGAGGATCCGCTCGCACTCAGTCTGAATGTGATGCTCTCAGTCGCCTCGACCATCTTCTCTCTCTCTCTCTCTCTCTCTCTCAGTCTGTCTCTCTCCTCACATGCAGAAGAATTGTTCTCCATGAGTCGCTCCTCTTCACTCACGGCTGGATTTGTGCGTTTATGATTCTCCTCCAACAGCTCGTTTTCTAAGGCTTGATTTTTGAGGCAGGAGAGAAAATGGCTCAAAGCGCGCTGCTTTTTTTATTATGGCTATTCGGCACATCTCTCGCTGCCTTCCCCAATCAAATCAATATCGGTGAGTCCGTCCGGATATGCCTGACTTCTTTTGGCTTTGTATGTCGAGGTTTAGATGCATGTTTAGGTGATATATGAAGACGGTATTATTGCCCGCGGTATCATAACTGCACTAATGCAATCTAAGGAATCAGCGCCTACCAAACAGAATTGTCATACATAATACAACGATTATGATTATATCTATGCAAAATACAAATAAATCAATAAAACGTCTTGGTTTTCCGCTTTGCAGGCATATCAGATATCAATCGCTTTTCATAAACTTAAGGGAAAGTTCCTTTCTACGAATGGAGGCGAATCGAATTGAGTCTGTGTATAAACTATGTTGGAACACATTCATAAATGTGTCTAAATGACGTTTAAGCCAAGTATTTAATATTCATACTGTTTTAAATAGCTTGAAATCTGTGCATCCTCTCTGATTCACTGCTGTTTGGTCTTCATAAAGGTGGGCTCTTCATGCGTTCCACCGTGCAAGAACACAGCGCTTTCAGATTCGCTGTGCAGCTCTACAACACCAATCAGAACACGACTGAGAAACCCTTCCATCTCAATTACAACGTAGATAACCTGGAGTCCTCCAACAGTTTCTCTGTCACTCATGCATGTGAGTACCATGAGCTTTTACCTCGATGCTGCTTCAAATCACACTGACTGAACGAGAATAATTGCTGGAAATCTGTGCAAACATTTCTGAAAACTGCGATACTCATCATCTTTATCCATCAGTAACAAACCAGTTAATACTTTGATAGATTTCAGCTTAATTCAGCAATGCAAAAAGTGGAGAAACACTGAAGCTGGCTGTTCTGCAGTGATGAGTTTCTATTACCCCATATATTATCCCTAAATCTTGTAATGATCCGGTTGCTACTTTTAGTTGTGCACCACCTATTAACATCAAGCCACATTGTGGACTTCAGATTAAATGTATTCATATTAAATAGATTGATATTAATGATTATAATATGGCTAACAGTAGCACAAATCTTAACGAAAGCAAGGCATACAGTGAAAAAAAATATGAGTAAAAAAATACAAGGAAAGAACAGATACAGCTGAATTTAGAAGCCAGAGTATCATGACACAAAGATATGTGTTTTCAGATGAGTTTCGAGTTCGGACAGGGTAGAGAGGTCACAGAGGGACTGGCAGAAGATTTTATAGTTTCAGGCTATTTTCATGTTTTCTTCTCTGTAAAACTTCTGATATTCATCAGAATTCTTGCTTTTGAAAATGTCAGTCTTTGTGGTTTGCTTTAGTGTTACGCTTGCTAAGTACATGACAAGTCGTTTTGTATTTCTGCTTTGATGTTTCTGTGATTGAATCCCTTTGTAATTATGACAGTTCTTTTGTGGCACCCATGCTTGTCCAGTCTGATATATGCAAGTGAAAGTGTTTCAATAAGAGTATGAGCATTCAGCGATAGAAGTGCTTTGTGGGCACAGTCAGTCTGTCGGTATTTCTGAGTCAAAATCACTTTGAATTCAAAAGCAGATTCCCTTCATAACACAGAATAACCCCAGCACTGTAGAGGTACAGATAGGTGTGAGGAAGATAGCATAAATAATTACACAACCTGAGTTTGTCATGGAATTATTGGAGGAACACAAACTAAATATTTTGGTTTTAGGAACTGAATATTACCTACTAGGTTTTGTAAAAAAAAAAAAAAAAAAAAAAAAGGAGGAAGGTTTGTATGATTCAGTGAGACTAAAATAACAACTGAAAAATAATCCCAAACCTGTAAGCAACTCTTCCAATAAGGTCAAATATCTGTCCCCTTATTTTGATGTTCTATGGCATTTATAGGTACATTTTTGTAACTTTCTTTTTAAATGAATGAAAACTTTGTTGTAACTCTTTCATGTAAAAAACAACAACAACAACAACAACAACAAACTACTACTGCAGAAGTAGCACAGAAGCAATATATGAAGTGGCATTTATATGTATTTACATAGACTGTTTAATGCAACTCAGACATGCCATGAGTGCATTTACATTGTGAAGTGATTACAATATTAGAAATATGAAGTGTTGTAAGAGAAAATACACTAAATAAGATAGTGAAATGCCAGTAGATGGTGGCAAGTCATTGTCTAAATGAGTGAGTCATTGATTCATTCATTCAACTGATTCATCCAAAACAGCTCATTCATTCAGGGCCAAAGGAAGTGACTTTACGAAGAGGTCTCACTGTATTATAGGCATATGTGTGTGAGAGTATTTCAATGCATTGTTTTACTAACCTTTCCACCCTAAGGTGAAAAAAAAAAAACTTTCTATTAATTCGGTTCAATTGCATTTAGAAATATCCATATATTATCAGATTTATCGACCAGGCCAATATACACACACAAAACAAAAATTTTCTAGGATTTTTGTTAACAGGCAAGGCCTATAAATGTCAGATAAACCAAAAGTATACCAGTCATTGCTTTACAGTAATATGCATTATTATATAAGCATATTAAGTATGTTGCAGTAGCTTTCTTTTGCTATCTGATATCTGACCGTGATGTCCAGAAATATTATATTATAGAATATTTTCACTTATTTAGCACATTCAGTGAAGCTCTCCGCCAGATGCTGTAACTCATTCACACACTTTTGTGCTGATCTCATCCTCAGCACCCGTGTGGATTTGTAAACCTCTTATTGCTTCACTGCACTGACTGTCATTGAACAAAAAAAATGAATAAAAACCTACACACAGACAGCCAATCAGACTGGAAGTGTCACGGTGGGGGTGGGACTGTGGTAAAGGAGGTGCAGATCTCCATGTTATGTTGGCGATCACATACTAATGAGGTGTCTGCACTTAGAAGAGCATAGGTGTGAAGAAAATGAGTGAATAAATAATAGGTGCATTTTTCTACAACAGTACATGTCCCTGCATTGAGGAGCACATGGCTGGGGAAAAGGAAGCTGTAATTTAGCAATAGAAAATAATTAAAGGAGCGCAGCTGTCCTGAGAGCCTCCTTGCAAACATTGAGAAAATGACTCAAGACTGTCTGTCTATAACATCTGATTCATTATCACTTTTTAATGCCAGTGTCATGTTTAAATCAGCTACAAGCTGTTAGCTGGCATGACAATCTTACATTAAACAGGGTATCGGGGAAAAAAAAGGTGAAAGTGACATGAGACATGGCCAAGTATGGTGACCCATACTCGGAATTAGTGGATTTTCTTAAACTAGTTATGACTATTGGCTAACACTTTATTTATTTGTTAACTTGTTAACAATAATGTTAACCAATTTTTGATTACACATTTTAAGTTCTAAAAAGTTGTAGCCTGTGACTGTTACCTACAAGGCCTACGCTACACGGTTTGGGAATGGCATGATTTTTTTTTTACGTTTTTGAAAGTCTCTTCTTGCTTACCAAGGATGCATTTGTTTGATCAAAAATACAGTTACAAATGTGAAATGTTGTTAAAGTAAACATATTCTTGTGAATGTTTTGTAAAATGTAATTTATTCCTGTGATGAAAAGCTGAATTTGCCGAATTATTACTCCAGTCTTCATCTTTAAGAAATCATTCTCATATTCTGATTTGCTGCTCAGGAATCATTTCTTGTTGTTGTTGTTGTTGTGCTGCTACATATTTTTTGGAAACCATGATATACTACCATTCAAAAGTCTTGGGTAAGAATAAAAAAAAATACATTCAAATATTTTTGGCAATGATCAATGATGCATTAAATTGATCAAAAGTAACAGTAAATACACTTATAATGTTATTAAAAAAAATGTTCTTTTGAACTTTCCATTTATCAAAGAATCCTAATAAATGTAATCTAAAAATGTAAATTTAAATATTAAAATTAAAACTCTATCACAGTTTTCAACAAAAATATGAAGCAGCACAGATGTTTTCAACATTGATTATAATTTGATAATCAGCAAATCAGCATGGTGTTGAAAATTCACTGGAATATATTTTACAGTATTTTTACATAGAAAAGTATTTTATCATAGAAAGTTAAAAATTCTTGTGAACAGTCAACCTATTGGATAATCACTGATTTTGTTGGTTAATGATAATTAGCTTCATACAAAAGCCTGTAGCTAAGTTAAGTAAATTATATTCTTGTAAATGTCAGCACACTTAATTACAGTAATCCATGACATTTCCTATGGAAGATTCTTTTTTTCTTTTTTTTCTGCATCCACAGAGAAACTGTAAAAAAAAAAACCCTACGGTAAAGAAGTGTTTTCCATTACTCCTCAAACGTGACAGCTACACTTTTCATTTCACGTTTCAAAAGCAGCATAAAAGATCTGAAGCTTCCTGGATAACATCTTCGAGTTTGTTTAGACGATGACATGTGCAAAACCCATCACATTCATTTCGAGGTACTTTCCTTTTATCCGTGTGGCAGAAAAAACCTGAGATTTGTTTAACAGCAAAAATTCAGAAAGGATATTAGATTAGTGCATAAAAAACTAGATTCATTTTCCATATTCTTTCAGGCCCTTATAAGTATGAGCAGTAATAACAGTGATGCTTGCTGTAACTAATTATCAGTGTAAATTAATTTGCTTATACCTTAACATGAAGATGTGTAGTACACAGTATATTCACTATCTATCACAAAATAAGAACAATGTATTCTCCTCAAAAACTGCCTTACCTTTAAGCATGCATAATAGGTTCCCAATACAATTTCTTGGTTCACTTGTCTTTAATGCGATACCAGATTGGAAATATGCATAATAAAGATTCCAAGTGAGATCTAATGTTTTATGAATAGCAAATCTATGTAAAATTACTTTAAACTCCATGAAACATGTTTCGCCTTGCTTTTCATGCTGGTTGCTCTATATAAAATCAGTGCATATTAATTTAATTTGGTCACATGGGAGCTGATGTCTTCTAAGGTGATTCTATTTAAGGGAAGCGATGTTCCTTCAAGGCTGAAGCGACGTCACACGTCTCTCCCTGTAAACCTTCATTAAGAACAGAGCCCAGCAGCCCACATTCACACAGCAGGCCTGAAACAAAACGCAAACAAAGACATTCGTTCTTTCCTAGTTACTAGCTTGTGTTCAAGGAAACAAGACCCTAGCTGTGTCTTTCTGCCAAAGAACTGACTGTGTGGTGGCTCAAATGTCAGCCCCGAAGAGCATCAGTTTATATTCACTTGGACGGTCAACAGAGAAGATGAATGTTGGAGAATAAGTGCCTTTGCAAGTTGTTTTTAATTGTATTTATTATTTTATTTATTGTCTGTTTGATATGAGGACCAACTTGCATTGAAAAGCCAGAAAATGGATGCATGCTTTGCTTCTCACAATCATAAATGCTTTTGTTGTTCAACTGATTTGCTGTCAGGTTATCAATTAATAATTTAGGTAATTGCTGTTTACAATGTGACAATGAAGCAAACCAATGTTTATGAATGACTGAGCAAAATAATGAGACTGCTTCTCAAACGGTTCTAGTCAATTATACTCTGAGATTACATTTTTGGCTGTATAGTTGTTTCTAATGATGTTGGAGTTATGGAGTCTGGGGACATTTTGATCAGGTTTCTGCATTTCGTAAGAAACAACATTCTGTGATGGGTCACGTATTACCCCAAACCAAAAGAAATAAAATCATTCTACATAAAAAAAGAATATATATATATATATATATGCCATTGACATTATGCCAGTTTTCGCATAATCATTTATCATATAATATTTTGTCTCTCTCTCTCCAATTATCAAAGGTGATTCTCATTGGTTTCTTTAACTGTTGTGTAAATCATTAATGTGTGTCATCATAAATATAGTACAACATATACTACTTATATAGCTGTTTAATTATATGTATTAAGTTTATATCATCATACATGTATACATTTATAAAAGCTTTAAACTTTATAAATGTAGACGTTACAAACAGTTAAATGTAAAAAAAAAAAAAAAAAATACAAATGCACTAGTGTGTGTTTGTGTCTACACACACAGTATACAGTTTTATTGAATTTTGTAGTGAAACCTGAACATTTCTTGACAGGTTTTGTGAGATTCCCCCTGACATCTCAAATGGATCGCCGGGGAAAGAGGCCGGCAGTCAATGTTTTCTTGCATCTTATTTAGTCTTTCATTTTTTACACTTTAAAAATGGCAAATTTTGTTCCTATCAAAAGCTGTTGAAGAACAGAAAAATAAATGCTTGAACGAGCTACGTAATGGTGATGTTTGCTTGTACACCAAAGACAGCTCTGTCAAATCTGTCTGCCACACAAGCACAATGAAATGGCCATCCACTGCAAAATGTTCTGGGAGAAATGCAGGCCTCACCAAAATAATAGAAGAAATAGCCTCAAAATGACATTTCACCTCTACTGCCTACTGACTGAGACAGTTTTCTGAGTCACTGAAGTATGTTGAGCACAACAAAGTCCCGAGATAAGGGCCGTCTTTGCCATAGGGAATCAGCTGTGATGTGTACTGTGAAGACAGTATGCGCAATATGGCAACAGTGACGGCAAAGCAAACAGCACATTTAAACATGTTTTGTTTACATTAATTCAGTACCCAAGTACATTTTGCATTCTGTCACTCCTCACTTTAATGAGATATGAATCTTCCAAGACAGCATACATTATATCTGGGAGAGAGGGACGTCTTTGTATTTGCAGAACGCAGCATTTTTCAGATTTGAACATGCTGCACTCAATAGAGCACATCTGTTGCGATGGCAAATATTGACGTTTTATCTCAGTCTCCTTGAGAAGATTTGATCTATTTGTGTTCTGTCCAGTCACAAGTCTGTGTTTGTTTCGCTACGGTGAAGGTAATCCTGCATTTGTTTGCTGCCAAATCGAGTCTTAAGCAAATCCCAGTTTTGCAGTGAAACTTTGGAAGAAAAAAAAAATTCACTTTTGAACACTTTGCTTTGTTTTTTTGCTACTCACGGCGGATGTATCTGCCAAGACGCATGGATTTTCCTCCCTGCGTGCTGATTTGTGTTTGGGACGGGGTTTTGCTTCTGTTGCTCATTGTAGTTTTTTTGTGTGCCGCTTTTGGGTTTTGACTGCGGTTTTCTTAACCAATCTCTGGAGTGTGTTAAGCACAAAGCATTTTAAACAATGCTTTTACCAAGTAGATAAAACTAGATATTTACCCTCCAAAAACGAGGAAATTGTCTGTGATGTTTGTGAGAATTCAAAACAAACTGAATGCTGTTTCACCGAGATTTCAATTTCTTATTGTGTGCCAGGGCATTGTTAACAGATGAACTGCCTCGGATAGCTTCTGCAAATCTCATTCAGCTTGAAATTACAAATGTACCTAAATCATGAGGTGGAATCCATTCTCTTGATTGGAATATGAAACAAGTTGACCTACCAATGCTTATAAAATTGCTCTTGTCTGATGGGATCAATATAGCCAAATTGGAATCAAACTGCTGTGCATTGTTTTGCCTTGTGCTTCTCTAAGCAAATAAGCACAGGCTCCCTGAGATTGAAGTTTTATGAGATGTGCTTTTGCTGTTTCACAAAAAAAAAAAAAAAAAAAAAAAAAAAAAAAAAAAAAAAATGTTTTTGCTTGTCACGTCTGAGCCATACTACTCCTGATAAGACAGAGCAAATAGCCTCAAGTATATTTGACCATGTCAAAGTCCATTAGAATTTTGTTCAGTCAATTATCCTGACTGAGCTTATTGTATTTTGCAGGGGGGGGGGAATAGGCATTTTTGTTGCTTTTCTGTGTAAGTCAAAGTTATTAAAGCTGTAGTGTAATAAAATATCCGTATACCATCCTAAAGTCAGCATGACATCAAAACTGACCATATTTTCACATAATCAAAACGTTATAAACTGTCATAACTCTACTGATGTCACAGTTCCTGCATGCAACACTTATCCCAATTTAAAAAAATGATGGAATAAAATAAAATAATGTCCAACTTTTTTCTGATAAGAGGTATTTAACATTTTGACAATAAACTTGATTGCAGCTTACATTTCATATTGCAACTACAGGTATTTCCATAAAACTGTAAACACTGTGTTTCTGTGTGTGCATCCAGTGCCATGAGTTTGATGCAGGGAATGAGAATGAGGTTGTGTTTAGGATCCTATCTAAAAATTGTTTAGTTTGAAAACGTTAACACGTCAGATAATAGAACACATATGCACTGTTGTTTTCCCTCAATAAACTCCTAGTTACTGCTTATTGATAGTAAGACAGTTACTGTAGGTAACACTTTAGTATTAGGGACCAATTCTCACTATAAAGGAGTTGCTTATTAGCATGCCTATTATTAACATATTGGCTGTTTATTAGTACTTACAATGCACATATTCTACATTAATAAGCAGCACATTTGGAGTTTACTGAGGCAAAAGTCATAATTAATGGTTTGTTAATAGTGAAAATTGGACCTTAAACTAAAGTGTGACCAGCAGTTATTGTAGTAGTTATATTTAGGTATTGGGGGATTATGGGATCTAGAATATGGTCTTGCAGAATAATTGATATATGTTTTATAACTATTCATAAACAGCCAGTATGGTAGTAGCACACATTCTAACAAGTAATGGTGAATAGCATTCCTTAATCTAAAATGTTACAAATAGTTAGAATTTAAATTAATGCACAAACAAATCAGCTTCAGTTCTCTGTGACTTTAATTTCAGAACATTAGTCTTTAGAAGTTTATTCCTTCTCCCAACATTTCTGTGACTTACAACGTTGCATGTTAAAGTGATTTTAAAGCTGCTTTGTTAAATTAATTAGTGACACTAGCTAAACAATATTTGAACGTGCTAATCCTCCAGGCAGGGCTTTGGATGTTCTATACATTTTCTTGCCCAAGACTAAGACAGATGTGCTACTTTGAAGTACGGTAGACAAGAGGTGAAAGGGAAAGGGGACGGCGGTAGCTCCCTAATTACTTCTGTTTTCCCATTATGCCATTCAAGGCTTGAAGTCGCAGGTACATTTAAACAAGCAGTTCAAAGGCAAAGAAGCAACATGAAAAGACTGTGGGTGCAGCGTTTCTTTTCTGATGGCCACAGCTGAATTAAAGCTGACTGTGTCTTCCTCCTAGCAACACGAACACTGAGACCGCTGCAGTTTTTTTGTTCTCTTTGTGAGCTTACTTTTCTTGTTTTTGTAAAAAAAACAAATTTGCATTCCTAGGCCTTTTAATCGTATGTCTCCGTCCGCACAAAGTCGTCCATCTTTCATTCTGTCATTAGGCTAATGGTGTGCATCTCCTCTGCCAAGATTTTACATGTGCCTACCCCCTTTTTTATGGGACCCGCCGGTTTCTTACACACCCGGCTAGCAGATGGTTATTTGGACACGTCTGCAGTCTGCTCTTTTACTTTTCAGAAAGAGCTACAACAAAGATTGATTTTATGTTATTCACATTTGCTTGACTAGTAGGGAATGTGACTAGTGGCAGCACACAGAACTGTGGAATTAATGAAGCAATATGAGCATGAGTGTATTTCTACTGAATATCGCAGATGTTGTAGACAATAAAAAGGTTAGTAAAGCGGTTAGTTCACATTTTGTTGTTTTCATCTGACAAATGCTAGACGATAGCTAAACGATCTCCATCCACACTACTTAACTGAAAATGCATGTGCGCTGTAGTATCATGCTATATAATATACTACGCAAAACAAACAGAAAACTGGAGGCGGCCAATTCAAACCAGTGCAGATTCGGCTACATAAGAAGCTTAAAATATCATCTTGTTTTGATGTTGGGTGCCAGAATCAATGTGCTAGAGGCTCCAATTTGAAATTTTATCGCATACCTGCTGCCACTGCCAGACAAAAATACAATAAACAATTATGACAGCTGTGGCTAAATGCCATAAAACAAGTGGACTGGACAGAAACGATTGCCAAAAATGCTCGCGTTTTCTCTTCTTATCAGAAAATATGGGCGCATCTAACGATTTCTTATGCATCTCACTACTGTGTCATGTGTGAAATAATGTCTGTGTGCATGTGTGTAAAATAACAAACTAACGATTTATATGCTGAATCATTTGTATTTGTATATAAATTGTTGTGATTGATTGTGGCTCAAATAATAATGGAGCTGTAAACATAGTAAAAATAATAGACCCATCTTCTGCATTTCCTAAAGTCTCGGTTTTCAAAGGGTCGAAAACTCTAGAGTAGTGTGCATGCCAGGCGTAACTGTAACAAAAGCTATGGGCTTTTAATACAAAAACACACTAGTGTAATCATAGCCTGAAAGCCGAGTATGTGAGTGGAGTGGATAGACGGCCATTTCCCCTCCTCACTCGAAACATTCTGCAATCGCTCAGTTCCAGCTTCACTGCAGGCTTTCCATTCCCTGCTTCAAACCATCCCGGAATGAGACAAATCTGCTTTTTGAAACCATAAAGTCTGGTTACAGTATCTAACAGGAGGTGCAAATCTAAGCAAGCCCAGCCTTGACCGACTCAAACCCGTAACACTGGCAGTGTCACGCTCTGCCGCTAGTGCTACAGGAACACACATTATTTGTGGTGCAAAGGGGTGATTTTTACGAATGTTTGACAAACTCGTAATCTCTAGTGAGTGGCAAGGTTTCTCTTGACTGTCAGTCAGCAGGACAGCACAGCTTGTACTACGATCAAACTCTCAGCTCCAAAGAGCATATGTAATGACAGGTTGAAAGATGAAAGACTCGACTTGTTCTGCCTCTTTCTTCCTAACGGTCTCTCGCTTTTATTTTAACATGAAATTGTGAAGTCATGTATGACGTTCTCTCACAGATGCCCTTGACAGTCTATGGTATCTTGGCCCAGAGCTGTTCTCATTAGCCAGAGCGTTGGTCCACTGGAGGTGTTTTGTCAGGTCACTCTCCCCCTCGCAATCTAAAGCCAAAAAAAGCAACTTATGCCTGGGTCTCCAGTCAGAATCATGGTGTCCAGCAATCGGGGGAGATCTGTCAAATGAGAGGGAAGATGTCCTCAGGGCGAGTGGACAGTTGCTGTCCCACCATGGATCAACTGTGAATGGACAGAGAATGAATACACGGCAAACATATACACAGTAACTGCGTACTTTACATTGTTCATTCTGGCTTCTTCCTTAAAACTTGTATTTCCTAAAAGCAAACATGAGTGTGCATTGTCAGTGTACTTACTAGAGCACTGTGAGTGATTGTTAAGGCATTATAATGAAGTTTCTAGGGTTTTCTGGATTGTTTCTAGGGTGTTTCTAGTATTATCACTGGGAGGGTTGCCTTTTTGCCCAAAAAAAAAAAAAAGAAAAAAATGTTGATACTTTTTCTTATTTTAAGGACCAATTCTCTCTATCACTGGCATATTGTCTGTTTATTAGTACTTATAAAGCACATATTAAAGCATCTGCAAAACAATATTCCAGATCCCTTAATCCTAACCCATACCTACACTTAACAAATACCTTAATAACTATTAGCAGCAAATTAGGAGTTTATTAAAGGCAAAAGCCATAGTTAATAGTGAGAATTAGTTCTTAAAATAAAGTGTGACCAAAGCATATCATTTAGCAAAACTCCAAAAATTTACCTAAACCTATATTTCACTGTGATTTCATAATGAAATGAACACTAGTGGCAGTAAACCACTAATGACTTTTATTCCTTTCTTCACAAATCATGATTATGTGGCAGATTATCGGTTAATAGCGATTTATTTCCACATGGTTCCTTCAGTATACTGTTAAAATTATTTTACCATAGTCCGTGATTGGTAAACATATACATTTTGACTTTTGCCTCACATATTCAGCTTCAGATGTATGACTTTTCTGATCTATAATCTAATACAAAAACTACAGAAATACATAGATGGTTGGTTCACTCCAATACTTATGAATAGGAGAAACTGCACAGTATGGCAGAATAGTCTTCTAAATGAAAGAGCTGTCTTCTAAAGAGCCAGGTGCTGATTGGTAAAGTCATTGCATCACTGTATCGGCCGTTAGAAGCTCCAGTTCCCATAGAAACCTGAGGCTAGACTGGCCAATGCGTTTTTAAGCACATCACGACTGCACATGCGCTTTGGCTGGTCTTACCTGAAAAATAGCTTTTTAAATGCTATTTGAGCGTAATGAACAACTTTCATGGGGCAGTTCATTTTAGATTTTGTTGCTAACTTGAAATATTTAATTTATTTGTGAGTTCAGTGAGAATCCCATTCATTTAGATGGACTTGGTCTTGTTTGAGCTGCCCTGAGGCATTGCAAACATGGCTGGTGAGTGAACACTTTCCTTTAAAGGGACTTTGGCTAAAAGGTGTTTTTATCTCACATTTGTTTTTACAACAACAAATAACATTTGCTTTTGTTAACTCTGTCAGTTGGGTTTAGTGTCGGGTGACCATAAACCTTGAGCAACACTCACCAGGTATGTACAACATGCAATATTGAAACATTGGAAGATTCACAATCATCTGTACTATTATGTACTATACTGTATACTAAATATGAAATATGAACGTTAATGGCATTTTTTTTTTTCAAAACAACGCTAATAACATAGATTCCTCACTTTAATTCACCACACTATTGAAAACTATCTCCAGAGAGACATGAGGTCTATGAATTACTAATTGATTGTTATTGGTGGCAATAAACTAATCTTTTTAGATCTGATAAACATAGCAAGTGTGTATACCATTCAGCGTTATTAACCATTTAGCATTTGCCCGCTACTATCACACCACACTTGCTTACCTGTGTATGGAGGCTTTATTCAATCTTACATGTGCTGATCAAATCATGGCCATTAGGAGATGATAGGAAGGACCTTCATCTGTCCTCTTCTCCATGGATGTGCTTGAAGAGATTTGAAAGTAGGCTTTGCAGACAAGTGCATTTGATATTCAGCTGAAAGAAACCAGGAAGGATCAAGGGCCCAGAACGATTGGCAATTCATTTGTATACTTTAAGAGGAATGATAGCTTCGACAGAGAACGGTCAAGGGCACAAATAATGTGCTGAAAGGGGATGTAAAAGAGGAAATAAACAGATAATAAAAATAAATAAGCAAATATAACTCGCTGAAAGCTATATATGATGACTGAAGGCACATTATGAAACTGCTAAATAAAATACTACTGCTGATCATATCTACTAATTATTAAATGATTGCATTAATATTACTGCCCCTCATACTTGGTATTCAGCTCAAAACTCCCACACTTACCCAAATATCATGATCCCATTGCAAGGGACCCCCTTCTCAAGTATAAAGGCAGCTGTAAGTTTAATTATAAAGACCCATTTAAATACATCTAAAATCTGTATGATTTTATAATGACTAATTCAATGTTAATTGAGATATTAATTGATCCAGAAGCCAATTATGTATATCTTCTAATGTCTTTATATTGTCCTTATACAGCCAAAGAAAATCACTAAATTATAATTTGAACATTATATTCTTGTTTTAAATATTTTTCTACCTACTATTCATTTTAGGTGGACAGAATAATATCACACTACAGCTCACATGACTCGGAAGTTGTATTTGGGCAGGTGCCATTCACATTTCTTAAGAAAATACTGTAAATAACTAATTTAATTTTTTTTCATGTTTAAAGAAAAGTCAGCAAACATAAAAATATAAATAAATATATAAATTAAAAACGAAGCAATATGCTGGCACCATGTGGCAGGAAATATATGCAGATGTATGCAGAGCAGTATGCTGGAAAGGTCCCATAGAGACAGTCATTGTTCACGGTCATCAGGGGATGTGGTCCGTCAGTGAATTTGTTGTGGGATGCTGTGGTGTTTCCATGCTATGCAGGCAGGTTAAGATTCGAGGTCCCAAAGTGGCAGCAAAGCAGTCACATGGTAAGACGTTTGTCAGTAAAGGGCACAGCGTAGTGCCCAGCAGTCAAGCCTTCCATAACTTCATGCCCTGTCCCTCCACCAGTAGATTTTTGTATTGTTTGTGATGCCGCTGTCCTTGGTCCTGAAGGACTGCCCTTGCCAAAGCGTCAAGATCTCACAGGCCTGGCCATTACATGAGAACAATGACGTCATCCTGTGGAGTGAGGCAGTGTTATGAAATCCGCTATAATTAAGGCTTTATTTCTTGAAGAGCATTATAAAACTCATCACCGCTATCTGTTCCCAGAATCGAGCTCTGGAGAGATCCTAAGAGATAGCTTTGGGAAGACAGAGGGCAACAAACACTTCACTCACTTGAAGGCAAATAAAACACAATGAATTTTTAATGCCAATATCAAAGGAAACCTGAGGAGTGTAGTAGCGGTGTCTTATTTATCCTGGTATCACTGGTGCTCGCAGATGTTGTTTGATATAACAGCGGCTTTCAAGTCTCTAGTTGTTTGAGGTGCTGCATACTCCATCCAACCAGTCGAAGTAGCGCTTGTACCGTTTTCAAAAACAAGGGGACATTTTGACAGCGTTGCAATGGTAGCGTCGGTCTGGCAGCTCTTATTAGATGGAGCGCTGCTCTTATCTACCTGTTGTTTTTGTGGGACCATGTTTCGAAAAGTTATTTTCTCCTAAATCACTTTGATGCAGAAATCACTGTGTGCCCTCACTGTTATTGAAGATGATATCAGAATGATTATATGACAAGAATGCACAGCTGACCATAAAAATACCCAGTAAACAGAAGGAGGAAATAAGTATAAGAGTAACTATTCCCACAGCCTCATAAAATCTCATTTATGCTTTGAAAACATTTATCTGCAGTGCAAAGCTGCAGATGGTTTATGGCAAACCTTATGTCACGCTCCTGGTTTGCACAATCACACAAATGAAAATGACTTGTTATTATGGACTGTTTATCACTCAGTCCATAATAACAAACAAGAGACCAAAAAGAGTGTTCAATCAGTTTAACCATTTCTAAATGAGCTGCAGGAGCATCATTATCATACATGAGCACAATGCTCCTGAGGCAATTTGTAAAATCGATAAAAATTTAATGGATTTAAGGACAATCCCAATTTTGAGGTTGAAAATTAAAATCTGGTATGTCATTTTATTTCCAGTTGCATTTTCTGATTTTTTTCTCAGCCTGTTCTATATTTTTCTCTGCCACCAGCATGTTAGGTCTGTGTTTTAGCTCTGTTGTGCTTCTGAAGGTCAGAGTGACGTCTTCAACCACATTTAACACTCCGTGGGCTTCAGCCTTTCACAGGGAATAATGGAAAACTTTTTCTATAATCTACTCTGGTGCACCAGGCCCCTCTATTGTTCCTCGCTCTGCCTTTGTGGAATATGCTTTTATGAGGCATAGGAAAGGCACAAAACATGACAAAAGTCCCGTTTGAATGGAGTGTGGCTTTTAGATGGTCCCCATCTAAAGTTTATTATGGAATATGATTTTGGCAAGCTCTCAGTAGTCTCTGTTTAGAGAACACACATACGTCTCCAGACCCAGTCAAGATTAATGGAGATCCCCGGATTGAGAGCTGATCCTACCGATTCCACGGCCACTGAGAGCTTTTAAACCATTGCCCTGCAGGGAAGATGACATCATTAGGAAGGAAGTGAACATTTGGTCTAGCTTTGCCATATAAATCTAGCTTCCCAAGGTTATAATGTGCTGAAACGGACACGATTAGAACATTTTCTGTGTCTGCACCAACACTCGCCAAGATTGTACATATATAGGCCAGAAATAGCTAAATATGTGAATATTTAATGTGATGTACTATAATTCATGACCTATCCATAGAATGCAGTCTTCCATCAGCTACAAATAAAATATTTAATGTATATTCTTATCATTCCAAGCTTTTGATGTATATTCAGAACCCTGTCAATGCTAAAATAACTCAAGGTTATGCAAAGTAATTTTCTTTAATTCAAATTTTGATGCTAAAGATACCCAGCATGCTCTGAAATCTTGCTTTAAGATGCATTGCCCCCTCTGTTCTCTGTTACAGTGCAAGGAGCAAACCATAAAATGGTTTAAGATATGAGCAAGCCGAATACCACAAGTTAATGCAGCTTGCATGAGCTTGACACAAAATAAGGATAGACAGAGCAGTGTCATCCAAGTGTAGGCTTATCATCATTTACCACTGATCTTTAACTGACGTGTCAGATAGACTGGTCAAATTGATCAAGATTCATAAGCTAAAGACTGCTTTCACAAAAGAAGAATGCAGAACCACTGTGCACATCAATATCGTCCAACATCTTTGACATTCTAGCTTTTCATTGACATTTTCACAATTATAGAACCCCCAACCCAACTGTGTTGTAATTTTTATACAATTTCTATTGATTCCTCTGTGTCAGTTGATGAAATGGAGTGGAATGATACTGTTTACATCTGTGTTGCATTGTAACCAGCTGACTAGCTGAATTCAAGTAAAGAAAAACATGTAGTCTAAGTGATGTAGGTCTGTGTTTGAGAACATGTATGAGGAAATAATGGGTATTTTGAGGGGAATTTTTTATTCTGGTTGGTGAGCTGCGGATTTCAGTTGTCAGATATTTCCTAATAGTCACAATTGTCAAAGCTGGCAACACTGTGTATCAGATTCTCATTCAGGTGATTGAAACAGGTGCTACTTTACTAAGTGTAGTCTGGGATAATGTCTTGCTGACTGTGCACTATCATTTTCTTACTGCTTGTTGGAGTTTGTGGTTTACTGAAATTTTAGCATTGCATTGACCCTAACCAAGACATTGAGTTAAAAATAAATCGTGATGACCAATGTTCTCCCCATGTTCTTTTTGAAATGGTTTATTCAAGCAGTTGTTCTTGCCACCCCACGCATCAGCAAGCAAAAACTGTGGGTACATTCCGTAGGAAGACTTCTCAGCTTGCCGTTATGTGTCCGTGGCTGTGTTTGTGTGGCAGGCAATGAAATATTAAGTCACTCTCAAGTCAATCTGCAAATGCAAGGCCTGACACATGGCTCCTATTTATAACTCTCTCCCTCTTTCCTTGTGTGGGCTCTCACTGCTTTCCCCCAAAGTTCCTCAGCTGGATTGTTTTCTTGTTAAGCTTTCATGTGGATCAGAAAGTTCACCCCAGGCGGAAATGATCGCTAATCCCGTCCAGCTGCAAACTGAAAAGACAAACTGGAGCGATTCCATGCTTGAACTTCCTGATGGTGGGCTTGGCTCAGATGCCCTCTTTTTGGAAAAGCAAAAGAAAGGGGGAGAAATGTGATCTGTCAGAAGTGAAGCGCTGTTTAAAGACATCTGAAAAGGGACAATGGCTCCTAAGCCTTTCATTGTGCTTTTATGCTGGCTTGGGTGACCTGGGAACTTGGTTGTGCAAAATAAGCAGCGATTCTTTCCTTTCTGTTCAAGTCAGCTGCTCTGAAACTCTGGTTGTCTCAGCGCTCTAGTGACTGCCACTTCCATCACCTGTGAGTTCCCTTTTGTGGCCATGACCCGGGCTCTGTGTTAACCCGATGGCCTCTTGGGTAATAGCTGGGCCTCTCATAGGCACCGTGTCTTTCTTTCCTCATCCCTCACATCTCCAATGCTGTTCACGCTGGACTGCAGCTTCTTGTGAACACACCGCCTCCTCTATCTCTATTACTGTCTTTCTATTGCTCTCATCCTCCCTGTGCAGCCCACTGGTATCACAGACTCAAGGATCTGCTGGATGTGTGAGCCAAATAAAGATGGTGTTAATGAAGGCTAGAGTCAGTGATGAGAGGATTCTGAGCGCCGCCGACTGCATCCTCACCCCATGATGACTTTGGTTGCTACCCAATTTGCATACTATCAGTACTATATATATGGAGGAGGTAGAGGATTGGATAGGGGAAATGTCTTTACCACTGTCCTTGGAGTGGTTTTCTCCAAGTAGGACATCGCTGGGGGGTTGGTTTGGGGCTGGAGTTGGGTCTCTGATTTTAAAAGAAAATGCCACCATTTTTCCATATTCCACTATGTTCTTTCCTCAACTTAAACGAGTTGATACGTACCTCTCCCGTCTCAGTGCACTCAATCACTGTAGCCCGCAGCCATTATGCTAGCGTTTAGCTTAGCACCATTAATTCCTTAGGATCCAGATAGGGATGAATTTAGAAGCCACCAAACACTTCCATGTTTTCCCTATTTAAAGAGTAGTTACACAAGTAAGTATGGTGACGCAAAATAAAACGTGGCGATTTTCTAAGCAGATAAAAAATGATAAATATAATGTAGGGCGGAAGAGCACTTCACAGCACTTCGACCTCGGTGCAGTAGTATCATCACTCCTGAAAACTCCTCACGTTGGTTGTATTGACTGAAGTTATAGGGAGACGGGGAGTGATGATATTACTGCGCCGAGGTCGAAGTGCTGTGAAGTGCTCTTCCACCATAAGGAAAACATCGAAGTGTTTGGTGGCTCCTAAATTTATACCTGTTTGGATCCAAAGGAATGAGTGGTGCTAAGCTACACGCTAGCATAGTGGCACTGTGCACTACAGCAATTGAGTGCACGCACTGAGATGGGAGAGGAACGTATCAACTCATCTAAGCTGAGGAAAGAACATAGTGGTATATGGAAAAACGGTGGCATTTTTCTTTAAGGGTAGTTAGTGGGTAGGGACTTTCCCATGATCAGAAATGTACATTGGTGTGTGTGTGGTAGACATGCAAAATGAGAAGCAGCCTACATTCCTTTCATGCTGTTTGGTACTTTTTTTTTTTTTTTTTTTACCTCAAATCACTGAGCTACTCCTAGAAGACACATCTGCAGGCTGCCTGCAGGCAAGGCATAAGAAATGCAGAGATATATTCATACTGCCAAGCTCTGAAATAAAGGGATTCTGAGGCTCAGCCTGTAATGAAGAAGGGGCAGGAGTCCCTCTTTGCTCTAGCATTACAACCTCGGCAAGGACTCCTGAAACCCGAGATAGGGAAGTGGATTCTTTACTCTTAAAGACCGAAAATAGGCTCGAGAGTGAGGTAGAGGAGAGCCGAGAGCATTCTTTACATGATAGCTTCAAGGTTAAAGAGTCCTCTCCCCTCCCACCCGTGGCCTGTTTAGTTATTCTGGACAGTAACACCAGAGCTGAAAAGAGAGCGCCTTGGGAGACTTGCTTTAAAATTCATGCCTGTAATCAAGCAAACAATGCAAATCCCTTTCTTGCCAGGATTGGGTTTTTATCAGGCACTGCTTGTCATGAATTCCTACATATTATTTGAGAGCACCTCTACTGTGAAAGCTATATTACAAGAGCCGGTCAGTGGTTTGCAGGTTAGCATCGGTGATCTGGACGAGAAAGCAATGGATAGATATGTGGGTGATATGAGTGAGTTGCCTCTAAGAATTCAGAGAGGCTGAGTAAAAAGAGAAAAGCACAGAAGGAGAAAGACTGAATGGTGCATCTGAGCTTCCATTTTTTCATCCTGCTTTGCAAACAATTCAGTTGAAACACATACCACCCACAGTTCTCGTCTCTCCCCTTTGAAAATGGCCTCTCTTGGAAACTGCAAGTTACCCAGAGGAAGAGGCGATTTGCAAATGGCCTCCTTGACTACTTCCCCTGAGCTCTCTCCTCATCGAGGCTCACTGCCCACTCCAGCTCCTGCTACGGGGGCGACTAGCATGATATGCTGAGGTTAGCTGCTAGAAACACTTTGTCCAAGTCTCTGCTTTTTGTGTATGTGACAGAAATTGCATTAAAGTTTTCCATACAGCAAACCACCCTGAAATCTTGCAAGTGTGAGCAACTTCATTCAGTGCTTTCAGACAGCTTCTGGTCATTAAGGACGTACTTGCTTACCGAAATGTAAATGCCACACAGCATTTAAAACATTATTTATTTATTTTTTGTTGCAAAAAAAAAAAACAACAACAGCTTTTTATAACAGTTTTAGATTCTGCTGATTAAATTAGCACATTGTTTGTTATATAGCTACTTACAACTACTACTGTAACAAGATGGTAGCTTAACTTTAGTTTGATTATAAATTATTATAAGATAAAAATGTGGAAAACTAATGTTTACACTAAAAAGACAGTAAAAAAAAAATGCACCATGGCATTACAGTGGATTTGTCACTTTTGGACATGTCACCTACCATGTTTTTGAAACTGCACAGTGATAATACCATGCTTTTTCGAGAATTAGGGTACTTTTAGTACCACATAAGTATTTTGGATTGCCATATAAAGACAATGGGATGTGAAAATAAGCATTCAGTATCATGGTATTACCATCTAACACCATGGTACTATTTTTGTAAGTATTACACTGATAACTATCATCAGTCTCTGGGAAAGAGTAATTGGTTTCAATGTCAGTGGACTATCACTGGCTGTATTACTAGATGCATCTAGTATATATGTGTTAGATTATAAAATCATGGTCTCCCTAGTTCTTCCTTGAGATTAACTGTGTTTATTGCATACCAAATTCTACAGTAAATCCACAGCACCCCCTCATGCCATTTGATATTACAATGTTTCCATTGCTCTCTACCCAGCTATAGGAACATTCACAGCGCTGCACTGCTGATTGGGGATTAGGCAGTTGTGGAAGACTTTGTCAACAGCTTCCTGAAAATCCAATTACAGAATATCATAGCTGTACATGCATCAACCCCAGTCATAAACCCCCAAGGGGGAAGAAGTAGAAGGAGATTGTTGCAACCATTGCCCTTGTAATTCATTTCCTCTGTGGAGAATGCATGATGTGTTGGATATTCCAACAGGAATGGTGAAAAGCTACAACAGTGGATTGCAACAAATGTTTAAGTGAATTAACAGCATGTTCACATTCCCTATTTGTTGTAATTGGTGGTCATTACTTCTTCTGTGCAGAGACTGTTTTACTTTAACAAGGAAATATAACATTTAAAGGTTATGTGTACAGTCTTTGTATGTTAGAACACTTTGTCCTATTCTTGTTTAATGTGCAGAGACAACTGTAAGTATTTAACTTGTAGGTTAATTTAAAAGAGTAGACACTATGACACAGACTCTGTGCCTTTAAAGCATTGCTCTGTTTGCTGGAGTGGCTGAGTTAACCAATGCTAGGAGTTTTGGGTGAAATTAAACACTTCACCTTTACTATTTGGATTAAGATTTCTTACCTAGATGAATTAGCTGTCACAAAAAAAAAAAAAAAAAAAAAAAAACTGTTTGGTACTTTTATGATGTTTTGCAGTTGTTATGCTTGATAGCCCCACATATCCATTCACTTTCATTGAAAAATGTGTGATTCTTTAAAATGTCTCTTTTTGTGTTTCACTGATGGAAGAAAGCCATTTGAGTTTGGACTGACAATGCATGGTGACATACACTGTGGAAGATGTATTTTTATATACTTCGTGTATGCCCTGCTACTTTGTGTAATATACAGTGTAGTTGGTCACACTGGCCTTGTAAAATTATCCAACACCTGCTCTCCTGCTGAAATAGTGCTTGTAATGACTTCACCACAAACGGGAATAAGAAAAAAATAAATAATAATAAATAAAAAAAAAATAACAGTTTGTGGTGTTGCTATTATTTTGGAAAAAATACCTTTCTCTTTCTCCTAGGCATACAAGCCTGGACATATTTAAATATTTCTAATGATAACAAAGCCATGATTCCCAGAACATTGTGAAACAAGATACAAATCAATATAGGCTAATCAGTTAATGCATTAACCCCAGGCAAAGACTTATTTTTTTCTTTTCTTCAGGCAGTGATTAAGAAAAGACAATGTAGGTCATGAATGAGAGATTTGGAGAGATCTCTATACAGCAATACAGTGGCTACATACAGTCAAACACATTGAATAATTTAGCTTGGGCTCTAAATTATGGATTTTGCTTTGCTAATATTGCTGAAATATGACAGAAATGCAAGATGCCAAAAATAATGCAGACCTTGCTTGATTTTGTGTTAAATTCTGCAATTGGAAACATACACACATACAGTATATAGGATTGCAAATATTAACATATAAAAAGCTCATTATTTTGGGGAATGTACAACAGAGATTTGCTAACAATATCAAAAGTTATGTACATAAGAGCATCATACTCTGTTTTCTGTGCACAAGCATTGCTTAGGGTTATGAAAATTTCAGTGTAAATCTATGTTGCCCATTAACATTTTCATAGGTGCCAGTGTAAGATGCTCTACAAAGAGCAGGACACATAACCACGATATTGATTGATTAACTGATTAGTCATGGACTATACCAACTGCTGATGTCACATGATGTTGAAGGGCCAAGAGAAGACTTATGGTTCATTGTGTGTGGGTTTGGGGGGGTGGAATTGGTGCTGTGAATCATGACCCTTGGACAGAGGAGCAAGGCACGACGACTCTATTCTAAGCCTTATTGAGCTACATAACAAAGACAGCTCTGTTAACAGGCTGGTGTTAACAATTAAATGTAAATTATATATTTTTATATATTTAGACATGTATTCGTTATGGATAAATCTAGTTCATAATGCAGTGATTTTTTTTGTATTATTATGTATTTCAATGTCTAAACACTAAATTTGAATTCAGCTGTATGCTGAAAAATACTATGTAGGCCTAGTATCCTGTGAGTGAGTGTCCATACAAAAAAGTCAAGTATTGGGCTCCACTTTACTCAGAATGCAAATTCATCTGTTCTTTTGAGCCAGTTTGTAACCATAAACAGCAAAACCACCAAAGGATACATTATTAAATGTGGACATTAGTTTTGTGGCCAGTTGAAAATATACGTGTGCATGCAAGACGATGCAGAATCTGAATGCATTTGCCTTGCAAAGTCACATCTGAACACATCATTATGAGGACAGGGATTCTTTCTTTTCAGCTGGGATTTTGACTATACAGTTTGAAGGACTTCACATGTCTCCTCACAAGAGCAGATACAATTACTTGCTCAAATCCCCAGAGGACTATCTTTCTGTGAGAGTGTTGTGTTTGGTGGAGGGGGTGTTTGTAGAGGTGGAATGACAGAAGAGAAGAGAAGAGAAGAGAAGAGAAGAGAAGAGAAGAGAAGAGAAGAGAAGAGAAGAGAAGAGAAGAGAAGAGAAGAGAAGAGAAGAGAAGAGAAGAATAAGGACAGAAGAGGACAGTGAATACCGAAAGCTGGATGATCGACTCTGACATTTGCTGCGATGTGCTTTAGGTCTCTGGGCCATGTACAATCATGGTGGTGAAAGATGGCTTCAAGTGCATGACACTGCGATTACATTATTTCAGTCCCAAACACAGCCGTTGGGATGGAGCCTTTTCTAATGCTCTTTATCACCAGTGGCCTCGTGGTCATTTGGAGCAGTCAGGCATGTGTAAATGCATTGTTCCTGCTGCAGTGCAGAGAGCATCCTGATTAGCAGTGTGAAGCTGCTGAGTCTTTTGACGAGTGCACGGAAATGAGAGCGCTAGCAGCTTGGGGGCAAGAAGGTAAAGATGGAGGGGCTGAGGAAGGATCCTTGAGCTATTCAGAGATCCTTTAACATTGCTCAGCCCTGTTCCCTGAGCTGCAATGAGCCCAGCTGCATGCCCCACACCCACCTGAGTAAACACGTTATCAAAATGTGACGTGACGTGACGTGCTAGGACTCTCTGTGTAATGAAAAGCAATGAGGCAATGCTTGTGTTTCAAAACAGGGCACATAGTTACTCCAAGCACTAAGATTTGACTCAATCTTGTGGAATTACTTTAAGGTATAAAGCAAGACCAGAGTATAAACACTGTACTTCACACTGATTAAAAAAAAAAAAAAAAAAAAAAAAAAAAAAAAACATGAAATCTTCAAGAAAGGCTTTGGGGTATTCATGCCGGCGGTCCCAATAATATTACAAACCATGCTCTCTGAATAATTTTAAAGAGTTAGTTCACTTAAAATTTCTGCATTCAAATTCTCAATCCCATAAGACTTTTGCTCAGTTACAAAACACAAATTAGGATTTTTAATAAAACCCAATAAATTTCTTTGCATCAATTGAAGTGTAATACACCCAAAACAATGTAGTTTCAAAAAGTAAAAAAAAATAAATAAAGCTGATAACAATTTGGGTTGTCCTTGTCCTCTTTAGTCCGAACGACATGCCATCTCAGTTTTCCAAAAACAACTTCAAATTTTGTTTCGTCTGACCACAGCACGGTTATCCACTTTAACAGTTTTCCACTTTTTTTTTTTTTTTCATTTTAAATGAGCCTTGGCCTAGAGAAAACGCCTGCACTTCTGGATCATGTATATAATATGGATATGGATTAAAATCTATAGCGTTTTAGCTGGAAACTGTGGATGGCACGCTGGATTGTGTTCACCGACAATGTTTTCTGGAAGTATTCCTGAGCCCATGTTGTGATTTCCATCACAGTAGCATTCCTGTATGTGATGCAGTGCCGTCTAAGGGCCTGAAGATCACAGGCATCCAGTATGGTTTTCCGTCCTTGACCCTTACACACAGAGATTGTTCCAGATTCTCTGAATCTTTTGATAATATTATGCACTGTAGATGATGATAACTTCAAACTCTTTGCAATTGTTTTTCTGAGAAACTCCTTTCTGATATTGCTCCGCTATTTGTCGCTGAAGCCTTGAGGGAATTGGTGATCCTCTGCCCATCTTAACTTCTGATAGACACTGCCACACTGAAAAGCTCTTTTTATACCCAATCATGTTGCCAATTGACCTAATAAGTTGCAAATTGGTCCTCTAGCTGTTCCTTATATGTACATTTAACTTTTCAAGCCTCTTATTGTTACCTGTCCCAACTTTTTTGGAATGTATAGCTCTCATGAAATCAAAAATTAGCCAATATTTGGCATGACATTTCAAAATGTCTCACTTTCAACATTAATATGTTGTCTGTGTTCTATTGTGAATAAAATATAAGTTTATGAGATTTGTAAATTACTCCATTCCTTTTTTACTCACAATTTGTACAGTGTTCCAAGTTTTTGGGAATCGGGTTTGTACTTTAAACCATCATTGAGTGCTTCAAATAACTTCCGACTGTGATCTGTAGTAGATTTTTATTAATAAGCAGACACAAGCACTCTTTGTATGATAAATAATGCTACACTAATAATTTTTGTCATAAATATCCTTTATTGCTATTAAAATACCATGAGCTGCATTACAAAGCACATACAAAAAAATATATCGTCATAATCATATCTATTTGCTTTTTTATATTTCATGTGTGGAAAAATAGTTAACGTGCTTTGACTCATAAAACTCGCGCACAGGAAGAAAACGGATGGTGCTCTACTGTGAATACTTAATTCAATGGATAATTAATAGAAATGTTATTCTGTATTAAAACATGAGAATAAATTTGTTATCATATAGCAACATTAACAAGAACTCAGCATCCACTCTCTTCTCTTCTCCTGGAAACTCTTCTTCGATGTTTGTTTACACTGGTTTTTCGAAAAAGCATCACCACTCTAATCTTTTTGTGCAACAGAAGCTGCTCCGGTCACGTGATCCTAGCTAAAATCTTTTTGGACAGGCCTTGATTTTGCTATGCAATTCGTCTGACTGGTTCGGAAAATGTTTCATAGCTCTTTCCCTGCCAGCATTCTTGAAAAAAGTTGCCAGCTACGGCCAGCATTTTTTTACCGTTTGAATATCTGAACAATATATCAAAATAAAGAAAAAAAATATCTATGTTTAAATGAATAAAATAAATCAGTTTTAATCTATCTCCAATACTTTTTTTTATTTGATCTTTTATCACTTTTAACACTTGAATGCAGGTAAGTTTTTATATATTGCAACATTTTGTGCAAAATGTTGAAAAAAAATAATTTTTTATCAAATGCTACATTTCTGTCAGGACCAATTTAATCAAAGATAACTTACAATTAGAATACATTTTAGGTTGAGGTTATGGTTCTGTTCCTATCTTATGTTAACATGGATAGGAGCAGGGAGAACATACTGTAAATTGTCCCCCTAGGGTAAACAGAACAGAACCAACATTAATGATTAATTTAGCAGCTATCAGTAATGTTCTAAGTTATTATTTTACATAACAACATGATTCAGTGGTCTGTGGTCTCAATGCGAAATATCCAATGCCGAGTCTTTACTGGACGAGAGGAGGAGTTGGGGATGGAGGTGGGTGATTAGCTCCTGAGCAAAGCGGTAGCTGCTGAATAATCACTAAAAGGATCTTATAAAGGGAATTATGATTGCCATCGTATTCCTTTAGGTAGACTTGGATCATCTGAGTGTTAGATGATGTGAGCTTGACTAATGTGCTATTCCAGAACTAATATGCTCCATCTGGAACATATTCTTTACCATGATCAAAGCAAAGATGCAGTAGTTGCTTCCATCAGCACCCTCAAAGCTTCACAGTCCACTTCCTGGGTCGACATTTCACTCATTATGCAGTTTTCATTTATATTTGATTTATTGTTGATGATTGCATTAATTTTCAAATGCAAATACTTAGATATGATATTGCTAATTTCTGTGTGTTCCTTTCCTGTGTTTTTGATCGGGACATTCAAGTTTTTTTTTTGTTGTTGTTTTTTATAGTGTGTGGCTGTCTTGAAGAAAACCAGTTGCATTAGTGTAGCCCTTTTTCAAAAACATATTGTGCAATATTGTCCAACTTGTTATTTTGTCCTTTTCACTAATCAAATTGCAATGAATGGTCTTAAGAGTAGTTCAAGGCTGCTTAATGTGACCGACCACGGCCTCGCACTGAACGTGCTTTTGAGATTATAATGTTTCACTGATACGCCCACACAATAGAAAACAAAGCAGCTAGACAGTTCACAGTTTTTTTTTACTGTTTGCTTCGCGATGAGAGGAATAAGACATAATTCACCCCAAAAAGATGTGATGTGGATTACATCAGGATTTCAGATTTGGATTTCCTCAGAAAAAAGAATGAAGTGCTTTATTCAGCAGAGATCATAAACATGAGTGAGTCTCTTTTTATGTATTTATATACTTGTACTAGTTTTCACATAATGTGTAAACATTTTACTAGTTAGACTTTTTCCAAACTATAATTCCTGACTAAATGTATTATCAAGTGAAACATTATGAATTTTCAATAACAATATATACTCCTATACCATTCAAAAGCTTGATGTAAATAATATAAATTTAACAAATAAATGTAATTGTAACAAATGTAACAAACAATGCTGTTCTTTCGATTTATCCCCTTAAAACCTTCTCAGGAAATATTCTCAGCTCTTTTCAACATTAATAATAATACTAATAATACTAATACTAATAATAATAATAATAATAATAATAATAGTAATAATATAATAATAATAATAACAATATATTTTTTTTTTTTTTTAGAAAATAAGATTGTTAAAAGGATTTCTGAAAGATTGTGTGACTGGAGTAATGATGCAAATAATTGAAAGTCAGCTTTGATTGTTCCAAATAAACTGTTTATCTGCACTCGCAAGTGAATATTAAATTATGTTGTGGGATAATTAAATATATTCTAAATAAACTACAAACATAAAATCTATACATTTATTTTGTCCTCAGATTCTTTCTTGTAACTCCTCCCTCTAAGTGACACAGCTGACTGAACGGCTCATTATGCAGCTCATTATGCAGGCCTTTGTCTTCTCAGGTGTAAATCACAATGATATTCATGATAGTTGACTCTTACCAACAAAAAGTGTCTTAGAAAATTTAAATCAATATATTGTTTTCTGTGAGTGAGTAAACAAGATAATTTTCACATCATTTAGAAAGAAACATTCTAGACCACAAGCTCCAGTTCTCAAAAGTCCAGGAAACCAACGTTCTGTATGTGTTTTATGGCCTTATTCGAGTGATTTAACATTTTTAGTTTTTCACTAACCACGCTTTTTTTTTTCTTCTCAAAAACACAATCATGTACATATATGCTGCTCACAAATTATTATTATAGCTCAGTTTGTGCTGATTATAGTGATATTAGATTTTAGCCATTTAGATTTGTATAAGCAACTGAAAAAAAGCACAAATGTCAGGGCATGACAAAACTTCTCCAGGCCCCAAAAATACTCTTAAACCTCAGAGGGTTAAGTAGTGTAATTTATGTAATACTTAGATTATGATTATTTTGGATAAGCAACAATATTTCTGTGGAAATATTTTCTTTGGAAAACCCAAACTTATTCTGTATATCAAGTGATACTGAGAGTTGTGGTTTGAGGAGAGAGTTATTCAGGAAAAGAAAGGTGCCAGACCTGAAACAAGTAAGCTTAGGAAAACACGCAGATGGTTGGGGTAGACAGGCCAACACAAACAGGCTTTAGTTGGAGTTGAGAGACGACTGCATGCAGAGGCATCTGACATAATTTATGTATTTGGCTGAGTTTGTTCAAAGCCTGTCCTAATAAGTCCAGGACAACTGATGGAAGGGAAGCAGCCAGCTCCTATCCCTCAGGAGAAATGCTGTGTCAGAACTGGACCAAATTAAGAGTAAACTGTGGGAAAGGTTGAAGACCAACAGAGCCAGTGAGGAGATGGGCAGCTCAGCTAGCCCTTTCACAGTATAATTGTCACTCCACTGCAGGCCTGTTATCACACATATGTGCAAGAGTAATGCAGCTGTATGGATGACCAGCTGTTGAGCAATATAGAGAAGACAAGGATTTTGAATCACCATCCTGGTTATATTTTGATTATAGGCATAAATGAGAGAATGAGTAGCTAATGTTACTTTTTTATTTTTCAGGAACAACATGAACTTCTCTTCTACATTAGCAGGCCCTCTAGAGTAAAGCAAATAATAAATAAATAAATAAACATTCTGTCTCTGAATAATTTTTGCACGTTGTGGTTGGCTGACATGTCTATGAAGCGCGGGACTTTAGAGAAAGGTTGTGGTCGAGGGGATTAATGGTCTAATTCAGAGATTCAGTCTGGTGGGAGTCAGCAAAAGGGCTAGAATTGTTTAAAACACCTATATTTGGAATGAGTTAAATGGGCTTTTTAGAGGTACTTTTGTAACATTACCAATCATACTGTTGTTGAAGTAAAGCATGGCAGAGGTGTTAATGTTGTGTAGAAGTCCACTTATGTCTACATGTGGTAACTAGGATATTTCACAGAATTCCATAAGCCAGTAGTGAATTATGGACATAGAAATGCAAAAATATATAATACAAAAATAAATAAAATAAAAATACAATGCTGATCAACCAGTTTGGATGCTTCTTCTCACATTCTGTTAATTTAGCCACAGATATGCATTACAGTAACATTTTACTTTTTGCTGTAACCCAGTAGTGTAAGGCTTTACTAATAGATTTTCAGTAATATTTTACTCAGTACATGTTCAGTAACGCTTGCAACACAACACACTTTTAGCCCAAAATGTAGATTTTACATTGAAAAAAAAAAAAAAAAAAAACAGCAAGACTGCAAGACATTAACAAATCAAATATGCATTTACATTTCCTGTTCGTGGTCAGTCAATAGCTGAGTGTGGTGTCCATGTTTGGAAATAAAGACTAAACGACAGCTTTTGATATATCTGTTCAGCTATTTTTTTAATTTTTTTTATTCATCTCTCTCACTGGTGGAACTTTGCGAGGATCATGCCAGCGAGGATAATGGCATGATGCGGCATGATTTCAGCCTCTGTGCTCAAGGTCCGAGGCTATTAGCTCTGCCCGGTTTACTGTTAGCCCCGGCTCACACTGGCCAGTGGAAAAGCGGTTAATGGATGAAAATGGCATGCACATCTTGTCCTTTTTTCATATGGCATTAGAGTTTACATATAGTCCTGTTGTGTGTAATATGAATAGAGTAGACCCAAACAATTCACAGATATTGCCAGATAATCACTTTACCTCTACCATACTTTTAACAGACTTGGAACGTTTGTCATCCTTTCTTGCATTGTCTTGATTGTTCACTTTGCCAATTATATCTATGTTGTTAGTAGCCTGGATAGCCCACATTCATTATGCTACACCATATCGTGCTCTACTGGATGTAAAATGCTCTGCAGTACATTTTGACATAATAGAATGTTAACTTCTACTTCTGTAGTTATTTTGGTGAAAGTAACTCAAAAGTAATACAGGAATCTTGTAACACATTACCGTTCTGATACAGTAATATTGTAATGTAAGGAATTACTTTTAAATCACAGTAACAAGCAATCTATAATGTATTACAGTTTGGAAGTAACTTGCACAACACTGATTATAATGAGCATTTTTAAATATTTTTAAGAGTTAGCATCTATATTAATATACAAATTTGCATTACGTCTTGCATACACAACTAGCCATGTTGTTGCCCCTGACTAAATACTGTAATAACTCAAATGAGCAGAGGTTATCTGAAAACTGTTATATTTCTGTGTCAGTAATAGGATGTCATCGGTTCATAGAGATGTGCATAATTATGCTTCATTTGCTTCAAGTGTTTTGGGACAATAAGTAACAGCCAATCAGACGTGACGTTTTGTGTTTCGTTTAAGGCAAGAGTGTATTGATGGGTTCTCACTGTCATATGCAACACAGCACTTTCATCTGCTGGAAATAATGCAATTGTCTCTCTGCTTATATTCACGTTGTCAAAACAAATTTCCATGTTTGTACACATTTCCCTATTGTTGCAATTATTCACATGCCAACATTGGTTTCCATTTGGTAGGGCTGGTTTGGAATTGTGCAGTTGTTTTTGGACACTTTTTACTGTTTACTCTGTCATAACCAAACTAAGCAAACTTGTCTTGCTCTGATTACAGTTTGTTCGCAGTTCTCCAGAGGGGTGTATGCCATCTTCGGCTTCTATGACAAGAAGTCCATGAACACACTGACCTCCTTCTGCGGGGCCCTCCACACCTCCTTCGTCACACCCAGCTACCCCATCGACTCAGACGTGCAGTTTGTCATCCAGATGCGCCCTCCACTGAAGGGCGCCGTCCTGAGTCTACTGTCTCACTACAAGTGGGACAAGTTTGTCTACCTCTATGACACAGACAGAGGTAAGTCCTCTAAGCTACCTATGGAACACCATGCGAAATGGTCGGCCTAGATGAGTTGAAGTTAGTGCTGATTTGAATTGTTTTTGCTGGGTTTGTAGCACATAAGGAGCAGGGTGTGATGGAGAATGGATGCCCCATTTGAGTCCTTGGGGTCTGGAGAGAGTGCCTGCAGTACTGGTGCAAAGGTCCAGATATCTCTGGATACATGATGAATTTAGAACTGATGTGCCCCAGTTCTGAGTGGCATAGACGAAATTGTGGGCCCTAAAATACTTTAGTTATTAAATAGCTCACCGTACTTTCCTAATACAGTTTATCTGCATTAGAACTGAACAGGGATATTGATTTTAAACAGATCATAAAAACACATGTAGCTATTTTTAAGGAATGTCTCTGCCAAATAAGAAAACTGTGTCTTCATTTACTCACCCACAAGTCAATCTTTCCTTCATTGAAGACAAAAAAAAAGACATGATCTGGAGGAGGTTCATGTTGGTCTTTCCCATAAAATGAAAAATGACCTGTGTTCAAATGCCAAAAAATAAAAAAAAATAAAAAAAATATATATATATGGATAAGATAAAATAACAGCTTGTACCCTGTATGGTCCAAGGTTTCTGAAGGCACACAATTGGTTTATTTTACAATTTGACTATTCAACAAAAAGGAATGAATGTTGCATCAGTTTGGAAATGTAACTGAGAATTGAGAGAAACAGCAAGATTATTAGTGACTAATAATTTAAATATCATTTTGTTGAAACTATGTGCTAATAAGACACAATGTGATTCCAGTGAATCACAAATGACAGCCAATCAGAAGAGTGTGTTGGTGGGCTGTCTCTGCAAGCACACTGCTTTCTCACACTCACAGTGAATTGGACATTTACATAAATTAATACAAATTAAACCATTAGAATATTTTCTAAATACTTATTCATTGACTGATACAGTCTTATCATAAAATATTCTTATTTGTTTGAATAAAGTTAACAGTTTGACCATTCAATGTTGTTTTCAAGATCTGAGGTAAATGACCTATCATGGATAAATAATAATAATAATAATAATAATAATAATAATAATAATAATAATAATAATACATTTAAATTAAACCATTTTCAGTAATTTCCTGACCTGTCAGCCACGACATCACTGAAATAGAAACTCTTGTCACGTATCGCTTACATGACTGGTTAAAGCAAACACTCTGATTAACAAATCTTGAGTCAGAGTGCTGCATCACATCTGGTGTGGACACAGTGTTAGAACATAAAGTCATATGAAAGCATTATTTGTATCATTTCCTGTGGCTCGGCGGTAGAGCGTTGTTGTTAGCAGTGCAAAAGGTTGTGGGTTCAATTCCCAGGGAACACACATACTGGTAAAATAATATGTAGCCTGATTGCACTTTAAGTCACTTTGGATAAAAGCATCTGCTAAATGCATTAAAGTAATGTGAATGTAATATCCCATCAAACATCTCCTTTTGTATTGCACTGAAGAAAGAAATCCAAATGGGTTTCAAACAGTGCTGGGGTGAGTAAATAATGACATTGTTTGAATTTCATGCAAGGAAATGGACAATATAAGCAGTGGCCGCAAAACAATAGGATCCTAAAATGTCTTTGTTCCCAAATTAAAATTCAGGGCCATAACGGCACCGATGCCTCATCACCGCCTTCCCCAAGCGCACCTGTTCTTAGGCCATGGTTTGTGTTTACTAATCATGAAGAGGTCACAATCTCCGTTTGACCCAGAAGACACCTGGCCAATGATTCTGTTCTCCTCGTTCTTTATAAATGGCACTGCAGTCAGCTCCTCTGCGGCAGTCACAACATCTGTGCTGTGGTTTCCTCGTTTCGTTCAACCATTCGCCTTTCTGCACCATGTCCTATTTAACCATTCATTCACTCGCAAGGAAATCAGAATTTCCCGTCGCTCATCTCAGACGGATTGAGCAATTAATTAAACTCAAGTGCTTTCTGTTGAGGAAATCTGCGATGAGTCAAAGTGTCTCATGGCAGCACACAAGCTTGAGGCGGTAACACTGGCATTTCAGGTCCCATTAAAGCCCGCTAGCATCCTGCGGTTGAGTTCACAATGGTTTTTCCGCAAAATGCATCGCTAATTAGATGAGACACAGAGCTAGCTCAGAGAGCTCAATGATCCCCCCCTCTTTCCCATCCCAATGTGTCCTTCATAGCAACTTCCGCCTGGATTTGTTTCACTGCGATTTAAAGGTCATTTCCTGTAAGTTGCCAAGGAGCTTCTCGGTTCAGTAAAAGACAATATAAAGAGCAGTTTTAGCATATCTCTCAGACTCCAGGACATGTAACCAAGGACATTATGTAAAATTATTGGCACTTTAATCAGATTGCATTAGTATACAGTACATGATATGATGTATAGCTGTCACAACACCAGATTAAAACAAATTCATGAGGGGGATAAAACATAAACAAGAATCCCCCTCCATAGCATATTCCAAGTGATCAAGGGCTTAGGATATTCCAGTCAGTGTTGGGTAAAGTTACTTTTAAAAGTAGTGCATTACTATATTGAGTTAATCCCTAAAAAAGTAACTAATTATGTTACTTAGTTCCTTTTTATGAAAATGCTTTACTTTACTTTTGCATTACTTTCATGTTACTTTTTAAATAAGAGCAGGGCTTGGTTGTTTTTAATATAAGAAGTTATATTTATAGCAAATGTAAAAGCCCTTTCACTCCAAAAAGTGTAATGAATAAACCTCAGGCTGAAGGAAAAGTAAATTCATGTCTGTACAGTAGAACACAGAAGGTGGTTCAACACTTCAGCAATAAAAAAATAAAATAGAATAAAAATAATAATTTAAGCTTATTAGTATGGTTGAACTGCATCATCAACGGTCAGCAGCAAAGACAGTGGTTAATAAAATGGGATTAGATACATTCGTGTTATTTAACAGCAGTTTTGCATCATATTCTGAGGTTGCATTTCACTTTTTTAATTCATTTTGATGAATACTAATTTTTTTTTTTTTTTTTTTGTGAGTGGGATGAGTTAATGCACATTCAAATTTAGTTTAGAACTACATAATGTTCACACAGCACACATAACGCCTCTGTACTTCTGATTTCTCCCAGTATGGGAACAGGAGACTTGCTGGCGTTTTTGAAAAAGTAATTCAGATATTTTATTGTAAATTAAAAAGTAATATGTTACTTTGCTAGTTACTTATAAAAAAAGTAATCTGATTACACTGGTTCCAGTTCAACTGATTGCAGGGGTTTGCCAGTAGTGGGTCTTATGCAATACAATCAATGGCTTATATTCTAATCAATTAGACAGCTAAATTAGAGAGGGAAGAGCTTTAAAAAGTATGTGGAACACACTCTTTTAGTGTTTAGAAGCAGTGAGAGAGAGATTTTGTAGCCATAATTGTACAAAAGCTTATAAAAACAACTATTGTTGACCGTTACTTCCTGCAGAATGGGGTATCCAAGACCCTGTCTTTTTACAGAATCCAGAAAACTCCCACACAGGGCAGCCGCAATTACAGATAAATACTGTGTATTATATTGCGACACCCCTAGAATGATATACAGTATAATTTAAAATAGCAATTGCAATTATTCACGTAACACTATTTTCTTGGGCGGGGGATTACAAGATTACAAGAAATTACATTATTATGAGAAACAAGTAAAGTAAAGTTTTGAATTTGTAGACAGACATTTGTCAAGTTTAGGTAATAATACGGCCTACTTCAGGGTTGGATGTATCAAATGGCTTCTGAATTAAATTGTATAGGGTTCAGGGACATGCTTTAAAGCATTTATAATTTAAATAATGAACTTCATAATGAAAACTAAATGAATGAGTAATAATGATAACCTAAATTATTACTAATTACAGTCGGCACCTGCATCTCATAACTCATAATATTGCAATTAAGTTGCATTAAAACACTATAACTTCTCACTCAGATTATTGGCTTAGATTTAAGCTAAGCCTCATGCCCAGCCAGCATCCCTCGCTTAAAGGCAGCAGTGAAATGTAATCCTTATTACTGGAACCCCAGGAGAAGATTAGGAGAGTTTATTAAAACACTTCATCAGAAACCTCGAGTCAAGTTGACACTTGGCACGTCACATGGAGACGTACATCAAATGACATGACCCTGACGTGACATGGATGACTACACCACTGAGATGCTGGCCAAAGATGTTTATTAGTTTTTGGCATTGGTCGCTATCTAATTCCATCCAAAGGATTGATTTTCATTTGCTGTCTTAAGTACAATTTTTTTATTTATTGTTTTTGGTCCAAGATCAACTAACAGTGTTTCTGGATCAGTAGGGTAAGGTCAAGGATGGGGCCTGTCATACTCCTCTGATTGTCAGTGTTAGTTTAGAATTGGGACAGAATGTTTGATAGATTTAGAACTATGTTTGCTTGACAGGAACATAACAAAAGATGTTGGTCCAGGAATACATCCTGAGATGTTTTCTGTGAAGAGGCAGGAAGGCAGTGCCTCCTAAAAAGATGTACAAAAACAAAACAGCATGTATATCACAAAATATGATATCGGATCAACTCAGGCTTATTGGAAATATGTGCTTGTGGTGACATTTCTGCAACACTGATATTGCAATATTACTGTTAACAAAAGCAAAACCTGACAATTGCTACATTGCCTGAGCTACCGAGCCAATCTGTGTTGGAAAACTCATTCATATGAAACTTTATATGGGACACTAATGTTCAAAAGCATGTTAAAATTGTTTTAAATCATGATCTAACGTTGGGAGAAAATTAGGCTTTCCTAGTCAAACTCCGGCCCTGTAAATAAAAATTTTTGTGAAAAGATTTAAAGTTGTCTGAATTTTACCGCATCTTGTGTCCATTTCAACTGGAAATTGCAGTAATTCTCACATACTGTTTTTTTTTTTTTTTTTTTGAGCTTTGCAGAAATGCAGGTAGAGGCACGTATTTACAAAAAGCCTATGTAGGTTTAGATAGGATGAGCACTTGTAGTGTGAAGTGCAGTGCCTATGTTTGGCTCTGTAATGTTGGTTCATTGGCCCTGTCATTGTAACAATGCTCACACTTGGTCTGCAAATAATTCTGAATGGGTCAAACTGATGGAAATGGAAAGACTAATAACAAAGTTAACAACTCACCCACTCAGATATCACCATTTTCGCTCAAACTAAACTTAAAATGATTTTAAATTATGATCTGTAAGTGATCTGTTTTTAGCGAATAAATAGCCAAGTTAAATTAAAGCTGCACCTTTGTGTCTGCGATCATCATGACACCTGCATCACTTGCGCATTTGCAGACAATTTGATTTAATGATCCAAAAAGATAGTGACTATAAATATAATATAATATCCAAAGAACAGTAGAATGCTGTTGTATGTACTGTATATGTATACTGGGCTAAGAACTGGGCAAATGTGGTCATACTTCCTGGTTCTAGTAAGAACTCTTGCTGCTGCATTTTGGAAAAGCTGGAGTTTGTTTATTTACCATGCAGAGCAACCACCCAATAAAGCATTACAAAAATCTAACCTTGAGGTCATGAACGCATTAATTAATGTTTCTGCATTTGACATTGGGAGCATAGGTCATAATTTAGATATATTTTTGAGATGGAAAAATCAGTTTTACAAATGCTAGAAACGTGGCTTTCAAAGGAAAGATTGCTGTTAAATAGCACATCTAGGTTCCTAACTGATTATCACAAAGAATTGAATAAGCAGCCATTGAGTCTTAGACAGTGGTCTAGGTTATTTCATATGGAGGTTTTCGGTCCAATTATTAGCAACTCATCTTTTTTTCAGAATTTAACAGTAAGAAATTACTCATCATCCAGTTTTTTTTTTTCAGTTACACTTTCCTGCAGAGTTTAGCTCCAACCATAATCAAACAAACCTACCTGTGATTTTTTTAATAATCTTGAAGACACTGATTAGCAAGCTCGGGTGTGTTAGATTAGCATTAGAGCTAAACTTTGCAGGAAAGTGGATCTCACAAGCCAGATTTGAGGATCACTGATGCATTCTGTTTTTCAAATTGGTTTGTTTTGCCGGTCTGCAAAGTAATATAGAGCTGAGTGTCATCAGCATAACATTGAAAGTTATCACACTGTTTCATGATGATGTCTTCCTGGGGTAACATTTAATACGTGAAAAATAATGGCCCTAGTACTGAGCCTTGAGGAACTTTATACTGCACTTGTGATCAATATGATACCTCTTCATTCACTACTATGAATTGATGGCATTCAGATATGTATGATTTGAACCATGTTAATGCACTTCCACTAATGAAAACAAAGTTTTCTAGTCTATGCAAAATAATTTTGTGATCAGTACTGTCGAACACAGCGCTAAGATCCAGTAGCATTAATAGAAAGCTACAACCATGATCAGATGATAAGAGCAGGTAATATTAACTCTAAGGAGAGCAGTCTCACTACTATAATATGATCTAAATCCTGACTAGAAATCCTCACAGATACCATTTTATTCTAAGAAGCAATTTAATTGTGAGGATAGTACCTTTTCTATTATCTTGGACAGAAAAGGGAGATTCGAGAGAGGTCCGTAATTAACTAGTTCCTTTAGGTCAAGGTGTGTGTTGTTGTTGATCCTTAGAAGAGGATCTATAACTTCTGGAAGCACCTCTTTTAGGAGCTTAGATGGAATAGGGTCTAACATACTGTACATTTTGTTGGTTTAGATGATTTAACAAGTTTATGCAATTCTTCCTCTCCTATAGTAGAGAATGAGTGGAATTGGTCTTCGGGGGATCTGTAGAACACTACCTGATGTGATACTGTAGCTGACAGATGCATGGTTTAAATTTTATCTCTAATAGTATCGATCTTGGAAGTTAAGTTGTTCATAAAGTCATTACTGCTGTGCTGTTGGGAAATGTTAAAACCTTCTGATGCTTTTGTTTTTTTGTTAAAGAGGGGGTGAAATGCTCGTTTTCACTCAATATTCTGTTAATCTTGTGTACCTATAGAGTAGTACTGCATCCTTCATAACTCCATCATAACTTATTATATTTATAAGAGAAAAATAGTCTGTACCAATTTTTCCTGGAAAAACACGAGCGCCTAGAGGCGTGATATGTGGGTGGAGCTAAAGAATCACGAGCGCGATTAGGCTGGGACACAGATCCAGAGGCTGAAATTTAACAAGAGCAGCATCAGCAAAGGCGTCTCTATGTGGTATGTACTGAAACTGTATATATTTGCTTTGGAAAATGACTAAGTTCCACTTTATGTCGTCTTTTTTTTTTTTTTTTTTAAGCTGTACATCAAATCCGGCATCAAACTGGGCCTTGTTTGTAAAACAAGCATCTTCGAAATGCAGGGAACAAACAAAAACACTTGCACAACTCCGTTGATGCTCTGTAAAAATAAACTCCATCCACTGGTCCCTTAATGCTGTTTCTCTTTTGGTAATCTGTGCAGGGTTGTCTTGCCCTGGCAACCAAAAACACACTCCTTTTGTGACATTTTGCGACGCTCTCGCTCTGATCAGTGCTCAGCCTCTCAGTGCGCTGCTATACGGGAGCGCTCGCTCTTCCGGCAGAAGTGCCTCAGGACCCATATAAGGAAATTCCGCTCCATCTAACGTCACACAGAGCCATACTCGAAAAAAAACTTTCCGAAACTTGTGACAAACTGGAAGAGGTTTTTTTGGAACAAAAATACTCCTTCAAACGTACAACTTAATTTTTGAAACTTTGTCCATGTTTAGCATGGGAATCCAACTCTTTCACAGTGTAAAAAACTCAGTATGCATGAAATAGCATTTCACCCCCCCCTTTAAAGCCACTGTATTGAACAAATACTTGGGTTCACGAGTTCACCCTTACATCTAATCTGAAGGCAAATAGTAGGCATATTTAGACGTGCTGTCCTGGGGGAGGGGTCCGGGCCCGGAGCATAGCCCGAACCCAAATAACTCCCCCTATCCCTAATTTGGGATAAATAGATTAGAAGTGTAACGGAAACAGGTCAATTTAGCTCAAAGGGAATCATTTAAGATTTTAAAGGGAATTTGAACAGAATCACTGTTTCACGGCTGGTCACGGAGACGCCCTGCGATTCAGTGAACTAGCCATTTAACATCAAATCTGTGCTGGATACTATAAGTGATTATACATGATAGTCAAATGTGTGGGTTACACATAAATGAATATGGAGTTAAACAATGGAATGATTCATTTATAAGTCTTTTTGAGTTCATTCTGGTCCATATATAATGTACAAAAAGCAGTTTCTTTGCCATTCACTGGCAAAGGGACTTTTCTGTGAAAACAAAGGTTTAAAGCCCTTCCCCCTTAGGAATTTCAGTCTGGTTCTGCTGGGTGGGGGAAGTCAATGCAAGTATTTAACTTGATCTCCTGGGTTTACATGTGATGTCCAACGTTGCATTTCAATCACGAACAATAAATTTGACAATCTCTTCTTCGAATTAAAATTTAGTATAATTGTTCTATTGGTGTTAATGTTGAAAGCTGGTGTGTGAACAAGTTGGTTGGTTGGTTATCTTGCTTGGTTCTTGTGGCACTAGAACTGATTTATGACTTCCTGAGGAGTTCGGCTCTCGTTTCAATGCACACAGCTCTGATAAACTCTTAATTTGTCTGGTTCGACTCATTTCTGCTACAGAAGTGAGGAGTTGGGGTGGAGGAGGGATGCCGAAAAACTGTCGTGGGACAGGAGGTAGGAAGACTGGATATACAGTGGGGCTCGAAAGTTTGGGCACCCCTTGCAGAATCTGTGAAAATATGAGTAATTTTCAAAAAATAAGAGAGATCATACTAAATGCATGTTATTTTTTATTTAGTACTGTCCTGAGTAAGATATTGTACATAAAAGATATTAACATTTAGACAAAAAAATTGCTGAAATTATTAAAATAACCCCCTCAAAAGTTTGGGAACCCTTGGTTCTTAATACTGTGTTCTGTTACCTGATGATCCTCGACTGTCTTTCTGTTTTGTGATGGTTGTGCATGAGTCCCTTGTTTGTTCTGAACAGTTAAACTGAGCAGCGTTCTTCAGAAAAATCTTTAAGGTCCTGCAGATTCTTCAGTTTTCCAGCATCTTTGCATATTTGAACCCTTTCCAGCAGTGACTTTATGATTTTGAGACGCATCTTTTCAGACTGAGGACATTTGAGGGACTCATACACAACTATTTAAAAAGATTCAAACATTCACTGATGCTCCAGAAGGAAACAAGATGCATTAAGAGCTTTTGGAATTTGAAGATCAAGGTAAATTGTACTTAATTTGTGTACCGGGAAACATACAAGTATCTTCTGTTGCTTACGAAGGGCAGAACTAAATGGAAAAAAATTACATTTCGACAAAATAAGACAAATTTGGCCTTCTTCATTGTGTTCAAAAGTTTTCACCCCCCAGCTCTTAATGCATCTTGTTTCCTTCTGGAGCATCAGTGAATGTTTGAATCTTTTTTAATAGTTGTGTTGGAGTACCTCAGTTGTCCTTAGTCTGAAAAGATGCGTCTCAAAATCATAAAGTCACTGCTGGAAAGGGTTCAAATATGCAAAATTGCTGGAAAACTGAAGAATCTGCAGGACCTTAAATATTTTTCTGAAGAACGCTGCTCAGTTTAACTGTTCAGAACAAACAAGGGACTCATGCACAACCATCACAAAACAGAAAAACCATTGTGGATCATCAGGTAACAGAACACAGTAAGAACCAAGGATTCCCAAACTTTTGAGTGGGGTTATTTTAATAATTTCAGCATTTTTTTTTTTTTTGTCTTGTGGACTAAATGTTAATATCTTTTATGTACAATATCTTACTCAGGACAGTACTAAATAAAATATAACATGCATTTAGTATGATCTCTCTTATTTTTTGAAAATGACTCATATTTTCACAGATTCTGCAAAGGGTGCCCAAACTTTCGAGCCCCACTGTATATATGCTTGTGTGCTATTTAAGATGATTAGCTAAACGAGATGCACCTGTGCCAAATTGGATGATAATCTGATCATGCTTCTCCCGAACTTTGTTAATAAAACCACATTTCACGAGTTCACCCTGACATCTAATCTGAAGGCAAATAGTAGGCATATTTTGGCGTGCTGTCCTGGCTGGAGCATAGCCCGAACCCAAATAACTCCCCAAAAGAAGCTTAAAGCCATAGGACAGCAGCCAGAGAGCTAAAATTTAGTTGCCCCTCAAAATATGCGTGTTGGGAAGAAAATGCAGAGCGACCGGGAAAGCACGTGCAGTGTTCAACGAGAGCTGTGGCTCGCAACGTCTTATTGGCGAGCCCTCCATGCCGCTTATGAGAGGAGCACGATGCCGGATATCAAGAAATGAGGGACTCTTGCTGCCTCCGAAGGGAGCTGCGATTCTGCTGCACCGGAAGGGAGAGTCCCTCTTGCGGCTGAGTACGAGGCGTGGCTTGTTGCATCTGATGGAGGGCTCTCACTGCGACTGAAGGGAGCCAGCGGCTGTACCCCATCGGGAGGGAGATCCCTGGCTGCCATCGAATATGCAACATAACTCGGATGGGGGGTTCACACTGCGACCGAAGGGAGCCGTGGGTTCTGCTGCACCAGAAGGGAGAGCCCCTCAGATGCTGAATAGGCAATGAGATTCGAGCCGCGGTTTGGTGTGTGGGATGAAGGGATCTTAATGCAACCGAAGGGAGCCAGCGGCTGTACCCCATCGGGAGGGTGATCCCTAGCCATCATTGAGCATGCAACATAACTCAGATGTGGGGTTCACACTGCGACCGAAGGGAGCTGGGGGTCTGCTGCACCGGAAGAGGAGCCCTAGTCCGATGCTGAGAAGGCAAAGAGATGCGACTGATGGGGGGACTCCCGCTGCATCTGAAGGGACCTGTGGCTCTGCTGCACCGGAAGGGGGATTCCCCATTGCGGGTTTATGTGAGGCACTTTTTTTGCCTCGGAGGGTTCTCCCAGCCTCCGTAGGGGGGTTCGCAACTCTACAGCGGGAGTGCTGCCCCGGAGGGGAGAGCCCTGATTGACACTAACTGGAATACGACTGTTGGAGGGACTTTTGCTGCGTCCGAAGGGAGCTGCAGCTCTGCTGCACTGGAAAGTCGAGTCTCTCTTGCGATGCGAGGCATTGTTTGATGCGTCTGATGGAGGGCTCTCACTGCGACCGAAGGGAGCCAGCAGCTCTATTCCACCGGGAGGGAGAATCCTGTCTGCCCTTGAACATGCAACATAACTCAGAAGGGGGGTTCACACTACGACAGTATGGAGCCGTGGGTCTGCTGCACCGGAAGGGAGAGCCCCATCAGATGCAAAATAGGCAAGAAGATTCGAGGCACGGTTTGATGCATCGGATGGAGGGCTCCTGCTGCGACCGAAGGGAGCCAGTGGCTCTATTCCCCTGGGAGGGAGATCCCTGTCCACCGTTGAACATGCAACATAACTCAGACGGGGGGTTCACCCTGTGACCAAAGTGAGCCGTGGGTCTGCTGCACCGGTAGGGGAGCCCCGTCCGATGCAGAGTAGGCAAGAAGATGCGACAGATGGAGGGACTCTCGCTGCGTCTGAAGAGAGCTGCGGCTCTGCTGCACCGGAAGGGAGAGTCCCCCTTGCGACTTTGTATGAGGCGTGACTTTGATGCATCGGATGGAGGGCTGTCACAATGACCGAAAGGGGCATGTGGTTCTGCTGCACCGGGAGGCAGAACCCCATCCACCACTGAGCGCGCAACGCAACTCAATGACAGACAAAGGGCCCACGCTCTGACCGGAGGGAGCCACTGCCCTGCTGCACCGGAAGGGAGAGCCCTGTCCGATGCTGAATGGCAAGGAGATTGTAATGACGGCTGGAAGGCCTTTACTTTGGCTGAAGAAACAATAATTGACTATAAACGATAATTGGGAAGGAGAGGCTTCAAAATATAAATGTATATTTATTTATATATATATATATATATATATATATATATATATATATATATATATATATATATATATATATATATATATTTATATTATATTTTTATATATATATATATATATATATATATATATATATATATATATATATATATATTAAAATAATTATTTATTTATTTATTTATCTATATAACATATTTTATAATATATATATATATATATATATATATATATATATATATATATATATATTATAAAATATGTTATATATATATATATATATATATATATATATATATATATATATATATATATTTATTTATTTATTTATATATATATATAATAATTATTATTATTTATTTTATTTTTTTTGCATTAACATACATTACATACTAATAATTATTTTTCAGCTAATCAGGACTGCATGGGCTGCCTTTAAGTGGCTTTGATTGGACCTGATGTAACTTTTGAAAGCTTCTGATGACCAACGACCCAGAGCCTGTATCTAATTTTGGCTGGAAAAATTTTCTGCGTGAAAGCCTGATTGCGTAAGGATGAGCTTTAAATGTTTTTAGAACCAAAAATGTGTAACGGGATGGTTGGAGTCGTCGACAAAGAGAGGGTCTAGTGCAGATTTAGATTGGGCGTTCCTGAACTGGATATAAGAAACGAGAGCCTGATAAGGTTGAATTGGAGATGGGAGATTGAAAATGTATATGTAATGGCCTTTCCTTTCTTGGTCCGTCTTACTATGTTTAATGGAGTAAGCGATGGTTTCGTTATCCAGTATGCACAAATCAGAGATTGTCGGGTGGAGTTTGGGGTTGAATTTCGAGGTAATTGCAATTTCTGAGCATCTCAGAAAACCGAAAAAAGCCAATAGGAACATAGCATCTAGGGTACGAGCGGTATGGATCGAATGATACCCTGTTCAGAGATTTTGGATGCAGTTTGTGAGGATGTCCAGAGTTATGGGTTGTCTGGAATCCGGGTTTGATGGGCGAGCTCTCTGAATTCCTTTGATTAGAAGAGAAGTTTGCGAATTATTTATCTCGGAGGAGGGGAAGCCATGGATTAGTTTGTGAAAAAATTGAACGCCACTTAAGTAACCTTTAAAATAACCTGCCTGAAGGTTCTTCGCATTACTGAGGAAGGAAATAAATGAAGTAATTGAGAGGAGAGAAAAATTGGGGAATGGCAAGTGATAGGAGAGGTGAAAAGTTTTGAAACATCTCCACGCTGTAAGATATGACTGGATGGTTCTGGGAGAAACTGCATGTAGGATATAGTCGATGGATGTGTTGAGAAGGGGTTTGAGGGGATGCGTTATGGGAATATGAGTTGTGAATAGAGAGGTACTGGGGTTGGTGACGTGTCTGCCTCCGGAGCCAGCGTTCTGAATTTCTGAAACATGAAACGAGAGAGAGAATCAGCAATTTGATTTTTGGATCCGGGAATGTGTTTAGCAATTATGATAAATTGATCACATGCTGAAAAACATATTAGACGTCTTAGTAGCGGTATGAGAGTGAGGGAATTGAAACGGCCTTTATTTAAGCAATGCACGGTCGCTTCGTTATCGCAGTATACTAAAATGCTCCTTGACGTCCAATTTTTTTCCCCATAGAAAGGCTGTGACGACTAAGGGGTAGAGTTCGAACAGCGCGGAGGATTGGGGAGACTCGAGCATCTGGGGGGGGGGGGGGGGGTGGGGGGCACGGAGTTGCGAACCAACGGCCTTGATAAAATCCCCCGAAACCAACGGATGGGGCTGAATCGGTAAATAATTGGATGTCATCGGGGAGAGACACCAGATCGCTGTAGAAAAAAGTGAAGCCGTTCCATTGTCTGAGGAAGGTGATCCATAAACTGAGTTCATTGCGACATGCCTGGTTTATGATAATTTGATCATCTAAGGCATTCACGGAGGATGCGAGTGTGAGAAGATGAAAGAGTGGCCTTGCGGGATTATGCGCATTGCAAAGTTAAGATGCCCGAGCAAAGAGAGGAGATCGCGCTTTGAACAACTTTGGCACTCTGCCAAGGAAGAAGCCACTAAAATTATTCTGTCAATTTTTTTTTTCCTTTGGCAGAGAGGCCTGGAATTTGATTGAATCCAGGTTAATACCTAAGAATTCAATGAAATGGGTTGGTCCCAAAGAATTCTCGTGCGCAATGGGGATTCCTAGCTCTGAGAAAACCCTGTGGACAGTTGTGATATTTTCGGCTGGAATTGCATCGGGAGGAGATACGATAAGAAAGTCGTCGAGCAGGTGGATTAGGTGAGGAATTGAATAGTTATTAGAAAGAATCCAGCAGATTGCCTCTGATAACATATCGAAAAATTTTGGGCTGCTTTTACATCCGAAAGTAAGGCGTCCTGAGAAATAAAACTTCCCACGTCAGCGTATCCCGAAAATATGCCATGAATCTGGGTGGATAGGCATCACTTTGAAAGCAGAAGTGATGTCTACTTTAGCCAGTCATGCACCGCGACCTACATTTTTTATCATGGTGATCGCTTGATCTTTGTCATGGTAATGCAGAGAATATTCTTTGAGGGGTATGAGGCTATTTATGCTGGGAAATGGGGAATTACGTGGGGCTGAGAGATCCATAATCCATAAAGAAAATTTCCTGGTAGCCACTCCGATAGGGCTGATTCGAAATTCTTTGAAGGGGGGGCATCGAAGGGCCCGATCATGAAGCCTGACTCAACTTCTTTTTTGATTAATTTATCTACTGTATCTGGTTCTACGAGTGCTGATTGAAGATTTTTGCAAATAATGTTCTGTGAGATTGGGCATGCAGTGCCGGGATTTAATCCCTGTTTCAGGCCAGATAGAAGAAAATTGGTAATTTTTTTGTCTGGGTGGTGTGAAAGTTCAGAGGAAAGATGAGAAATATTAAGTCTATTAATAGTTTCTAGATTTTTTATTGGTAGCTTTCATGTCTGGGCATACTGTACGAGCGTGAGCTCCACCACAGTAATTACAGACATGGAGAAACTTGCATTGCTGTCTCACGCAATTTCCTCTGTTGAAATTACTGCAGACCTGTTGGTTACCCGTGGCTGAGAAGGATTCTCTCCTAAGATTTGATGCTGGATGGGTGGTAGCTGGTTGACTTGATTTGTGTCGGTTCTGGGCAGGGAATAATAGCTGGATTAATTTGAGGGCATGAGATGGTCGAGTGAGCTACTGACGTGCAGACTGCACATGATATATTGCGACAGCTAAAAAATACGCGGCTGTGAAGATCAGCATCCAGGGCGCCCCAATAGGGGCATTGATTCCACTGGGCTACACGTACTGCACATTTGGCTGAAAATAGCTTGTGGTATGTGTAAAAATGGGTTCCGCCATAAGACAGCGCGAGTTCCATGACTATAGCCAGATAGTCATTGAGTTTGCGCTGTCTATAGGGAAAAGCAGAGCAGATTACCTCCGTATAGCAGCTAAATGCGATCGTGAATTCGGAAAAAGAAAGGGGGCGGGATGAACTGGGAGTCTAATTTTTTACAGTTGCTGAGAAATCTCTGCAATCTCTTTGTCGGTAGGAATCAGCCGGAGGTAGCAGAGAGAGGAGAGAGGAGAGATCAACATCCGCACCTGCGAGAATCTGTGATTTGATGGAACTAGGCACGGGGGGTGGTTCCATAGCGGTGGCATTCGGTGGAGTATGTAGAGGGGTCGCTATGAATAGAGTATACTGCGGTTTAGCTTGGGAAGAGGAGTTGTAAGGAAGATGAGGAGGGGCCATAACCGTTTGTGGAGGCATCCTCACGCACGGATTATCCCCTGGAGCTAGGGTCGGCCTGTAGGGAAAAGGATAGAGGGAGAAAGGCGGAAATGAGGGAGGGGTTGTACCCGTTTGCGGAGGCATCCTCACGCATGGATTGAACCCCAGTGCTTGGGGAAGCCTGTAAGGAGAGGAAGAGGAAGATGGAAAGGAGGAAGGAGGCCAGCCTGCTTGTGTTGCTAGCTTAGGTTTCCCAGCTTGGGTGTCTGCAACTGGGGCTGCTGGCCATTGTTGGGGAAAAGAAAAAGTGGAGGGGTAAAAGTAAGGAGGCTGAGCTTGAGCGGCTAGCGGAGGCAGCCTCGTGCTAGTTTTTGCAGCTGAAGGTAAAGTAGAAAGCAGTGGAGGTTGGAAATTTGTGCCCGTGGGCACTGTTGCATGCGGCGAGGCAGCTGAAGGAGCTGCAGAGATAGGTTGTGAAGAGGGAGGCAGTGCGATGGGAGGACCGGCCGAATTTGGGGCGTGGCCCCGACCTGCTGATGATCTGCTATGTCCTGACGCTTGGGGGGAGCCAGAACTTGAGCTGGAAGAAGATGACATTTGTGAGACACGTTGTTTAGACCTGTGAGCTTTGGTTACCTTTTTGGAGGTAGGTGAATTATTTCCCAGTGTGCTATAAAGCTCATAGAGTTGAGCTTTGCTCATGTTACGAGAAAACCTAACATCTGAATTTGACAGTGCTTGTCTTAATCCTGCGACGGTCCATTTTCCAATGGGTGGGATGGATGGCGAAGCTGATGCATGTGATGTTGATGGTGATTGGGTTGGCTGTCTCGATGGTGGAGGTAAACGGAGACTTCGAGGCTTAGGTGTGTGCGTATCAGGCCTAGTTCGTCTTCGCCCGCGCGATGAGGCCTAGGGCTCGGCGCTCCATCCGGGTTGAGATGGAGGTGCCATGGGGCCAGCAGAGGAAGGTGCTTTAGATCCGGTGGCTTGGTGGGGAGCTTCAAGCTCGTTGTCTGAAGGGAAAAATTTGAGTTCCGACATCTGGCAGACGAGTGGATGCCGAAAAACTGTCGTGGGACAGGAGGTAGGAAGACTGGATATATATACGCTTGTGTGTTATTTAAGATGATTAGCTAAATGAGATGCACCTGTGCCAAATTGGATGATTATCTGATCATGCTTCTCCTGAACTTTGTTAATAAAACCACATTTAATGCTGGGTTTGTCTTCTAAACAAGATGGAAAAATAATCAGATCTAGCTGATTATTATTATTTATTTATTTTTCTGTAGGATACCGTACCTTCCCACCAAGCAATACGGAATACTTCTAGTTTTGTTTTTCTCCAGCTACAGTCAATTTTCCGGGCTGTTCTCTTTAGGGTGCGAGTTTGCTCATTAAACCAAAACAAACTCACAAGTTGCTTTGCATGTCACTAAGTTGCCAGGATTTGGATAATATATAATATGACTTTATGACAAGAGTGTTTGGGTAAACATCGCCTGTATCTGCTTACTTGTGCAGACTATGTTTTGGCCTTCAGATGAAACCAATCAAACAGCACCAGAAGTCCTCTTTATTCCTGCAGACTTTAAGTTTCTCCTTGACATTAGCTGAGGTATGAATATATTTATACACTGTATGCATGCAAGGAAAAGAGAAGAAGCTGTGTGTGTGGGAGCAGTGGGGAAGAAGTGAGATGGATTTTGCCCTTTCTGAAGTGGCGGTCAGGTATGGGCAGATAATTGCCGGGCTTGTGCTGCAGAGACGGATGATTACAGGGTTTATTGTCTCTCGCAGGCACAATCAACCTTACCTCATGTCCCTGATTCAGCACACTCACTGCCACTTGATTTATGGGGTTTGGTGGCTCTCTCCCTCACTCAGGCTTCACCATGGCCACTATATTCCTTGAATTTCCTCTCTTATATGCATTCTTACTTGTTTCCATCTCGTGTGTACACTATATTTTCCTTTCTCTCGCCATCTCCATGTTTCATGTTGGGTTTGTATGCTGTGTGTTGTCTTACACTTACAATACTCTGGTGCATGTGTACAAACATGTCTGCTGGACACAGGGTCATGCACATTAATTTTTAATTCCAGAAATGAAATTCATGGACATTCATGGTGATGTTTGCGTACACATCAAACAAAATTTATACCAAATCTACAATTTGAGCAATACCTATGAAATTAGGTTCCATGCCTCCATTTTCAAAATGTTACATTAATTTACATTTAATTCTATAAATTCCTCTTCCTCTCATTTTACCCTGTGAGGCATGACTAATTCAAATTCAATTCCATCACACGAACTGTGAATTTCATAAAGAGACTGTCTTCTAGAAACATTAGAGGAGAAAACCATCCTAGTGGGCCACTGTGACACTATGAAAGCACTTTTCTTTCATTTGACATTTGTGACTGGCATTTTGAAAAAGAAAGAAAAGTGGCATTCAGTCAAAGAGACCCACCAGCCATCTATTTGGGTACAGAGCAGCATCAGAGCAGGATCTTGGCTCTCTTGACCCCATCTACTGCATGACTAGTGTCTGTGGAGTGAGAAAGAAGACTGTAGTCCACCTTCATCAGCCTCTGCGCTCTGATCAATGCCTGCATATCATACAGTCCAGTCAGTCATATATGCAGAATAATCTGGGCATGACTACGGTTCAGTCCTGAAACACTGAATCAAAAATTTCAACCAAAAGCATGTCATGGACACACAAAATACTGTATGCAACATATGAAATTTAACATGAATTTGTTTTTTTGGGCTGTAAGTCTTATCAAAAGTTCTTACGGGGTCTAATGCAAGGAAATGCAATGGTGAATACAAATGATAAAATGCAACTAAACATAATCAATAGTCTGAATCTGTGTCTCATCATTATAATATAATAAAATATATATTTTAAAAAAGAATAATCATTAGTATTAACCTTAAATGTTTCTGGAATAATGATGGTGTTAAATTTAAAAATGCTTTTAAATAAATAACCATTAGTTTAAGCCTTTTTTGAGCATAAGGAATTATAAAAATAAATAATAATAAAAACATAAAAAAAAAATATGCTGCAGTGTAATATATTTTAAATGGGTTTGATGCATCTTTTGCATCTGCAGTGCAATAAATGAGTAGCTTTGCCCTTGGTAATAGTAAATGTAAAAAATATGCATACATTTAAAATCTAGATTTGGGTGATGTGTAACATCCGTCATTATTTCATGTGATTGTTTTCTCACTTGTAATGAATTTACACTACCCTTCACATAAACAACTCCCGCAATGTCTGTGTTATGAGGCTGTGTGGTGTTTGCGGGCGATACAGCTGGCATGAGAACATCTTCAGTGTAATGACTGCAATCCATTACTAAATGTGTGTGGGGGGGGGGGGGGCAATAGAAAAAACTAATCTGCATAATGCACACATACACAACTACTGAGCACTGCCTCAACTGTCAATACAAGGCTTGTTCAATAAAAAAACTAATTTATCATTTTTCATTTGCAGCAGCTATGGAGGAATAAGATTTCACTTGCCCGTGCAGTAGTGTGCCGACACCGATTAACTGTTTAACAAATGAATGATACAGCCAGAACCGAATGTGAAATGTCCTGATAAACAGATAATTCTCTGAGCTGAGATCAGGATCTGTGTTTGCTTGGAATGGAATGAATTATAATGTTTACATACTAAATATTTCAGAACATACCAGAAACATTTTCAAAAATTAATTGATGTAGCAAAGAGAGTTTTGTTTTAAAGGAATAGTTTGACTGGAAATGTAAACCTTTCATTGTTTATTCATCTTTGTTCTTTCAAACCTGTATGACTTCCATTCTTCTGTAGAACATAAAAGGAGAAATTTTGGATGACATCTCTTCTTCTCATGCAGTTCCAATGAATGGAGACTGGAGCTTTCAAGCCTCAAAAAATGCAAATGCAAGATAAAAATAGCATAATAGTAGTCTGAATGACTAGGACACAAACTAAAATTAAAGTTGTTGCCATTTAATTACGCTGTTAACTAATGCAAGTCAAGTCATCGGTTTCCCGTGGTCTTTTCCTGGTGGTCGTCTGAGACCAGGTCTTTACAGGGGATCTGTATCTGGGGCTCTAGTTGTCCTGGTCTCCGCTGTCTTTCAGGGCTGTAGAGGTCCTTTCTAGGTGCTGATCCACCATCTGGTCTGGATACGTACTGGATCCGGGTGACTGCAGTGACCCTCTGATCTGGACACAGACTGGATCTGGTGGCTACGGTGACCTTGGAATAAGAGAGAAACAGACTAATATTAGCGTAGATGCCATTCTTCTAATGATGTAGAAAGTACATCGGGAGTTATAGGAAGTGTTCCTGGTTCCGGTTTACCTTATTAATGCAGCCTAAAAATGAATTTAATGAATTTGGATATTAGAAGTGTATAATTGTGTTATGTGCAAGCCAGTTTAGAGAGATATGTCTTTAATCTATATTTAAACTGATAGTGTGTGTCTGCCTCCCGAATAATGTTAGGTAGGTTATTCCAGAGTTTAGGCGCTAAATAGGAAAAGGATCTGCCGCCTGCAGTTGATTTTGATATTCTAGGTATTATCAGATTGGCTGAGTTTTGAGAATGCAGCGGACGTGAAAAACAACAAGAGACCATTCTAATACTTTGGTGCTAAACCATTCAGGGCTTATAAGTAATAAGCTAGATTTGAAAATGCTTGGCTGCATAATTTCAATACCATCGACATCAATTCCATGTGACAGTATTAAATCTAGAGTATGATTTCGACAATGAGTAGGTCCTGAGATGTGTTGTCTAACCCCAGTAGAGTTCAGAATGTCTATGAATGCTGATCCCAATGCATCTTTTCATTGTCAACATGGATATTAAAATCACCAACAATTAAAACTTTACCTGCAGCCAGCACTAACTCGGATATAAACTCAGTACATTCTTTAATAAAGTTTGTATGGTGCCCTGGTGGCCTGTATACAGTAGCCAGTACAAACAACACAGGGGTTTTATCATTTAAACTTGTTTCTCTGGACAATGTTATATGAAGCACCATTACTTCAAACAAGTTATACTTGAAGCCCGCCCGCTGAGAAATCCTGAAAACATTTTTTACTGCAGGCATAACACAACAGCTTGTAGCTATCATGTCTGGAAGTCTTAAAGACCACATTTCTTACAGAATTATTATGGATTTATACAGTCAAAAGTAGCCAGGATGTTCAACTTCTGACAAAATTCAGCTGTTTTGTTTAGGAACGACATGATGGTAACAACTTGAATTATTTTTTTATTTTAATTTTTTGTGAACTATGTCTTTAACACCACTATTTAAATGTAAATTCTGGTCAAGCAGAGAGAAAATGGCCAGCATTTTTCTCAGAAGCCTTATGCGATGAACCGTTACCAAGCCCATGACAACAGCGCTCAATATTGCATGGCAGGACTTGTAAGTGAAGACGGTTTGTGATTTGTTTCAGGGTAAATCCAGCAATATCCTTCCTTTATTGACTAAAAGCTTTTCATTAGGGTAAATAAAACAGAGAAGCCAAGTACTCCCACCATGAGAGCTTTTTGTCCCACTGCAGCACAATTAAAATCTATATTTCACAGTTGGTGAAGAAAAACATAACAAATGTTGAACAACAAATCATTATTTTGAATAAAAAACATTTAGGACGCACAGAGGAGAAGTACATCAAGCAGACAATTTTCCTTCGGTTTTGACCCACTGGCAGTATTCTTGAATTCATTTGTGTTATTACCAGGGGCATGGAACTCTCACACTCTCATGGTACAAGCTATTTAACAGCATCTGATGCATTCTATATGTGCATAGTAATTAAAGCCCAATTGCCCCCAAATTGGCGAGTGTCCTTCAAATGACCCAACCACCGGTGAACATTTAACATGTCACAAATCAATACGCATGTGATGCCTGAGCCAGTGTAATCAATGATCTGACAATAGCAGAGCTTTATTCATTCACATGAGGAACAACAACAGTGTCAGAGCTGACCTGCAGTGGTTATTATTAAGAGATTTTGGGGGGAGGGTTTGGTAAATTGCTGCACGTCCCCTCCCCCAAAATGACATTTTCTGAGGTCTGGGGCTTCATTTATAAAATGTATGCTGTGCTAAAAATCACACCAACATTTACAGTATATGTATAAAAATGGCCTTTGATGTGGATAAGTGCTTAGCGTCATGTCAGGGTCTAAGCAGACTTTGCATTTCTTGTGTCAGAGAGACACAGTACTGCAGGTATTTGGAAGTTTAAGCAATTTTCACCATTCTCAATGATTTGGACATTGACTTGAGTTCTTTTCAACATGTTCTCACTCCTAACACATATTGACACTTGGTCAGGTCTTTTTGACAGTTGAGGTAACCCTTTAGCATCATTTATTAACACTTAGGGTTCCCTTTTAGCATCACTTTTCATTGTGCAGGGCCCGCTATCGTTTTTAGTTGATTACCTTAATTTAATGGTTTGCATGCTTTTGTAAAAATAGAAATAATTTTATATAAATGTATTTTCACTGGAGCACCTTAACCCACCCCCACCCCTACCCTAAACCTACCCATTTCTGAACAATATAAAAGGCAAATAATAGTACAGTCACAGGTATGTATTGCAAAAACTGACCATAAAAAGCAGTATAAAAGTATTACAAACAAGCCGAAGAATGAAACTCAGGAACACAGGACACAATCATCTAGTTTCTCGACAGTTCAACACTGTCAGACTTCAAGACCCCACAGCAAAGAATTCCTTTGTCCTTCAGCTTAAAAACAGGTTCCAAGCCCTAGCGGACATCACGGAAGATCACGAGACTCATTGAGTAACACAATCAATGCAAAGGTGGGAAACCATCAAGACTGTGAGCAGAGCACTTTCGAGAAGGTTGCATTGCAAGTCTTCGGAAGCCATACAATACCTCTAAGCAAAGAAGAGAGTAAAATATTATATTTTAATCACCGAAAATGATATCTCTTTATTAATGTGCTCACATCTCATTCAAAAAGATACTCAAGTACGTTATGCCATGTCCACACATACACAGGTATTTTTATAAACCCAGTTTTTGCTTCTTACATTTAAAAAAAAATCTCAGTCCACATGAAAAAGCGAAAGCATACTGTGAAGCACAGTCAAGAGCATGCCTAGCCAACAGGTGGCAATATAATCTCAACCGTAAAGCCATGTTGGCCAGTCAGAAGCCTGAAATAGTTTCCAGTATGCGGCGATAACAGCACATGCTCCGACGTCAAAAATGATCGGTTTCAGTGACCTGGTGCTGCATTTGCATGTGGACGAACTGCATAGCAAAAGCTACAGTTTTGGAAATACCAGCGTTCGTATGGACAGGACCTTAGTGTCATGATTCTGCCCTCGTGTCCTTGATTTTTCTCTAGTCTTGAGGCAGGATCATGACAGGCCCGTGTTTTGTGTACAAGCACATGGCCTTGTCTTTGGGTCGTGTGCTTGTGTCGTCTCGTTTCCTTGCCCCGCCCCCTTGTTATCCTAGTTTTGTCATTAATGCTTTACCCGTGTCACCTGTTATGTTATGATTAGTCTCCCTATTTCTATCCCCTTGTGTTCACTGTCCTGGGCGGTTCATTGTTAGACATTGTTACACTTTGAAGAGACGTTGTGAGTCCTGTGATTGTTCTTCTGTCGTAAGAGTTCCAGAGTCTTTTGTTTATTGTTTGTTTCTAGTCTTGTTAAGTTGCTTGTCTTTGCCCTAGTCGTTGTTTTCCCCCTCGTGGGTTTTGGTTTCCCCTTTTTGTCATCAATAAACCCTGTGTGTTGTGCATCCTGTCTGCGCTTGAGTTTATCCCTAACCTCCACGTGACAGAATGAACCGCCGAACAAAGAACTCAGCAGACAGGATGCCCTCTGAACATCAGCGACAACTGGAGTCCCATAGGCAATGCTGGTTGTCATCCCCTACTGACAAGAAGAGGGTCACCCTCCCAGTCTCGTCCCAGGGTAGTTGGATCCTGCAGAACTATGCCCGGCTATGGGAGAGTTTCTCCCGGGAAGAGCCGCAGGTTTCCCCCTCGAGAACCTCCCCTTCTACCAAGCTGCCTGTGATCTCTGAGGTCGTCTCCTGGCTGTTACAACACAGGGGGATCAGGCACATCCCTCCCCGAATCCTGAGCCACCTCCCACACCCATCAGTCTCCACAAGAAGCGAGGGAGATGGTTCTCGAGAAAGAGAAGGAAGAAGGGTTCTTCTGGTTCTCCGTCCCTGTCTCCTCCTGAATCCGTGATGCCTCTCCAACCCGCTACTGTTCCTGAGAGTGCCGTTCCTGAGGTTGCTGCAGAGGAGGCTGTTCTGAAGACTGTTCCTGAGATTACTTCAGTAAAGGAGGATCCTGAACCAGCAACAGAGAGAACTGTGTCTGAGTCAGCAGTTGTGAGTGCTGAGGAGAGAGCCGCGGCCGACTCTGCTGCTGAAGCGGTGTTGCAGTCTGTTTCGGCTCGTCAAGAGATGCCAGTTGTCATTGCTGCCAAGACCCTGTCAGAATATTTGTCACGCCTAATCCTGATCCTAGAAGTCCCTGCCAGACCTGTCTTGTCCCCAGACCCCGTTCCTAGAGCCGCAGTGAGCGCCGATCCCGAGCCAGCCGCAGTGAGCGCCGATCCCGAGCCAGCCGCAGTGAGCGCCGATCCCGAGCCAGCCGCAGTGAGCGCCGATCCCGAGCCAGCCGCAGTGAGCGCTGATCCAGAGCCAGTTTCTGTCCACGCTGATGCAGTTTCCAGAAGATGTTGTTGAGCGTCCAGAGGTCACTCCTGTCATGTCCACAGATGTTGTCAAGTGTCCAGAAGATGTTGTCAAGTGGCCACAGATCACTCCTGTCATGTCCACAGATGTTGTCATGTCCAGAAGATGTTGTCAAATGTCCAGAGGTCACGCCTGTCATGTCCACAGATGTTGTCAAGTGTCCAGAGGTCACGCCTGTCATGTCCACAGATGTTGTCGAGTGTCCAGAGGTCACGCCTGTCATGTCCACAGATGTTGTTGAGTGTCCAGAGGTCACTCCTGTCATGTCCACAGATGTTGTCAAGTGTCCAGCCATCACTCCTGTCATGTCCACAGATGTTGTCAAGTGTCCAGAGACCACTCCCCACCACACACCACCCAGACCTGCCCGGACCCCTCGTTGTCAACCTTCGTCCCGTCCACCCAAGACTCCTGCACCACCACCCCGCCCTGGACCCCCCCCCCCCCCCCCCATGAACTTTGTTGTCCCGCCTCCACCCCTTCCTTGTTTGTTTTTTCTGATTTGCCACCCTAACCCTGTCATAGTGTATTCTTGTTTACCTTTATTGTTATTTGTCATGTCTTGTTGGTTTGTGTCTGTGTCTCAGTCAGTCATGTCAGTCATGTCCCGCGTTTGATGTCCCCTTGAGGAGCGTCTGGAAGCCGCTCCTTAAGGTAGGGGTTCTGTCATTATTCTGCCCTTGTGTCCTTGATTTTCCTCTAGTTTTGATGCAGGATCATGACAGGCCCGTGTTTTGTGTACAAGCACATGGCCTTGTCTTTGGGCCGTGTGCTTGTGTCGTCTCGTTTCCTTGCCCCGCCCCCTTGTTATCCTAGTTTTGTCATTAATGCTTTACCTGTGTCACCTGTTATGTTATGATTAGTCTCCCTATTTCTATCCCCTTGTGTTCACTGTCCTGGGCGGTTCATTGTTACACTTTGAAGAGACGTTGTGAGTCCTGTGATTTGTTTTTCTGTCGTAAGAGTTCCAGAGTGAAGAGTATTTTGTTTATTGTTTGTTTCTAGTCTTGTTAAGTTGCTTGTCTTTGCCCTAGTCGTTGTTTTCCCCCTCGTGGGTTTTGTTTTCCCCTTTTTGTCATCAATAAACCCTGTGTGTTGTGCATCCTTTCTGTGCTTGAGTTCATCCCTAACCTCCACGTGACATTTAGCATGACACAATCGGAAAAATGGTTGCTTTAGGGCCCGATGTTGGTTTAAGTGCTCATAAATGTGTAAATAGTTTATGACTGTTTACACTGAAAAATCAAACAAAAAACATATATGCAATAATGACAATATTATTACCCAACATACAGTATAATTTAATCATAATTATTCAATTCCAAATGACTTTGGCATTGACATATTGACGTCAAAGTTTCCTTATTTAAAGCAATGTCGAAAAATGCCCCAAACAAGCATCAATATGTGACGGGTTGGGAGACCAACCCGTCACTTCATAGTGTGGTTACCTCGAGTGTCAAAGACCTGACCAAGTGTGTGTGTGTGTGTGTATACACACACGCAAACACACACTGTATATACTGTACATAGTTTTAGCTTTATTCCAATTAACAATGTCTTAGATAGTTTTAGTTGATAACATCCCTGGTTAGCTGATCCCTTTGCATTGCAATTCCCCATTATCCATTTTTTAGAAGTGTTTTTTTATTTTTTTTGCACACATCTTGATTACTCATTCACACACCTCCGATTTAGTGCACACTCCAATGATCTCTATTTAATGGCAGATAATGTTGTAGTAAATGATTGTCAGCAATTGTAACGGTAACATTGTTCATTTGCATTTGTACTGACAGTTTCTGATGCTTCTGAATGAAATATTCTGGAGGTCTGCTAAGTTTAGCGCCCTGCCGTGGAGATAGGTCAGACATCCCCCACATGAACTACATATAAAAATACATATTTTATGGCCTACATTGATGTAAGTTATGCTGCCGTAGTACCCTTGAGTCACTTCATGCACTTCATAGTGTGGCTAGTGTCAGACAAAATCAATGGAAAGGCACAATGTGGAATGATAAAACTTGCCTGTGAATGCTGTGAATGGAAGGAAGCCCTTGAATGGGTTTAATGTTGAGACACAGAGACCTTCCCTGCAGCTCATTGAAGAATCTCAAAAGGATGCTCTAAATGAAAGGCCATTGGCTCTGCATTAAACTCCCATAATTCACAATAATGAGCCTGTTTAGCGGCTTTCAGTTTAACGCAGGGGATGAATGCTGCCTGGCACAGTTGGCAGAGATGGGCGGTGCAGGGGCCAAGGCGCCTGTGAATGGGATGATTAGATGACCACACTTAGTAAGATCATTGCTCTAATTCATTAGTCAACCTCAGGAAGAGGAAATGGCCATATCATGTTCACACCCATCGATGAACAGTTTTGAATGGGACGGCCGTTTTTACTCTTGCCCTTCCATCTATTTTTACCATCCCTGTTCATATATACACTCTGGATTTCTCTGGTACCCTCTGAATTAATTGTCATTTTTCTTCCTGATGCCTTTGCTCTTATAGAACAAATATTCTAAAAAGGGTTTCCAAAAGGGTACAAAATAAGGGTTGAAACTTTTATGTTTTTTATTATTATTGTTATTATTTGCAACCCTGCTACTGTCTTTCAAATGTGTGATTGATATTTTCTAGCAAGAAACTAGAAATTATAAATTAATACAGTCAAATGGGTAACAGGGTTGGATTTGTATAAAAGGTTGCCATTAGTATTATGCTGGTCGCTTAGGGGCTTAGAAGCCAAATGATTGCCAAATAATGGTTTGCAGATATTGGTAATCTTAGGAAAAAAATAGTAACAAGGTTGAACAGTGAATCATATTCAAATCAAGATTGCAAGTTTGCATAAAGCTGTCAATTATCAGTTCATTAGTTCGAGACCAAATGATGGTTTGTAGTTACTGATGATTTTCTCATAAAGTTATCAAAATGGTAACAAGGTGGAACAAATTTAAACAAATTAAAATAACAGACAGTTTTGATGTAGAAAATAATATAGACTGGATTCTGTCCAAATAAAAGGGTACAAAATTGGACTTGAAACCTCTTGGACTTAAAAATAAATTATTATTTTCAACCCTGTTAATGTCACTTTTGAATACAGTTTACAATGGTCAAACATTGATTTGTGTTTGTTTTATAATAAGAAAAAATCGAATAGAGATACCATTTAAATTAATACAATTAAGTAAAGACATACATATATAAATACCCGAATGGGTAACATGGTTGCAGATTTAGTTTGTATAAAGTTGGGCTACTATGCCACATGACTGTCTGTAGTTATTAACAGGATAACAGGGTTGAACAGTGAATAACAGATTTTAAAATAAAAATAATGTGCCGTTTAGACAGTAGATTACCTTATTTAGACATTATATAAATAAATAAATGAATGAGTAAATATTATTTGCAACCCTGTTAAATTCATGTCTAAATACAGTACAAATGTACATAATTTGTATGATTATGATATTTTCTAGCAAGAAACACAAAATAAACATATATTTTTTAAAAGACATAATTAATTAATTAATAAATACATACATACTTTACATACAGTACATACATAAATGGGTTGCAAATTAATTTATCTATATTTAGTATATTTGGAAAATCGGAAGTGGTAACCAGGTTGAACAGTGACAGGTATAGCACAGAGGGTTCTCTGTCTCACCAAATGGATGTGTTTAAAGACCAAGACTATTATTGATTTTTAAGTCCACTGATGTGACAGTCCAAAAATGATCAGCTGTACAGTAGATCTTTCACACAAGCATCTCATGTGCCGCTGCATCAGAGGCTAAATTATGCATGAGGTGGATTTAATCAGCTGTGACACAATGACAGCTCAGGACACTTGAGACAAGATCTAAGGACATGAAGGTTATTTTTAAAAAGGACTGAACAAAAACAGGCTCTTTATTTTACTCTGCGACACCAGAGTGGTCCTGATAAACTGAATGCAGTAATGTGTTATGTCGCCTCAGAGGACAAAGAGCTAATTCTCTACTTTCCATGTGGAAAAGCAGCTCAGAGCAATTCCAAGGTGAGCGCATGTGTCTTTTGTCAGAAGCATGTTTAGGGACATATAGTGGTAACTATACAAAAAGAAGCAGATTGCTTTATTACGTCCACTGCTAACTGAACCTGGAATAAGGCCGTTCACTCACCTACCTACCAACAGCTCCGGCAACCATGGAATTACTGCTAGGGGCACTTATATATATATTAGAAATGTTATACAAGACAAAATGACCTGTTCTTTGCTTCAAACAGCCAGCTAGCACATGATTACTGTAATGTTGCCGTATATATCAAGCAAACATGTAATGTGTGTGAGCAAAGTTGCAACACACAGAGAAGATTATAAAGCAATGAAATTATGAGGAGCTTAATATGACATCAGTATGAGGAGACATGTATCAATCTGCTATGTGTTTGAACACAAATACTGAACTTTGTACACTCACAGTATGCATGCAACATAAAACTGAAAAAGAATGAAAAAAAATGCAAAATATCAATCAATCGATCACTCAGTCAATGAATATGTGCCGAGGCTAATGATCAGAAAAAGAGTACAATCATGTAAAAGGATATGAAATTAATACTTTGTTTATTTGTTTTTAGGGAATTAGATGAAAGTTGATGGTATCATAAGGCTCTGACTGGCTAATAATAGCTCCAGGATCAGCGGTCCCAAAAAAAGTCACACTTAACACGTATGAATGTCATGGTATTAGACCACAAAATATCAGAGCAAGTCACGTTTATTTCAAATCAAACAGACATCTGTAGACATCTCCCTTTTGCTGAGACACCTGTTTGTCTTCATACATGGTGTATATGTCTACACTGGAAGACATGCGCGGATCTCGGTTTGAAGTGAAGCTAGATCAGCTAAGCCTTGGATAAATGGAAATAAGGCCATCATTTGTAAGTTATTCCCCCTTAATGGGTTTTTCTTACTGAACTGCAATGGTAATGATAACACAGCATGAGACTAACATTTTGTTGAGCTCAGGCTGGTTTTGTGTATTTTGTCATGTTTGTTCCTTCCTAATGGAACATTTCACCATTACCCTTTTGAAACATTACACTCCAGGAATCATGTAAATCAAAAATTAAAAGCATTATCTTGCTCCAGTTGCTGCGAGGGAGCATGAAACTCCCTCATCCGTTGTATTTTTAAACCTTTGATTTAATGTTTTTCGGGGGAGCGAAAGGTATACTAAGGTAGATTAGATGTTGAGATTTACTTGATATTTTTCTTGCCTGGAATAAAAGTGTCCTCACATCATTTTATGAGTCATATGGCTGATGTAACAGATAATTGAATAGCATCCATCCACAAGTGTGGGCTATGTGTTTTTTGCGGAGGTGTTTACTGTCCTGTGCATGTGTGTGTATGTGTGTGTGTGTGTACTCGCTGGCTCCAGCAGTCTGTAGGCTGTGCAAATGAAAAACAGTGCTGAGAGCCCCTACACCCCGCTGCATGCATGCTCTTTTATAGATATGCTTGACATGCTGCTTTGCATTTTGATTTTCACATCGGCTGTCTGGCCGATTAGAACTGTACTTGGCTCGAGATGGTTTTAATTAAAATAAACACACCACATCAAAGATTCTCTCCCTCCTCAACGGCTTCAGCAAAACACACTTAGGACACTTCCAATCTATCTTCTTTATTACACAATACAACAAGCGCATGCACTGAGAGGTGGGGAATTTGGTCCAACCGTGTGTGCCGGTAGCTGTGCATTATTAAAGATGAGCTCGTCTGCTCTTAGTGTGAGGTGAGCAGAAGCAAACACTCATCAAACGATAAGATGGTATTTATTTTGGCTGTGGCAGAGGACTATGAAGATTAAGTATCCAAGAAGACGTCGCTCATTAATGTGCGCTCATTCCCAGCTACAGCCCAGGGAGCGACTTTTCTCAGGAGAAAGCAATATCTGGCTAATGAAACATGAAGTATGAGTAAACTAACCGAAAGTCAATGACATTGTCTGTTCCTTTTCCTGTTCCTCCGGTGTTTGCGTGGTGCAGTTGAACAGAAACGAAACTCGCTTTGATGTTTCCAAATGATCTCTCTCACGAGTCTGATGAGATTTCTGGGGAAAATTCAGGAATTTTCCATAGTGTTGCAATATAAAGTCCAGCGCTCATCTGCAGTGCTCTTATCATGGTGGATTCTCTTCATTTCAGAGGTGATTCAGCTGCAGACAATGGTAGATGTTAACATATATAAATTCACAGATGCTTTTATTCAGAGCAACATTAAATGATTAATGTTTAATGACAAAATTAAACAAAATTAATAATAATAATTAAAAAAACACAAACAATTAAGGTTGAATTATTCCTATTAGCTGTCATTTCTGCACCACTAATAAGTCCACAACATAACTATAACTTGCAGGTGCCAAGTCCTGTTGGAAAATGAAATCTGCATCTCCATAAAGTTGGTTAGCAGCAGGAAGCATGAAGTGCTCTAACACTTCCTGATATACGGCTGCATTGACCTTGGACCTCAGAAAACACAGTGGACCAACACCAGCAGATGACATGGCACTCCAAACCATCACTGACTGTGGAAACTTTACACTGGAGCTCAAGCAACATGGATTGTGTGCCTCTCCTCTCTTCCTCCAGACTCTTGGACCCTGATTTCCAAAGGAAATGCAAAATTTACTTTCATCAGAGAACATAACTTTGGACCACTCGGCAGCAGTCCAGTCCTTTTTGTCTTTAGACGCTTCTGACGCTGTCTGTTGTTCAAGAGTGGCTTGACACAAGGAATGCGAAGCTGAAACCCATGTCTTGCATACGTCTGTGTGTAGTGGTTCTTGAAGCACTGACTCCAGCTGCAGTCCACTCTTTGTGAATCTCCCCCACATTTTTGAACGGGTTTTGTTTCACAATCCTCTCCAGGGTGTGGTTATCTCTATTGCTTGTACACTTTTTTCTACCACATCTTTTCTACCGTCCCTTTCTCCTCTCTATTAATGTGCTTGGACACAGAGCTCTGTGAACAGCCAGCCTTATTTGCGATGACGTTTTGTGTCTTGCCCTCTTTGTGAAAGGTGTCAATGGTCATCTTTTGGACAACTGTTTAGTCAGCAGTCTTCGCCATGATTGTGTAGCCTACAGAACTAGACTGAGAGACCATTTAAAGGCCTTTGCAGGTGTTATACTGTATATATAGTGAAATACTTTTGTTATATATTACCAAATATAATTCTCCTTGATATGTATTTTTATTTTTATTTTTTTATGTTTCTTTTTTACTGTGAGAAGTGCATTAACCATGATTTTTGACTGGACAAGCATAAAAAAAATGCACTTTAAAAAATGATGTTGTCATTTCATTTTTAAATGTACATTATGATTGTGAATGGACCTTAAGTCTAAGGGTCTTTTGTTATCATTTATTTTATTCAAAATTTTAATCTGTAGTATGCAAGTTTGACCAAACAGGAAATGAGATCATTAAAACTAGCTCTTTCATCACCATAGCCTATGAGTTCAGTCATATCTTTAGCCTGGAGCAATTATTGACTTCATCATCATTCTTTCAGAGCAGGGAGTGAGATCTCTCAGTTGTCTCGGAGCTCTAACCCCGTCACAGAGAGGATGCTTAGCAACCCTGCTCAAATGGCGCTCCGGAGGTGGCACAGCCGTCACAGCTCGCATCCCAAACGCGGCCCAAACTGGCCGTGGCGTTTCAATTAGCCACCGTGAGGAGCACAGGAGCAGAGAGGAGATTAGAAACAGCTAAATTCAATTACAGCTAAGCCTCCATGTGTAATGCTTCAAACTTCATCCTGTTAAGATCTGGTTAAGAGTACAGCCGAAAGGACGCTTACTTGCTGCATGATTCCTGCACTCGGATTTCTGCGTCTGAGTGAACTGCATCCATCCTAAAGTGAGACAACATTACACAGCCAGAGATTCCAGTCAATAAGCATAGAAGACATCAAACCAACAAACCAAGAAAGGAAAACTCACAGCTCACAAGACACAATGGAGCTCTCAAATGTGGTTTAAGGTTCAACTTTGTTTCAGATTTGTCTTCTGGGGAGAAATTAAAAATTAGACAATTAACCCTTCGCAAAACTCTTCTACCTTTGGTTACAGTTGCTTACTTGGAAAAGCTTTATTCATGATTTTCAGTAAAATTTTCTCATAAAATAATAATAATAAATAAAATGAATGTAAATAATTCTTACATAGACTGAACTGAATTCTGACATTTACAAATTGCTTTTAAAGTGCTTTTAATTGTTTAATTGCCTGGTAAATGACTAGAAATGGCTACATTTGACTGTGGAAACTCTGTAGTTACAAGCAACACTACACTATTGAAAAAATGGAAAAAACATGCTTTATGCTATTAACAAACCATTAATTATGGCTCTAGCCTCAAAATCCTAGTTTGCTGCTAAATAATAGTTAGTAAGGTAGTTGTTAAGTACACGTATTGGGTTGGATTAGAGATCTGTCTGTCTTTCAGTCTATCTGTCTGTTATTCACTGTTACTATTTTTCCTAAACCCATAATAAGATTATCAAGCAAGATTGTAAAACCATTATTTGGCCCCAAGCTTGTAAGCCCCTGAGTGACAACTTAATACAAACTGCAAACTTTAATACAAATTCCAACCCTGTTCCCCATGTAATTGTATTTTTTTAAATGTGTATTCGATGTTTATTGCTAAAAATAACACACATTACACGTTAAAGTTACAATTTTGCAGATATTTGCAGTAAAATATCCAAAAACCACTAGGCTAGTGTTATATATTTTGTCCAGCTTATTACTGACAATATCTCTAATGTTTTCAACTACTTGTAAATCATGAGAAAATACCATTCTAAACAGTGACATTGGGCAGTGTAGTCGCCTGTCAATGACGTTAGTTACCCTTTATTACCGCCTTTACTGACTTAGAAACCACATGACAACAGTGTTTGTAAAAATGCGGAAATAGCTTTGTGTCAAACTTCAACTAGAAAGAGATAACAATCTCACTTGTGTTTTACTCGACAGGTGAGTTGTTTTGATTCATATCTTTACAGAAAACGTATGCTATTATAACGTTTGACAAGATTAGTATTATGGGGCATACACGCCGAACACCGGGCATCGCGTCTCTAGACCTGCGCGAGGGCACATCTGATCCATAGTCTGATCGCGTCTTTGTATTGACTTTGTATGTAATCTACTCGCGCAAATCGTTGAACTTGCGTTAAATCCATGATTTATCTTTCCGTCTCATTGATGGCCGTCAGCAAAGACAACAAATCCCATCATTCCAAGCTCCTTCTTAGCGTCATCAAACCACGCGATTGTTATTGTTTTGGTAGTGCGCCCTCTAGTGGCAGGTCCTACAATCTGTATCATTAATCACACATTAGAAAGACAGTTGCAAATATTATTAATAATAATAATCATTCAGGATTTATTGTTTTGTAAGATGAATGTCATATTTCACTTTTTTTTCTTTTCTTTTTTTTTCTTGGAAGTACATAATAAGAAATCATTTTTACATTTAAATGATTTGGTATCTTGAAAAATCAGGGCAGTTTGAGACATCCTTGAGATCTTGAAGGTCCATCAGACACCAATGACAGATCTCCTAGATTGTTTTCCATTTCATTAGAAACCTGCTCATGCTTGTTGGACATGAGTGTCAGAGTAGTTTTGAGTTCAATATATGAATGAGGGGAACCACATTATCAAAATGTGATGCCAACCCCTGAGTGAATGTTTGGAGAGAAAGCAGACGAGCCCCTGACAGAGTGCCTCAAATAGAGACATTTCAGTCCTCACAGCCTGCAAATAATCAGGCAGGCATCTGTAGGACCGTACGCTCACCAGTGCTCAGGGTTTTACAGCATGTTCAAATTCAGCAGGCTCAAAGTGATGATTAGCACTTAGCAGTGCAATCAGAAATGACCCACACCGCCCACATTTCAGCAAGCAAAAATTTATAATCACAATACAGAAATCTTGTCGTCAGAATTTATGTTCCATCCAGTATGACTTTAGCTGCAATCCCACCCAGCTGTGGCTTATTTACCTAAAGAAGCGAATGCAATTTATGGGGGTCCACACAGGGGTCACGGAGATATCAATAAAACACAATGGCTGTGCCAAGGATATCAGCACAGCCTGTTACGCTCAAGCAGATGCAGGGTTTTTCTGGTCCGCTAATGTCCTAGATGGTGACTGGCAAGGTTAGAGGGCCCGTCTGCTGTAAATTACCGTTGGCAGAGACAGGGCTTTTTTTTTTCTTTTTTTTTTTTGGCAATGACTCACTACAGGATGCATATGCAAATGCAGCAGGCAAGTCATAGAATCATTCCAATTCAGTCTCAAAGTCAATTAACTTTGCCACTCTAATTAACTGTCAAAAACAGCTAAAAGAGTGAGAAAGCCATTATGTGTATTGATAAGTGGCACAGATAGCTCAGCCGGGTGTCTGTTTATGGGTGCAGACAGCTTTGTCAGGCTTGTCAGAGTTCTGCGCTTCTTCCACAGTTTGTCCGTCTTGGGTTTTGATGTCTGTGGAAAACTTTTGTGCTGACTTTGAAGAAGTGGATGTAAAACTTGTCTAATTCTTTGGAGAATGTTTAGTCAGATTTAATCTCTTAATTTCCATACAAATGCGGATCCAGACGGGCATGGGATCTTTTGATGAATCTTCAATGAATTCTGTTGCACCCATTCGAATTCTGTCTGGCGGCCAATGAGAGATAGCACCTCGATTAATCATGCTGTTCACAATAAATGATGTATAGTGCTGTGACAGTTGTCTGGTTTTCAGTAGGAATGCTGCAGTACCTAATTTATAATCTGACTTTCATTTGACTGTCAAACTAGCAAGGAAGTCCTATTCATTAAACATATAAAATATCACATGTACACTAAAATGTAAAGAGGGGCCAGTGTACTGTATACTTGTGAAGGCATTTTCTCTATTGATTTGTTTTGTATAGTGTTTTAGGATTAAAATAATCCATAAAGTTAGCATTATTTTTTTTTCTTACAGTATACTGGGATTAATATTAACAGTATTTTACCTTTATACACTAAAAAGCTTACATTTGATGTAATTGAATATAATTATATTATATATAAATATTTATATATATACTTATATTTATTTTTTAACCTTTGTTGTCTAAACCTATGAACAGCACTCATAGTAACACATTAACAAAGACATCATCAATCAAATAAATAAATAAAAAATGTAAAAAAAAATTCCCAAGGGTCATTTGTTGTTTCTTTGGGGATTTAATGTTATTCCAGCACTGATCGTTGGAGATCTCCTCAGAGGAATAACAGTAGAATTTAATTCCCTTGTAATCGGACATTTTTGAAATCATCCTGTAACTCTGTGCAGTCTAGTGAGCTTTAACAACTCTTCAGGAGTTTTCTGAAATCTCACTTGATCTGACCATGTTGCACTTGAATAGAAATAACAGGTGACCAGTTGTTTGCAGGTCAGGTAAACTCCATGCCTAAAAAAAATATATACATATATATATATATATATATATATATATATATATATATATATATATATATAATATTAATATATATATTTACATTTATTGTTTATTTTAAATGAATAACAAGCAGTGAAGCATACTTCTTTATATACAATAGTGCTCAAAATGTCTGTGATATCAGTATTTTTTATTTTTATTTTTTATAAATAGATACTTTATTCATCAAGAACGTTAAACTGATCAAAAGTGACAGTACAGCCATTTAAAATATTTTGTACTCATATAAAGTTTCTATTCCAAATAAATGCTGTTTTTCTCAATAAACTCAGTTTATCAAGGATTACTAAAGAAAAGAAATCACTTCCATACTTAATTAAGCAACACAATCATTTTCAACCAAAATTAAAAACAATCCGAAATGTTTCTTGAGCAGCAAGTCTCAGCATATTAGAATGATTTCTAAGGATCATGTGAGATTGGAGTAATGCAAAAACATTATGCTGACAACTTTAAATAAATACAATAATAAAATATAATAATAATCAAAGTTATATAATATAATATTTCATGAATATCTGATTTTTAACAATTATTTCATAGAGTAAGTGTGGTGTAACTTACATACATGGACCTTCACTACTCACTAAGTGGCTTCATCAGCTGGGATCTGATGATCGGTGATCTCTTCATATTTAGGGACCTCATCTAGCAAAAGTCATGTGAAGATAATAAATAGCAGCTTATTAATGCTGGAATCATGAGATTAACTGAGAGATTATCATAGGTACTGTATAGTGAGAAGCATTAATGGCCTCCTTAACTTCTCTCTGAGACGCTCTGTGCTCACTGTCTAAAATCTTCATTTGACTGTCCTTGAGCGCGTGCTCCTTGTCCTTTAGATGCAGATGCACTTCTGTGTTTTGTCCGCAGGGCTCTGTCCCTCTGTGTTGTGACATGCGCTCACACTTCTCCTCATCGCAGAACTGCATGGATGATGGTACTCTGTGTTTGTCCTCTGTGTAACCCGTTTAAAATGTATGTTGTGTTTGTTGATGGTCCTGTATAGTTTCTCAAATCAAGAAATGTAGGAAATGTTTTGTTGATTTTTTGCTTTTCAGTGTCTTTTTTGTGACCCTGTAGCACAAAACCAGATTTATTATTTTCAAAATTGAGATTTATTTTCATCTGAATAAATAAGCTCTCCATTGACTTATGGTTTGTTAGGATAGGACATTATTTGGCCGAGAGACAACTATTGGAAAATCTGGAATCTGAGTGTGCAAAAAAAAAAAAAAAAAACTCTAAATACTGAGAAAATGGCTTATAACTTTGTCCAAATTAAGTTCTTAGCAATGCACATTACTAATAAAAAAAATAAGTTTTGACAATATAGGTAATGAAATTTACTAAATGTCTTTATGAAACATGAACTTTATGTAATACCCTAATGATTTTTGGCATAAAAGAAAAATGTATAAATTTGATTGTACTATGTATTTTTGGCTTTTGCTAAAAATATACCTGTTCTACTTATGACTGCTTTTGTGATCCAGAGCAGTGCTTTAAGTGGCTCAAAAGAAGTACTCTCGTTCTCTCTCTCTATATATATAATTAAATTTATGCATTTAGCAGACACTTTTATCCAAAGCGACTTACAGTGCATTCAAGCTATCAATTTTTACATATCATGTGTTCCCGGGGAATCAAACCCCCAACCTTGTGCTTGCTAGCTCAGTGCTCTACCAGTTGAGCTACAGGAACACTCTATATATATATAAACAGCTAGTTGCTTGGTTACTTTTGATGCCTCAACCCCTAATGATTTGAAGTCCAACAATTCAATAATTCCTTGATTTACTTTCATAATTGTAAAGGTTTTGCATACACATGGAAAATGGAAAAGTCTACATTCAGCAGATGGAAATATATAATATATAAATAGTTTTTAACTCGTTATTAATAGTATTACTGTTTCATTTTGCTCTCCATATACGGGATATCAATCACAATTATTTTATCCAATTGACTGCCATAGATTTTACCAGTAAATAATATCAAGAAATAAATTACAATAAATGGTATTAATACATTTTTTAAATGAAAATGCTAACATATATATAGGAGCATTATGTTATGGTCCATGGCTTGAAATATCTGTCTAGAATATTCTGGATAGCAGAATACTCATGGCTTTAAGACTGAATGAAAAAATCAGGATAAAACACAGCCATTTTAGTTTATATTAAAGTCTCTTCCATAGACATACATCATGTTGACTGTAAATGAATTAAACTGAACTGAGTACTCCCTACCATAGTGTACAGGTTAAAAAAAAAACATGCTGAGAACCCATTTCTCAAGTTCATTCTCCCGTCAGAGAGCTAGGGAGTGCATGCAAATATTGTGCATCACAAACCATAATTCTTATTTTTTAATTCAACATCAATTCACAGAAAAAGTAGCTCTATCTGGAGATTGCTCTGAGCAAACATGCATACAGCGCCTCATATATTATGAACTGGACACATTGTGCGGATGAGGAAGCCAGACGTGCTGAACATCACATCCATTCATTCGGAGCCATCCTGTGATGGCTGACACGGCACGCTCTTCTGGTGTAGACGGGTCGTATAGTGCAGATTTTATTTAAAAAAAATGTTTAAACCATTTGCGCAGCGTTTTTCAGAAAAGTCATTTAATGCGGTGGGGAGCAGTGTGATGGCAGCTGCATGCTGGGAGAGCAGACACAAGGCTTTTCATGCCACCTGGGCCGGGCAGAGCAATTGAGCCGTGCAAAGCCTGAATAGAGGAAGTGCAAAGAGAAGTTCAAGCAATCTGCAGTACAGAAGAGTTGCCCAAAAATGTTGACTTTGTTGCATTCGTGTCTGTGTTCACCGCCTGTGATAAGGCTTTCGAGGGGCGGTGTCACGTGATCTCGGCCCTGAATGAATGCATTTGCATAATCCGCAGTGAATTACTCTGGTTATCACCTTTAAAAATCTGCATTTTTTAAATGCATGTTTATATCTGGAAAAAACACTGTCAGAATGTTCTACTCCAAAGTACAGTGGGTCTTTGCAAAACATATATAAACATATATAAACATATATATGTATGTATATATATATATATATATATATATATATATATATATATATATATATATATATAGATAGATAGATAGATAGATAGATAGATAGATAGATAGATAGATAGATAGATAGATATAATAGATAGATATAATTTCTGGTCATTATACAGGAACCAAGTTAATCCTTTTAGCAAACCACGTGCAAACCAAATTAGAACTTTCAGTCTATCAACTCACTGCTCATTATGGAGGAAATCTGAATATGATTTATTTAAAAACCCAGGGGAGCTATTATACATGATCTTTCATATCTGAATGATGTTTTTAAATTGTAATAATTATGCATATTAAAAATACAAACAACATTTAATACAACTATTTTATTCATTTATTATTTAAGGACACATTTTAAATTTTTTATTTTTTATTTGTAAACAAACTAATCAGTAATTTCCTCTATATATATGATGTTTATAATGCAATTAATGAGCTACTTCTTCCTAATCTAACTTATAAATATTTGTTTTGTTTGTATGAATGAATGTATTACAGTATATATACTTCAGCATTTTTTTCAGGACATTTTTTAAACCAAAAAAATTTGATGTTACTCTTTTTAGTTTTAATTTCATAGATGTTACTGTATGAACATTTCAACATGGCCGGAATTCTGTATCGACCAATCAGCATCTGGGATGATTCAATCATTTTATATTCACCTCAAGTTGCATTGCAGATATGTTTTACTTGGCACAGTTGTTTTTCAACCTAGAGATCTAATCCAAAATGACAAAGTCACATTAATACTCTTTGTGCATATACATAATACTTCATTTGTGGGAAATTGAAGACGCACGCTGAATATATTTTATGTGACAGCATGTCAACACCTATGAAGCTCTGGAGTGTGAGCTAACGCAAAAATGATTGTTTTCCTGTCAGGATTTTCCATTCTTCAAGCCATTATGGAGGCTGCGGTGGCAAATAACTGGCAAGTTACAGCGCGGTCGGTGGGCAGCATCACGGACCCCCAGGAGTTCCGGCGCATCATTGAAGAAATGGACAGGAGACAGGAGAAGCGCTACCTCATCGACTGTGAAGTGGACAGAATCAATGTCATCTTGGAGCAGGTAAAGTCTGCATTTACCCCCTGCCTGTTTTTTAGCTTTTCTGGCAGTCTGGCTGGTTTGATGTCTCTTCCCTACCCATAATGCCCTGCATCTGAAGACTTGTTCGTTTAGCGAGAATCCAGTCCCTGATTTATTCATATTCCTGAAGTCCATCAGTCTACCGTGTCGTTTCCACATGGATGACCTGACAGAGCTGTAGATGGGTTCTCTGAGCGTACAATTAAACTGAATGTGTGAGCAGATATTGGAGCACTACTGTCCTCTTCTCTCTGGTCTCTAATAGATTGCCGCGGCTCTTTGATGTCTGTCTGTGAAGGGTAATCAGCCCCTGAACTGGAATGTGCTCGTTAGCACTAATTTAAATGTATTAGCTCCAGTAGCACAATACCTCCTCATTGAATCTTTTGTTCTGCTTGATTTTTTTAATCTGTTCTACGTTTAATTTTATTTTGATCCATAATATATATTAAGCATTAATTTATCACGGCCAGCAGTACTCTGGCAAATGATGTTGTCATTGCTGTAATTTTATTTTTAAAGACTGCTACAAATCAATAGAGTGCAACAGTAACTACCAGATTTTTTCTGCAGCCTGGGTTCTTGAGATTATTTCCCCATTCATTTTCTCCATAGTGATTTCAGTAAAATCTTTCAATAGAGCTCTAAGCCTCAAACCACAACAGCCAGCTTTGAGATGAATCATAACTTTACAGCATATGCTTGTATTGATGCTAGTGTAAAAGTGTATTGCAAAATAGTATTTTAAAAAGTGCTAAAATTAAATATGAGAAGATATTTAGAAAAATGTGAGTAACCAAACTGTTGCTAGTCCCTATTGACTTCCATAAAATTGGAACAACTTGAAAGTGAGTAAATGATCAAATGAGATTTTGTTTGTTTTTGTTTTTTGTTTTGTTTTACAAAATTAAATCTCACTGGTCCTGATTCATAAAAAACAAGCACACTTTCATTTAAGTACCAGTTCTCACTTGTTGTTTATTAGTATGAATATTACTAGCATGTCGGCTGTTTACTAGTGCTTATAAAGCAGATATTAGTATCAGTATTCGTAATTAGTTAATAGTTAATAGTAAGAACTGGTTCCCAAACTAAATTGTGACCAAACTTTCTTACATAAATTGCCATGTCGATTAAAACATGAAAATATCTTGAGCTTGTGTTCACTACAGACCTTGACTCGATTTCAGTGCTAAAATGCTCATTGCTTGATTTTGGCCTACAAAAATCAATTAAACAACCCTCTACAGTGTAATGTGCATTTATTCACAATTTGGCCCTTAAACTTAAATCTATGTCTTTTCAATAAGTCAGTGAAATATTTGTACCTTGCCTTTGCCTCTGGCTGTAACTTTACTAAATGGTACAGCAGTTTAAGGGTGAAAACGAGCAGGCAGGAGAGGAATTAAGAAAATTACAGCAGAAATCTTATGTTATTGCCCTTGGGAACACATGTTTTAATCCCTTTTCCGACCTCATCATGTATTGGCTAAACTGGATCTAACTGAACTAATCTCCCCGGCCCTGCTGACACTGATAGCCGAGATAAGTTTCTGGACTGTGGCCCTTCAGAGACCTGCAGCAAGACAGCAGAACCGCGCTATAGAGTTCTGCTCACCATAATCCATCTGCATTTTGTGATCTCCAGCACAAACTGCGAATGGGAGCCGGCCTCCAGAGGGTTTCAACAGCTGAGTTAAGCTTCACGAAGAGCAATGGTGACAGCTTTTACTGCCCTGCTATACTGAGTATGTCAACCCATCGCAATAATTTATAAGCAAGTGCCCTTGCATTGGGAGTGCAGAGGGGTTTGTGCCTTTTCAAGAGGAAAACTAGCTTGTGATCTGGGGTTTAACACTCGAGATGTCATATTACTCTGTGAGAGCATGACGGCCTGTCAGAAGCAGAGTGACATTTCAAGTGTCATGTGTGAATATGGTAAATAGCGCAGCAAAATGGTACAAAATGCCAATATCTGCTTTATGAAGGATTTGATGCAGTCGCCAAGAGGATTCGGATGTGTCTCTGTAATGAATGCATATGGATGTGCATATTGTTCGATGAGTGTTTTTGTTGGGGCATTGGTTCAACCTGGGCTTTCTGCGCTGAAGTTAAAGACATCAACCTGTCCATCTTAATTTAGGGGATATGATGGGATGACTAAATGACATCTGGGACTACCTCTGAGATACAATGTGCAGCACTAGAGAGCCAGGATGTGTCTGGAGTGTAGGAGGAAAAATATTAAAATGCGTTGAGAGCCTGTTCTTCACTGAAGCCTTGCTAGATCTGCCACCATGAAGCATAAAGAACAGGTCCCTTCAGAGATGGAGATGTACCTTTGAATTCATTCAGTCTGTGCAATGAGGTGATATGTCTGGCAAAAATCCATATACAATAAAGGGCCAAATGGGAAATATAGATACAAAATCATAATAAAATAGATATAATAAAAAAAAAATCCTTAAAGTACATAAAATAAAATACAACTATATTTCTAAATTGATAGAAAAGGTTCATTCAACAAAATTGTTCAATTAAAATATCTAAGCATTATCTGTAGCTTAGCCGTCATAAACTCTGATATTTGATCAATGGGGAACGGTTATCAGCAATGAGCTGGAATTGTCCAGTATTCAAGTAAATGGTTTAGTAAATACATTAGTCTGTCACTTATTCCCACTCATTGACCTCATTTTTATTAATTTAATTTAATTTTATTTAATTTTTTTATTATTCGTGAATGTCCTATAATCTTTGATACAGTCAATGAAACAAATTTCAAATGAAAAGCTTTATCTGGTAAAAAATTGAATGAATAAACAATGGGCTGAAAAATGTAATTTTAGAAGAAGCTAAGGAAGTATTTTCTAGTAAAATATACTCCAATATTTATTTACAACATTGAAAAAAAAAAGAAGACATATATATATATATATATATATATATATATATATATATATATATATATATATATATATATATATATATATATATATATATACACACTGTATAAATAACAAAATCATGCATGCAAAATCTATGCAGTGGCTGACTTGTTTGGTCTGACTTATAATAAATCACACATTAAAATGTAAAGAAAATCATCATCATACATGACTCATTAAGAAATGGTTTTGTGCCAACCTTGTTTCAAAAAGACGTTTCAGGGTTGAATGTTGCATGAAGGTCAGTTTATAATGGCTAATATCAAACTTAAAGGGAAAGTTCATGCAAAATAATTTTCTCACCCTCATGGTATGATAGAATTCATTTATAAGAGAGCAATCCCTTTAGCCGTGCAAACAGAAGCAAGCTGAAAAAAGTATGACTCAAAATAAAACAATGCTGGAGTCATCTGAGGTAAATCCTAAAGACTGTGGCCTTAAAATCTCTTAAAAGCTCAGAGGCTCTGGAGAGCGTTTAACGTGTCACTTTAACAATCTAATGGGATTAGGGGGTTCGAGTTGTACCGCAAGAGGCAAACAGAGTGAGACGGAATGAAACAGGATTCAGGAACATCCAGCAGTCAACATAGTAAAGAGGGTAATCCGAAATCCTAATTAAAAATACACTAACAGTAATCCACACACTCCTTTTTCTAGTTTTGATAGTCAAATACGCTCAAGTTGCAGCTGCTGAATTAACCAGCTGTAATTCTTTCTTCAACCACAGAGACATGAATATGGGAAGAACAAATATAACACAGAACATCATGTACATTGAGCTTAGACATGACGAAGAACAACTGTATAAACATTAAGAAAGGAATGACCCTGTAGCATCATGAAGTCTATATTTTCTTTAGATGAAAATATTATTAGACTTTTGCCTCCCAAGGCTCATTGAAAGTGCATGTTTATGACTTGAAACTACTGTTCAACAAAACAGCTCAAACTCATGTTAAAAAAACACGGTTGCACAAGCAAATACATTTTAACCATATTTTTTTACAAATCAAATATGTTAACATATAACATATTTGATTTGTAAGCTTCTATCGTAAGCACTTATGGGTAGGTTTAGGGTTGGGTTTGGTGTAGGGGGTATTGTTATTTTCAAAACAACAAAGTATTGACATTTTAGTGACACTCATTGGGCATTTGAAGTCTGAACTGCCACAATACCTACCTGTACCAAAGTAATAAAAACATGGCCATTGTCATTTCTCATCAAAAACGTACAAGACCTATGGAAGCATATGGGTAGCATTATTCAATTTGGGATGTAATATGCAAAATGACAATGCAATATGTAAAATGGCAATGCATTTCTGTATTTACATTTACATTTTCCAATACATTTGTGCAACGTTTGGTGCAAAATGAAAATGAAAATTAAATTACATAATTTTCATTTGCCATTTACTACACCAGTTTTAATATGTAAAATGAATATTAATTTTAACGCTTTATAAGTTGCAAAATTAAAATGTATTACAGAAATGATTAGATATGTCTAACATGTTAAAGCAAAAACTGTGGCAAAATGATCATTTAAATGCTATTTTTCTTAATTGCATTAACACTCACAGTCAAGACACTTACGATTGCATTTTCATTCGGTGTCCCGCAATGAATGTAGCAAAACTCAATGTGCACATTGAAAATGCATTCCGAGCCGATCACGTGTCCCCGCCCTCGCGCCACGTCAATCATTGTGTGAACAAGGCGGGGCTTACAGAAGGTCAGAGACTCAAATCTCAAGAAGAGGATTCAATCAAGTGAGACAACATGGACAAGACAGTTGGTCCGTGTATGTTTTGATCATTTCGGTTTATGGCTTCAATATTTCATTCGCACTTGTGGGCGGAGCTGAAATGCTGCTTTCATCTGATTGGTCGAATCGGATCGGTTTTCATCTGACAGCCTTCAGCTCTGTCTTTTCATTCTTTCAGACAGAATAAGAGTCAGTGCGAGTGAAGCACTGAAATGTCTGAAACTACGCTCACTGTTAATTAGCATAATATTTGAATCAGATGTAGCTGGGCACATAATTCGTGCTGCTGAGACCTGCAAATTAGTTCTAGGTTGTAGTATTGTATGAATATTGTCCCACTGATAAATACAGTGCAAATAGTTCTGTCCCTTTGGATAACAGTGAAGTGGAAATTAAAATCAATAATAGACTGAACAGTTCCATGTCTGTAACATTTACCACTCTCATCTTTTAAGTCATAAGGCACTAGGTATGTGTGTGTGTGTGACATTAATAAATAATTGTAAAAATGAATATAGTTACATTTCTAAATAAAAATAGTAAAATTAGCTCAATGCTGCTCAGTGCTCCTGTAGCCTACCCCAGAGCGCCCTCTCGCGGCTGTAGTCGGTAATGTTTTCTCTTGGTCTTGAATAAATGTGACATATAGTCCAGTGCGACTTATATATGTTTTTTTCCTCGTCATGACGTATTTTTGGACTGATGCAACTTATACCGAAAAACACAGTTAACATTATTATTATTATTTATTATGAGAGTAATTGACACAGACTAGAACTTTAATGTTTCACCCAATTCAGCTCATATCTTTAGACTCGTCCGACTCGTGTTGCTTGTATAACTGGCCAGACTTACCTTCCCAAAAAATCCTATTTAATTTTATTTCATAAATTTAACTATATTTATTTCCACTTTACTGTTATCCAAAGGGACAGAACTATTTGCACTGTTTTTATCAGTGGGACAATATTCATACAATACTACAACCTAGAAATAATTTGCAGGTCTCAGCAGCACGAATTATGTGCCCAGCTATATCTGATTCAAATATTATGCTAATTAACAGTGAGTGTAGTTTCAGACATTTCAGCTGAAGGCTGTCAGATGAAAACCGATCCGATTCTACCAATCAGATGAAAGCAGCGTTTCAGCTCCGCCCACAAGTCCGAATGAAATATTGAAGCCATAAACCGAAATGATCAAAACATACACGGACCAACTGTCTTGTCCATGTTGTCTCACTTGATTGAATCCTCTTCTTGAGACTTGAGTCTCTGACCGTCTGTAAGCCCCGCCTTGTTCACACAATGATTGACGTGGCGCGAGGGCGGGGACACGTGATCGGCTCGGAATGCATTTTCAATGTGCACATTGAGTTTTGCTACATTCATTGCGGGACACCGAATGAAAATGCAATCGTAAGTGTCTTGACTGTGAGTGTTAATGCAATTAAGAAAAATAGCATTTAAATGATCATTTTGCCACAGTTTTTGCTTTAACATGTTAGACATATCTAATCATTTCTGTAATACATTTTCATTTTAATTTTGCAACTTATAAAGCGTTAAAATTAATATTCATTTTACATTTTAAAACTGGTGTAGTAAATGGCAAATGAAAATTATGTAATTTAATTTTCATTTTCATTTTGCACCAAACGTTGCACAAATGTATTGGAAAATGTAAATGTAAATACAGAAATGCATTGCCATTTTACATATTGCATTGTCATTTTGCATATTACATCCCAAATTGAATAATGCTACCCATATGCTTCCATACAAGACTAAAAATAAAAAAAAAATTAAAAAAAATCTCATTAATAATTGTAGAAAAAAACATAATAGGTCACTGAATTTTTCTAAACAATCATACTGAAAATTTGTCCAAATGTAAGTCACTTAATATTACTTTAAATGTAGCATATTTTAAAATTAGGGTGACCATATGGGCCATTCATAGGGGACACGTCCCAGTCAGGATTTTAATATTGCCTAAAATATCCAGGTTTTGGTTATTTGCACTATGCAGGTTGATCGTTGTGTCACATTCATGATAGCTATAAAGAGCAGAGCAGACGGCTCCTTATGCTTTGAATCGCTTTCTCGTGTCTGTTCGTTCGTTTGACTTGAAGCATTGTGGCACACTTTGTTTTTTTGGGATTTGTGCACAGCGCATATTTGCACCGCTTCTATTGTTCATTCTAGATCTCATCTTCTAACACACAGCCCCACGATTGGTCGATTATGTACAATACCTGCATGTTATTGGTCAAACTGCTCTGGATGTTTTAGGCATTATTAAAATCCTGGCTGGGACGTGTCCCGTATGAAGGCGCATATGGTCACCCTATTTAAAATGCATGCACTTATTTATTAATGATATAAGTTTGGTTAAAATATAAAAGAGTGACAGGACAAATGGGCATCTGGCTCAAGGCTGTTTTAGTAGATGAACACATTTTTTGTGCAACATAAAATCAGACAGATGGCCACCATAGTGATGTTGCTGAGTTTAACAAAAAAAAAACAGAATCCATTGGCTCGGGCATCTTTCAGGTCAACTGGGGGTGGGCAATGATCAGAGACCCCAAAGCAGGATTGATTTTTCAGCTCAAGATCTCACTCTACAAACTTGTAGGAGGAAAAAGTGGATATGGAGAGATTGTTAAAATGCAAACTTTATGATTTTAGATGGGTCACAGTTGTTTTGGGTGGATTTTGAAGCATATGTCTTAGATGAAAAGCCAGATTGGTATTGAAAAGGCAGCTATTAGTGCTAATGGTCCACTTTTAAGACTGCTCTTCTTTTTATATATATATATATATATATATATATATATATATATATATATATATATATATATATATATATATATATATACTGTATATAAATATATATATATATATTTTTTTTTTCTTTTTTTACTATCAACAATTATTACCTCAGACAGAGGGCTTTCTACTATGTAAACAGTGGTGGTTGGTAACCGCTATCAATAGTTCTGCCTCTCATCGTGTCAACTCCTTCTTTTTTGCTCCCATCAAATACTTCAGGTCAACATCATTTCACTTTCTTAGATTAAAATTAAATTTGCCACATTTTTAATAACTTATTTTTGCACTGCGGAACGTTTCTCACTGGATGAGTTTCGGCGGACCGATTATACTGAAGCACCAGCTAGCGTTCGCATATCACCGCAGCACATGATCGAACCTCAAGTATCACCTCAACGCAAAACATATAGCAGCTTGCGTGGACTTTACACTTTATGTTGAACTATGTATTATTTTGTTGGTGCAACAGTTTATGTTGAACTCTTTATTGTTTTGGCCAAGGTTATTGAGAGTTGGACTTAGTATTTTATGGCCTCTGAAGCAACAGAGAGATGTTTTCTAATAGTCAGGGTTTCCAATGTTCTGAATGTGATTGACAGTATTGTGTTTTACTTAAAAAACACTTTACAGAAGGTTCCAGCACCTATAAGCTTCCTGAATTTTTGAAATGTACTATTTCTAAATTGTTTCTAAATATGCTATTGCTACACTTCATGGCAAAAATTGCACTGGTCTGCTAGACTTGGTTGAACAAAAATAAACAATATTTTGTTGCTTAAGCTTATGTATTCAGTCATTATTCAATGGTATACTATAAATCCATGTGAAAAAAAATTACTTCGCACTGTTCTCAGATCAAATATTTATATGTGATTAAAATGCGATTAATTTTGATTAATTAATTACAAAGCCTCTAATTAATTAGATAAATTTTTTTAATCGAGTCCCGGCCCTAGAAAAAAGAAAAATGTTATTTAGATCATTCAAACTTCATGCATTTCTATGAGATGCTTACTGGGATAGTAGTGTATGCATATTCATTTTATTGATGGTATAATGGATTTAAATCATTATGATTTGGGAGGTTTTACTGTACATGTGGCTTTTTAGTAAACCACTTAAATGTATTTAGGATTATGCTTTCCATTGGATCAGTCCGATGTTCCAATGGTGATTTGAGTAAAAAACAATATTAAAGGTGTCTAATGTTTCAGACAAGTTATACATGAATTCAAATCCAATTGCATAGGCTAGTGTATTTAGTTTGTCTTTTGGAAAAGAGCCAGACCTGCTCAGCTCACAGAGGTCTGAATTCAAAGCAGCTGAGAGGACAGGAGAGGTACAGATGCCTCTGCCAGTTAATTAGAATGTATCCCCCCGGGATCTCTCGAGCTTCTGGCCTGCCCACATAAAAGCTAGCCTGAGGGAGCAAAAATGAAGATAACTGAGTGTTCTAGAGAGCTTTTGGAAAGCGTTTGGGGCAATTTGTCCTCCCCCAGCCTCAGCCCTCAATGAGTTTTGAAGAACGCTTATTGATTGGTCGTGCCATGAGGTAAGTGTTGGAGGAGGAATTGATGATGCTGCAGCTTTTTTGTTACCCGAGCTGCACTCATGCTGTGAGTGAAGATAAGGCCTGCACATGACAGTTTAAACCCACTTTGCATTCAGAATCATATATTTTAATTGTTCTTATACATAGTTATATTTTTTTCCTATGCATTGCTAGTTGTTTAGTTACAGCTCAACACTGCAGTGAATGTTCTCTATTTTATTATTCTTCTCCACAATGTTCCATAATTAATTTAGCTTCAACTGCATAATATACAGACTTCATTCAAACTTTGTTTTGTAGCCTTAGGTATGTCATCATTTATTTTTATTTATTTTTTCTTCTTCAGATATAGGCATTGCTACAATTCACTTAGGACGGCAAGGCACAAGGAACCAAGGAGTTTTTGAATATCACAGTCTTTGGGGCTTATAAACATAGGATTATTGGGACACACCTGGAATCAAATACCTAACCCTAACCCAAACACAATAAATATGAGGAAGAAACTTGGTCACAGGGAGCAAAAACACACACAGGGAGGTCCATATCCCTGACATAACTCCTCGTCCTAAAGGTGTGTCCTCGCACAGTAGAAAAAACATGGGGAGGGGAATGGGTGGGAACTAGGAAGGAGGCTCAGGAGGAGAATGGACACCAAGGAGGAGGCCGGCAGACAGAGACCAGGGGGTGACAAATGAGGGAGGAGCCAGGGAGGCGACAGGAGGGACCTGGAGCAGGAGAAGGACAGCAGGACCCAGGCCACAGCCATAACAGTGGCCCACGTTGGAGCCCATGGTGGGAGGAGCCATGCAGGAGGGATGGCTGCAGACTCCAGGGGGCTGACCAATGGTGGCGGAGCAGGTGGAGGGGGAGCCCAAGGCGCTACGGAGCCAGAGCAAACGAGGACCAAGGTGGATCTAGCAGGAGGAAGGAGCCCAACGGAGCCGGTGATATGGAGTGATGTGGCACAGCCAGAGGAGAGGAGTCCAGTGGCATTATTGGGTTGACGCCCGAGCCCGGTGGAGTTGGTGGATTGACAGGTGACGGTGGAGGTTAGTGAGCTAGGGGCCAACGTGGAGCCACTGGGTCTACGAGCCGAGGCAGAGTCCAGGCCTCGGAGGCTGGAGGTGGAGGTGAGGGATCCTCCGACCCCATCGACACTGGTAGAGGAAAGTCCTGATGATGGTGGGCTGGCGGGTGGGAGGCCGGGCATTTTCAAAGGCACTGGAGGGCACTTTTGAGGAGTGGGCACTGAAGGATCGGAAGACCCCTCATGGCTGAACGAGGGAACCAAGGATGAAGGAGGGCTGGACGGGACCAGCAGAGACAACACTCACACTGCTCAAACCATCCGCAGCTTTCTTCCTCATGGTGGGCTCTGTAGCCGGGTCTTGCATCCGGGCTGATGGGTTGGGCTCAACTTCTGGGGCGATCCTCTGCTCAGTCGCTTGGCTTTGTTCTGGCTCACGGATCGCTGTATGAAATGGCTCTCCATCATCGGTATGCTCCATTCCGTGGGGACATGGGGTGCTGAGCTCTGGTTTAGGAGTGGCACTGGCGATCAGCCCGTGGAACGGAGATCCATTTCTCACCAGTATCCACTCCACAAAGGTGACTCAGAGAAAACTAAAACAAAACAGAGGGGAAACGCAATAAACTGTATTTAGGTCAGTTCTTGTGTCACAATTCACTTAATACAGCATGGCACGAGGAAACGATGAGTTCTTGAATATCACAGTCTTTAATAATCCAATAACAAGGGGAACGCAGGAGATAAAGGAACTCATGGAAAGATGTTCAGAAATGACAAACACAAATTGTGCCCTTGGAATTATAAGGTTCTATCTGCATTCCAAGTAGTTTTGAGATATTGAGCATCAAAGTTTTTGCATTCCATTCGACTGTGTAGATAGAACCTTATTGTTTTTTAAATTAAAATCCCACAACGTATACAACATTTAAAAAAAAATCTATCACATAATGTAAATGTTTTGAGAACCTTATAATTCCAAGGGGACGAAACTGAAATGACTGATGCTTTTAAACACAAGATAATTAGGGAAGAACAAGACACACCTGGAATCAAAATTATAGAATCTTTTTTTTTTTTTTTTTTGAGAAATCATTCAAATTTTACAATTAAATTAAAAAAGTCACTAGTTTTGATATACTAAAGTACAGCAAAATATTGCTACTAAATGATAAGTGTAATACAAAATAATAACAAAAAAAAATGTTTCCTATAAAGTTTGTAAATCTCTCTAAAATTACATTACATGCTGTATAGAATGTGGAGCATTCAAATTCTAATAAACACTGATGATGTCATATGTAGTATTTGCAAAGAACAAGCTCTTGCTACATTATAATCCCCCATTTCTGTTGCATTCTCAAAACTCTGGCAACTTGATAATACCTAGAATATCGAAGTCAACCGTGGGCGGCAGATCCTTTTCCTATTTGGCGCCTAAATTCTGGAATATCCTACCTAACATTGTTCGGGAGGCAGACACACTCTTGAAGTTCAAATCTAGATTAAAGACCCATCTCTTTAACCTGGCTTACACATAACACACTAATACACTTCTTATATCCAAATCTGTTATCATTTTTTAGGCTGCATTAATAAGGTAAACCGGAACCGGGGACAGTTCCCATAACACCTGATGTATTTGCTACATCATTAGAAGAATGGCATCTACGCTAATATTAGTCTGTTGCTCTCTTTTTCTGGATCAGCACCTAGAAAGGACCTCTACAGTACTGGAAGAGGTCCTTTCTAGGTGCTGATCCACCATCTGGTCTGGATACGTAATAATTTTTAATTAGAGGAGACCAGGACAACTAGATGAGCTAACTGAGCTGCATGATGACATCACTGAATTCAATGATGAACTGCCTTTAACTGTTATTTTGTATTATTAACACAGTTTTCCTAATTGGTGTTCTTCAGTTCTTTATATACAGTAGCACTATATAAATAAAGGTGGCTTGACCTGACTTTTGGTCTTCCTTTTTTAAATTGATTTACATATTGAATTATTGTGATTTATATTTTCTTTCTTACATTCTTTAGTTATTAATTTAGCATGTTACTATCAGCCTCTCTCCATTTCTCTCTCGAACACTATATTTTACCTAACATTTGAACACTCTTTTGCTGCCTTGCAGGCACAGATATTTCCTCTGGAAAATGCAAATCTAGTTTTAATTATTCTTATTATTATTATTATTTATTATTCAGTTTTGTTTACTTCTATGGTACTATCCAATATCATTTTCTTCATCAGCCCCCAAGAAATGAAACCCTAACTGCTCACTGCAAGGAAGAGCAATTATATAGTCCCTGCTATGCCATTAAACATCATTTTCCTAAAACAATCAAAAGGATTTTGCAGTTATTGCGCTCAAGTCCAAATCCCAGCTCTGCGTGTTTTAGCTAAAGGTCACGCCTGAGCTGTAATGACCCAGCAGTCTGATGTCTGGTTTTATTGAACCTCTGGATTGAATGCTTTGCGATTGCTTTCACTTGGGCTCATGTGCTGGGCTCTCTCTGTCAGACCCGTGTGAATAGGTTATGTCTGTGGGCGAGCACAGGGTCACTCTGGTCTGTCTTTGCCCGTCACAACGGGGTGAAAACTACCCTCAAGGACACCAAATCTCTTTCTGGCTGGCCAACACAAAGGTGACAGAGCTCGAGGTGGGATCAATGTGCCAGCGGGGGTCGGAAGATTACAAAATGAACACAGGAATCCTCGGGTATTTACTTCACATTAACTGTAATCCAGCCCCATAATGCCTCTCAGAAATCAGCCCACCTTCATCTGTCTATGTTAGATGCTGGGATTTCAGTTATCTGCTGCTGTCAAATGTTACAGCCCTTACGAAAGGAAAATATATTTACCAATATATTTCTTAAAATATATTGTGATATATTGTAATATATTATTTTCCCTTTTTATTTTCTAATATATTATATATTTGAATACATTTAATAATATATTGATGATACATATATTATATAATATATTGCAAAATATACAAATGTTTGCAGCTTTCAATATATTGCAATATATTGAAAAATATATATATATTAAATCCCATATATAAGAATATATGCCTAATATATTACATGATATTTTCCAATATACTGCAATATATTTTTGTTTCATAGTGGAGTTGTTGAATATTGTCATTTAAAGTGCCCATATTATGTTTAATTACAAGTTCATAATTTTATTTCTGGGCTAGAATACATTTAGATGATTTACAGATCAGAAAGGACTTTATTTTTATAATTCTATACACTGCAGCAGCATGTCTTTTCAACCCCTGCCTGTAACACTCTTGTTTTAGCTCCTGTCTCTATAAACACCCAACTCTGTCTGCTCCAGCCCAGTCTGTTGTGATTGGTCAGACGTATAAAGTGTGTGTTTGAAATGTTTGGCTATTACCATAATCAGGTTTTATCTCCTGAGGCTTCACGAGCAGCTGTAAACAATAACTATGGCATCTCTATAGTATGTCCATACAATGTTTTTTGCCCTTGCAGTGAAAAAACAAAAACAAAAAAACAACATCTTCTCAACATACCCAACTGTTGGTGAGCTAATGATCAATTTTTAACCAGATCAGGACCAGTTGGCATGCTTCAAAACGTACTTGACCAGCTTATGCTGTTTTTTTGTTTGTATGTTTGTTTGTTTTTCTCAAAAATTTTTTTTAGAAAATTTCAAGGACTGATTCACTTCAAATGTAAATTCTATCATGTCTTCTGTTAGTGCTAGTGTTCTGTGCCATGTGTGCGTCAGGTCTCGGCCTGGACCCTGTGAATGAAATCGTGTCATTAGACCCTGGCTGTGTCCACATCAAGGTTGTAGAGTGGTCCTGCTGGCCCGCAGGCTGTGAAGTTCAGTCGTGATCTCTGTTCTTCGCCCGTTCTCGCTCAGGTGTGAGGAGCCTGTAGCAGTATTTGTTTGTGGGACAGGACTGATAACCTCACTGGCTCCGAAAGCCTTCGGTGGATCCAAAAGTCAAGGGCATTATGGCAAAAGAGCATCAGAGAAGATAAGATATCATTAGATTACAGTCTTTCATGTTTTTGGGGGAAGTGTTAAAGGTTGGCCAAAAATGAAAAACACTGTCATTATCATCTCACCCTTATGTTGGATCGGAGGTTGTCTTTTCTGTGGAATAAGAAAGGACATGGATGATATACTGTAAAATGTTCATATCAGAAATAATTTACTGGAACGAACAAAAAAGGTTCTCTAAAAGTACTGCAAGTATTCCAAATGAGTGAGCTGTAATCCATTTATCACTGGGTAACACATTATTTCTATTCCACTTTAAACATTCTATTAACTATAACTCTGCAACTACCTGTACATGTCAACTAACTGAATGTCCTGAATGAGCAAATCACTACTGAACTGTAATACATTTGCAACTCTCATTAGAGTATCAGTAGACCCTTAGGGTTAGGGTTGGTAAAATAAATTGACATACAGTACTTTCAGAGATGCTTAGTCAGTTGAACGTGTGTTGGCGGAGCATCAAAATAAACTGTGAGCGGATATTAAGCAGACAGTATACTAATAATAACATTTTAATGTCTACTTGTTGGTATGTAGTTGCTGTTACTTATAGTTAGTCAAATCTTTAATGTGGACTATCAAAAAAATGTATAACCCTAGACTGTTAAATAAATATTTGTTCTGTTCATGGTGCTTTTTGTTGTCTTTTGGACTTGACAGTGCCTAGTCACTGTCTACTCCTTTAGGAAGAAATGAGGGTTTAGTAAATGGTGTGACAAGAGGTCAATTTTTGGTAAGCATGTGTTCTGTCTGTCACGGTTTTGGCAAGGGAGGAACTCAGGTGCAGACAGGGATTCTCAAACAAAGGGTTTATTACAAAAAGGGGAAAACAAAACCCACGAGGGGGAAACAACAGCTAGGGCAGGAACTAAACAACTTAACAGGGCAGGATTGATAAGACAAACAAACTCTTGACACTAACTACAAACACTCACGGTAATACAAGGACTTCAGAGGGTACAGCACAATCTCACACACGATCACATAAGTAGAACACATCTGAGAAACACAATGAACCGACGCAGGACAGAGCACACTAGGAGATCTAAATAGGGGGAACAATTAAGACACGACAGGTGTTACAGATAGGACAATCACGACACGACTAGGATAACAAGGGGGGCGGGGCAAGGGAACGAGACAACACAAGCACATGGCCCAAAGACAAGGCCATGCGCTTGTACACAAAACACGGGTCTGTCATGATCCTGCCTCAAGACTAGGAAAAATCAAGGACACGAGGGCAGAATCATGACACTGTCTAGAATGGTGCAATCGCTCAACTTATTGCTCATTGCTCATTACTGCTTTCTCCATGCACTTTCCTTCATGATCTTCACTTCAGGTACACTATTATATTACATCCATTTCATAGCATGATATGAATTTGCAGTATTGTTGCTGTCAACACTGACCAGCATTCACAAGCAGTCATTCTTCCCCTGAGCAACATTTTTAATAGATGGAAAAAGGTGGCAAAATTATTGTTATTATTTTTTAATTTGTACAAAAGTTGCCATATCTTACTAATACAGAATGAATGAGAAACATTTGTAAAAAGGGCTTTTTGTTAACACATTATTTGCATGGTTCCATGGACATTCTACTACCTAGAGTATAAGTCATTTCATGTCAGCTAGCAGCCAATAGAGTATTAGTACCCTATTTAGAGTACCCTAACCCAACAATATACTTATACTCTAATGATATTTTCATCGATAGTGACATAGAATAACATTCATTTGGAAGTGAGCATTACTATCACTTAAAAATCTGTCTTTTAAGTGCATATGTGTTCACCCTGCACAAAACATGTGTCTCATGTTAGAACTTACCTTGGGGTTCAAAATGAATCATGAGGACACATCACCCAGGATCATAAACAGCAAAATTATGACCATGAAGTGAACATTGTTTGTACGCTTCACTTATGGCCACGGTTGAAAGGGGTCTGAGGTGAAGGTTGCAGGGTCAGATCGGGTCAGACACCGGCACCCAGCAGCGACACCCTTTGTGCATGCGTAGGAAGTCAGAGACATGTAGAGGTTTGTCTATGTGTATTCCTGTTGGCCAGCGTACAGTAGCAAGCCACATCAAAGACTGTCAGCCGCTGCATGTGGAAACATCCATCAGCGTTGAGCGCCTTTGTCAGTTAAGACAGTGTAAATGGAGAGAGAAGCTCACCTGAGGGAGGTTATAAGGCCCCTGCGCTCTTCTTACATGGATTGTAAACTGTTATTGATTCTCTTTCCTGTAGGTTGTGGCACTCGGAAAGAACAGTCGGGGCTACCATTATGTTATTGCCAATCTGGTAAGTTTCAGCACCTCTGTACTCTTAACTAAATGAGAGACATTTTCAGAAATAAAGGCAATTCAAAGACAAATAACAATGTTCAAGAAGATTAAAAGATACTCATCCACTACAAAACATGCAACAAAGTGTAATATATGTATACATGACTGTTTTTGGTCATTTTTATATGATGTTCAACAAAATGTAATAAAATGTAGTAACAAATACTTTTATATATTTCTACACACTATTGATACACAAGTGTCATTTTTTTAATCCTAAAGTAATATATTTGAATTTAAAATATTGGTTTTATCATGGTTCTACCAATTTAACAACCTTATACAATACTAATTTCAATATACCACAAGGTGATTTTCCCCTTTTAGGTTTTGAAGCACAAACATTGTTTTGAATCCATTTTCACATGGTGGTTGTTATGTTTTCAACATCTCATGGATGCTAAGCTTGCTTCTTTTCCATGATCTCTTTCCTCAGGGCTTTACCAACATCAGCTTGGACAAGGTCTTTCTGGGCGGAGCAAACATTAGTGGCTTCCAGATTATCAATCCTGAAAACACAGTTGTTCAACAGTTTCTCCAGAGATGGGACCGTCTAGATGAAAGAGAGTTTCCTGAAGCTAGAAACACTCCGCTGAAGGTCTGAAACTACTTATAAACATCCATCCATCTTTGGTGTCTCTTCTTCCTCTTCTGATCTTTGACATTTTCTTCTTTGCCCATTTTCTCTATTATCCTTCCTTGCAACGGTCGATATACTGACATTCAGTCCAAGGTGCTATTAAAACTGGGGCTTAACTGACATCTAATTAAACAATGATCATGAGATGAATAGATTTTAAATGCTGTTTTAATTAAGCTTTTAGTTAGTGGATGGGTGGGTAAGAAATTACCACACTCTCATTGAACAGGCAAGCAGGTTTAAAAACACCCGAATGTTGTAAAATGTCCAAAAAAATCAAGGGAACATTTTAATTATATTTTGCTTTTAGAAGCCCAGTACATATTTTGCACTGTGACATTGTTTCTATAAAAATTAAGTATATTTCACACAATAGACTCCTTATTTTAAAAGACAACATTTTATTTTTCATTAATTTTGCACTTGCAGCCAGACACATTGTCCAAGTCTTTTTTAATGAAGGCATCAAAAGGCATTTTGAATTGAGAATGTAAATGCACAATATCTCCTTTGATGTTACCTTTGTTATATTTTAGTCGCTACATTCCTCAGTACAGTCGTTTGAAGAAATACAAAACAATACAATAGCGCATCTCATGGCAAATTAGCAGATGCCAGCTCATTCTCTTTTCTTGGTTGAAATGGGATGTAATTACAGGTTACACCCATGAACAACAATAGCAGCAAAACCCTGTAGAGTCTCACATAAACTAAACATTTTACATATCTCTGTAATTACAAACCTTGTTAACACTCTTTACATAGCAAGAAACAATGCACAGGCTACATCCCTGAAGTGTGTCGTCTTTTGTTGCATTTGCCAGCTATGATTACATGCAGTAATGCATCACAATTATCCTTCATTATGTACATCAACATGCGCTTGTAGACCTGGAAGAGGGCAGCTTATTTTAACCCTCTTCGAAATGTTTACTTACAGATAATGTGTTTGCTTATTTTAAACTGCTCTAACAAATAACTGTTAATGTGAGGTGCTTAATGGTTGTTGTGCACAGTACACTTCAGCACTGTCTTATGATGCTATCCTGGTCATTGCGGAGGCTTTTCGATACCTGCGACGCCAGCGAGTAGACGTGTCCAGGCGAGGCAGTGCAGGCGATTGCCTGGCTAACCCTGCGGTCCCTTGGAGCCAAGGCATCGACATTGAACGAGCTCTCAAAATGGTAAAACATCTATCTTTTCTTTTGCTCATGCAAGATTCTGAGTGCTTAAGCTTGTATGAAAATGACAATAACCATTTGTAATCTCTCAATGTGTGATTCAGATTGTCAGAGTGAGCACTTTGAAATGATTTATGCCTCCGTATGATTCATATGCTCTACTCTGACACATCCGAGTGTATTCTTAAATGCCATACATCATTGTTATTTTGCTGGTTTCTTTGTTTCTGGCAGGTCCAGGTGCAAGGGATGACTGGCAATATCCAGTTTGACAGCTTTGGCCGCAGATCAAACTACACTATTGATGTTTATGAAATGAAAACAGGGGGCCCAAGAAAAGTAAGTCGTCAGTAAATTTGTCCATTTTTTTGGGTGAGCTTTGTAAATTCAGTGTATGAACCCAAACCAGGATAAATTTCAATATGTATATGGTATTCTACCTAAGTCTGAAGGGGTAAAAAAAAAAACACATACTGTACACACACATTTAAAATGTATAGTTATTCTCAATAGAGAAAATAGACCAACAATATTGGTGACTAATCTTGCAATTGACTTGCTGTAGCAACAATTAAGTCAAGAAATCACAGGTAAATTGAATAAAAACCTCCCCATTTAATTATCAAATGTACATTTTGTTTAGAAGTAATGTAAATTAAGCATTATCTACTTAAAAATGCACTAGTATGCATACATGGCTCAGAATTCTTATTTCATTTTGTGTACTTACCGTGTATGATGTGTATGCTAAATGTATTTAAAGAGAGGATTTTGGATCTATTTTTATCACTCCATAAATCAAAATAACACTGACAACAGCCAGAAAAATAAAAACATTTTCACCATAGCAATAAAATGTTATATAAATCAAGCAAATGATATATGAGCAAACCATCTGTAAAAACCTTCAGAATATAGATAGAAATGAAAACTGCGAAGTCTGCTGTATGTAAGTGTTACTGAAGAGATGGTGATAGATAGGGAGGAAGGGATGAAGGAAGGAAGGAAGGAAGAATTCACAATAGTGCAATGTTTGAATAGGATCTTGCCTTAATTGGTCGCAAAAAGTAGTAGCTGGACAAGACCTTTAATATGTCTTAACTTCTAATTTCAATAAGAAATATATCACAGAAAATAAAACTGTGCTCATCAAACTGTATTCATCTTTAAAACCGCCATCCCCGTTTAAAAAAGTTTACTACCTACCACTTACAGCAGCTTGAATGAACATAACCAGTATGCATCAGTCTTCTTGTGAGCTAATAGAAACTGCCCTTTGTAACATAGCATTCCAGCAACAATCGCCACGGATGAGAGTAGATTAGCCTAAGGTTAGATGGGGTCAGTGTCGGTAAGGAGAAGTGCATTGACAGTGGCTGTCAGAAGTGATGTACAAGACTGTGTTGGACCTCTCTGCAATGTCACCTCAATGATTCCCTAGTGGCTAGTGCTATTGCTAACTGTTCTGACACATGTCACTCAGCCGCTAAACAACTCCAACATATAGCAAGGAGGAAACATACAGCGCACTCTTGTGAAAACAGAATGTAGTAAATCATTAAAACCTAACCAAGTTTAGTTTTTGTTGAGCAGAATTACATCCAAGAGTAACTTTCAGCTTTTGCATGCCTGAAAATTCCACCATAAGCATTTATATATATATATATATATATATATATATATATATATATATATATATATATATATATATATATATATATATATATATATATATATATATATATATATTAACAAATGTCAGCCAAGAATTTGCCTTTTTTGTTTAACTCCAGGCAATAACAGCCGAAGCACGGAGACCTAATACTTTTTTAATGAACACAGTCTTATGAGAGTACACATCCACAACAGCCTCCTTAGCCGAACAGAAGGGATGGGGGGGGGGGGGTTAGTTAGCGTTAATGCAGTAAAAATGTCTGCTGTTTGATAATAATGCAAATATTTTTCCTTTGCAGATCGGATACTGGAACGAGTTTGAGCGCTTTGTTAATATAATGGATCAGCAGTACACCAACGATTCCTCAGTGGAAAACCGAACAATTGTGGTCACTACTATTATGGTACACGCTCCATGACATTTTAAACGTGTCGCATATTCTGCCCATCAGGGTCATGGTGTTGACTCCTAGATTGATACATTCTGTCCTGGGCGGGTAGAAGTACATTTCTTTTGTGTTGCTTTCCATCCACTCATTACACGTTGAAACAGTCGAACACGAGGAAACGTGACGCATGAGTGTTTCAACTGTATCCGTGTGGGTGTCAAAGCATTTTGATTTTCCATATATCAGTGGCCTGTCGTAGCAGTGACATCACAATAACGGCATTAGGTATGATGGTTTTACATTGACATCATCAAAGTAGACATACAATGCATATGTAGGTAAGACTTGTTTCCACTCATCAAGTAAATGGTCAATGACACATGAGCTACAACAGCAAGCTAACGCTTACCACAACAACAAAGGGTTCGATGGTTTGTCCCCAGCAAAGTTAAAGTGTATTTGAGCGAGGCCAGGTATGAGGCCCCTGCACAGATCCACTTTACATTGACCGGAGGACTGTTCAGTGCTAACATATCACTTCATCTCCTGCCGTTAATGACATTAGCTTTAGCATCCGCCTCCAACTGGCAAAGCCAACACGCATCTCTGAGGAATTCAAATCAATGCTCACGACATCATCCCGTGTAAAACAGCAATCGCTCGTAATTGTTTTGTTTCACCAAAAACCAAGGTCAGTCTTTCAAATGACTTGAATGTGAGCAATTAAACCAGCAGCTGTCCGTTATTCTATCAGAGGGATTCAGGAGGAAAACAATTGCACAAAAGGATGAGGTGAGAGGATACATTCAGCACAGAACAAACAAACCATTGCTAACCCACTGGCACCCTAATTGTCTCTGACTCTAATGGGATGCATTCTCTCTGTGAGAAGCCATATTGTTTGGTAATAATGATGTGCTTAAAAAAGCAAGCCTCTGCTGCAATGTTTGAAATAGGGGGGGCGAAAGGGAGGATAAAACCAGCTTGCGCAAAGTTCAATTCTGTTTGTCGACAAAGTGCTTTTGAGTTTGGATCCTAAAAATGGGTTTTTGTTTATTTTATTTTTTTAATGTTTTGCTTTGTTTTTTTTCCCTACTGAAAAGACCATATATTGCGTTTTTGGATGCTGGTCCCCAGCATGGCACGCTGGTATGCTACTGGTGTTCCCTAAACCTGTAAATCAGCCAATTTCACTAAAACGGTCATGCTAGTTGACCTGTGATGGTCCAACAGCTAGACCAAAACAGCAGTAGACACCTATCCATCAAAACCCAGCATAAACCAGACCAAAATGTATGCTGGTATAAGCTGGTCTTTTTAGCAAGGCTACAGTATGTTCAGTGTTCTTTCTGTTGGAATGATGAAGGCTTCTGTCGCAAATAGATGCAACGTGCTTGAATGTGTCTGAACAGAATCAACACATTGATTCTCCTGCAGTCACTGCCATTTACTTCATGAATCGGATTCCTTCTCACTTCATACGTTCTTGCCTACCTCACCTCTCACCCTCAACTGCCAGTGCATTTCAGACCCCTGGGATATTGCACCACGGCCGTGTGTGTGTGTGTGTGGGTGGGTGTGTGTGTGAGAGAGAGAGAGAGAGAGAGAGAGAGAAAGAGAAGCAGAATCAAACCTACTTTGTCTACCTACATAGTCTCCAATGTTGCTTAATGATCTCATTCCCTGTTTACACCTGATATCATCCATCTCCAGTGTTATGATCCCAAGAGGATAGTGCTAAATATAGGCAAACAGAGTCCAGAGATGACGCAGTCATCAGAGGTGCTAATGGGAAATGCATATGGCAGCCACTCACAGTGCTACAGTGATGTTTGTGATGAATCACACGTGGTTACTTAAGAAGCTCGTTAATTCCAAGGCCCTTCAAAACCTTGATCCAGACTAATACCAGAGCCCAGATCTAGACCAAGATCCAAGACCCAGACCCAAAACAATTATCCTGGGGTGTGTTTCTCAAATTTATCGTTAGATAACTATGGTCATTAGTTCCACTATACTCTATTGGTAACAACGTTGACCAGGGAAACGCACACCTTGATGGTCACTGTCCTGCAGAGTTTAATGCCATCCCTGATCAAACCTGCCTGGCTGCAATTTCCAGGTAATGCTGAAGACATAGGTTAGATCAAGGGTGTCCACTCCTCTTCCTTGAGATCTACCTTCCTGATCAAACACACCTGAACCAGCTTATTATTATTACTACATTATTATTATAATCAGGAACACTTGATAATTATGACATGGTGTGCTGAAGCAGGGCTGGAAATGAGCTCCGCAGAAAGGCAGATCTCTAGGAACAGGATTGTCCACTTCTGGGTTAGATCTTTCAGCTACAATTCTGATTTTGGGATGGAGCTTTTCAGGACAGTGGCCCATAGCCACACCAAGAACCAATAATGAATTTATTGCAGCATTATAAACTTGGGTATGACATGCTTAGACTGTATGATGATTACCACCTATTGACTCGTAGACTACGATGCATGCTACTAAAGAAGAAAAAAAATATCATCAGCATGTGCTAGTGGTAAACAAAAAGCATGATGAATCACATTTTAGCAATTATATTATTTATGTATATAAAAAAAAACTGAGGGGAGCCAAAGAGGAATGCATAGTAATGAATAATAATAGTTACTTGCATTTATATAATGCCTTTCTAACCATTTAAAGCACTTAAGAAATTGAGTTAAGCAGTTTAATGTTTTAGCGCCATGTCGCATTTATTTCATCACTTTTTTACTGGCCAGTAATGAGGCTGCAAACACACTGTGCAATGAGCATACTGAATTTCTGATAAAATGATCGCAGGAAATATTTGGTCGCAAGACCGTGACAATGGACATCTTTGAACCTCTTTCACTGTACGACAAAGGATGACCATTTAAGAGCCATGATCACAGAAACTGCCACGATTGTTACACAGTGCCAATCGTTCATCTGGGACAGCCGAAAATTGTGTGTCTTGAGCTTAAGACATGAAAGAATGTGATATCATGTGATATCTTGAGGTCTCAAGACCAAGAGCATGAGATCCAGACTTTAACTGTCAGACTGTACTTCAGGTGTCGACAACAATTTGTCTCAGTTGGCAACCTGTGATTGGATCACCTGAGATTGATGGTAATGTTAGGTGTAAAGAGGGTCTTAGAAATTACCAGTTTGGTCTGACTGTGGCCACATGTGGATCAATGTCCTGCAATCCCCCGTCTGCTGCTTCAGTTGTTCCTCTTGTGTGTGTTCCAGTTTGGTGGATTATGTGTGTGAGAGAATGGGTGGGTGTGAATGCACAGTCATGATATCCCAGCATGCCTGCATGTCTGTGACTGATAAACTGTCGGTGGGCTCTGGTGCCTGTGACACCGGACAATGAAAGCAATGAGCAAAGATGGTAATAAATGAGCATGTGTTTGATTAACAGGAAGCACCATATGTGATGTTCAAGAAAAACCACATGCATCTGGAAGGCAATGACAAGTATGAAGGCTACTGTGTCGATTTAGCTTCTGAGATTGCCAAACATGTTGGGATTAAGTACAGACTGTCCATAGTCATGGACGGAAAATATGGCGCCCGTGACCCTGAAACCAAGACTTGGAATGGGATGGTGGGTGAACTAGTCTATGGGGTGAGTATTGGATTCGTTTCAAACTCTTCCAGAGAAACTCTAACCTTTCCTTCTGCAGTAGTCTGTTTTATTCATGAACCTTGCATAAACTATATAAAGAGAAATTGCTGTCAAATGAGGGTTTGGAAGACGTGAATTGCCTTTATGTCTTTTGTTCATGGGAAAGAGCGTGGGGAAATTGACTGGAAATGTCTGGGTGTCGTTCAACTATAACTGCAGCCAGACAGTGCTGGTGGCAAGACTGTGTTTTAAACATGCTCCTTCCCAGCATGCACTGCTTTAATTCATCACTATGCTGTTGGATCTCAAAGGCACTTTTCACAGTGCGCCCAGGCAACCCGCCATTTTTGCATTTGTCAAAGCGCTCCCCTGCTATAAATGGAGGAAAACCCAGTGAAATCACTTCCAATTCCCTGAGCCGACATTCAAGAAGAAGGACCATATACAAAATGCATGAGGGTTAGGCTACCTCATCTGTTCAATTTCCTTACCATCAGCCAGATAGATTGGCTGATTTTGATGTGCTAACGTTGGGAATGATACTCAGATTATTCTCAAAATTGGGGGTGGGGGTGGAATAATGCATGTGGAGATAAAAAGAGGAAGAAAAAAACTCACCATCATTGAACCATTGAAAATAATAGTGGTCAGACAGTAAGGACAAACATGAGCCACGTTTGACCTTCTGATAAATACATATATTTTTTATTTTGATTGTTTAAAATAAGTCGTTACAACAATTTAAGTCGCCTTGTTTATAGTCATAGTTAGTTATAGTTATATTTAGTTAAATGCTGTTCTTCATTATATAGCATGTTTTTATTACTAATTTTGAGTTGAAATTTAACACTCAGCCTATCTGAGATCCTCAGTAATTCTGGCAAAGATTTCTCTCAATGGAAAAAGATTGAATCTGATAGTTATAGTACAGACCAAAAGTTTGGAAACATTACTATTTTTAATGTTTTTGAAAGAAGTTTCTTCTGCTCATCATTTATTTGATCAAAAATACTGAAAAACAGTAATATTGTGAAATATTATCACAGCTTAAAATAATAGTTTTCTATTTGAATATACTTTTAAAAAATAATTTATTCCTGTGATGCAAAGCTGAATTTTCAGCATCATTCCTCCAGCCTTCAGTGTCACATGTAACATCAGTCGATCACATGATCATTTAGAAATCATTCTAATATTCTGATTTATTATGAGTGTTGGAAACAGTTCTGCTGTCTAATATACTTGATCAATAAAAGGTTAAAAAGAACTGCATTTATTCAAAATAAAATACAAATTATAATAATATATATTTTAATAACACTTTTTATCAATTTAACACATCCTTGCTGAATAAAAGTATTGATTTTATTTAAAAATAAGAAAGAAAAAAATTACTGACCCCAAATGACTGACCAGTAGAGTATATTGTTATTACTAAATATTTATATTTTAAAAACATAGCTTTTTTTTCTTTACTTTGTATTCATCAAAGTATCCTAAAAAAGTATCACATGTTCAGAAAAAATATTAAGCGTCAGAACTGTTTCCAACTTTGATAATGAATCATCATATTAAAATGATTTCTAAAGGATCATGTGATAATGATCCTAAAAATTCAGCTTTGCATCACAGAAATAAATGATCATTTAAAAGTATACATTTAAAAACAATTATTTTAAATTGTAATAATATATTACAATATTTCATTTTTTTCTGTATTTTTGATCAAATAAATGCAGGCTTGATGAGCAGAAGAAACTTCTTTCAAAAACATTGAAAATAGTAATGTTTCCAAACTTTTGGTCTGTACTGTATATAAAAAATATATTATTATTATTATTTTTTACAAATGCACTCTTGAATAGCACCAATGTAGCATTTTCTTAATACCATATTCAAAAGTACATCTTGACTTTAAATTATGAGTAGCTTGTATCTTAGGAAGCTAAACTTTCAGAATAACACTGATTGATACTGTAATCATGTAATACTATTATAATCATATTATCCACCTATGTCATCTGTTGAAGTTTACAGACAGTAGTGACAGCTCTGTCTAAACAATGAGTGAGTTTCTCTGCTTTTATAACGCTAAGGTTTTCATAGATTAGTTTTTTCGCTACTAGCCAGAAGCAGATAAAAACATAAATGTGATTCCTCTGGAATTGTCTAAATGACATCTAAGTGGCAATGTTATTTAATCTCACTTTTTTTTTCCTTTCACAGTTTATCAACCACATTTCTTATCAATTGGATTTTACCTGAGCGCATTTGTGCAGTACGTAGATAATTTCAGAGCTTAAAAAGATCACATGCAAGTATTTATCCAGCACGCAGGAGACGCTGAGAGTTTTGAGGCGTATTTCTTCCTGGCTGATAAATCACTTCTGGTAGACTCTTAATTAGCTATTTATATGCAAATGATTATATGATTTATTGAGACAGTACACCGAAGTTCCATTCACTACAACCACGAGATAAAAGGATATTTATATTTGTACAGGCTTTTATAACCAGCGTTCACCTGCAGAGTTGCCATGACCTTACACTTCCTGATTGCATAACTAATGTCCTCCTGGCTGAGGACACATGTGAGATAAAATCTTTCACTGCCTCTTTACTATACACTCATGCTAGAGTGCCTCTGAGGATTATGGGAAGTGGGAAGCAGCTGTGCCTCATATCTGCAGCTCCCACAGCAACACTATGTGAAGCATGAGAAGGGAAGCATTTAAAAAACATTTTCCAACAAAGTCTCCTGCTCGTTGCGATTACACTCTGTTTGTCGGCTGATGCAGCGGCGTAGGGGTCACAGGAATTAGCAAGACTCCTGCAATCTAGTCAAGCGAACGCTCAGCTGTCACTTCTGTGCTACACAGCCAAAAAGCCTTTTCTGTTACGCCTCGCATGTGCTTCTCTGAGGCAGAGAAAGTTCTGCCTCTGTGAATGTCCTCTTTCTAGCTTCCTTCCCCACACCGAGCAGTGTTAATTTTGACAGCAAATTCGGATTTAGTCTTAGTCTTAGTCTTTTGAATAACACACCATTTAGTTTTAGTCACATTTTAGTCATCTGAAATGTTTTAGTCTTAGTCTAGTTTTAGTCGACTAAATATCATAAGAGTTTTAGTCTTAGTCTAGTCTTTAGTCTTTTAGTCTTAGTCTAGTTTTTTTTTTAGTATAACAAAGTCAACTTAGTTGACTTGACTAAATGTTTCCATCAGTCTGTTATGGAATTTTATTTATAAAATAAACATAAGGCCTGCTCTCAATGAAAAATATACATGCTCTCTGAAAAAGATATGCATTCGTCCTGAATGATATGCAATGCATATGACATTCTTTCAAGATGAAGTACAGTATTATTGAAATAGACAACCACCTATATTATATTTGTATGTTCATTCTATTTCTTTATTTGTGCTATTTACACAAAGTTTACATTTTTTTAAAGTTTGTTTTTGTTCATTTAAAATAGCACTGCATAGTCTTCACTGTAAAATAAAATACACAATCAAACCAAAATGTATTCAGACACCTTCAACGTTTCTTACAATATCACAGTTTATTTGCTGTAGTTTAGAAATTGGTAATAAAATATGACAATAACTCAGGGTTAAACTGTGTCAGAACAACAAATTCATCTTGATAATGTCTGACGCAATGGTTAATTTGGTTCAGTCTGTGGTGTGAAAAGGTTGCATTAGCAATTAAAGAAAGAAACACTTAAGCAAAACATGCTCAGGTCCCTAATAATGTTTTTTTTTTTTTTTTAGTCACTAGTAAAACAATATAATCTATTCTATCTGATTTTTGGATTGACTTTGGATAAATTCTTGTTAAAACTACAAAGTAATTCAATCAAGAGCAGTGAGTGATTTACTTTCATTTTCATACAGTAAAGACACTGACAGCAGAGCTAGTAAATTAGGCGCGGTCACTTTAAGAGACAAATGCATCCATTATAAAGATAGGCATCCGATTTCTTTCCAACTCTTTACTTTCACTGAAGACATAACTACAGACTTTTTCGAACACACTTTCCAAGACGGCTATTTCGACATATTTAGTATGTATTTGTTGTCGGTGCAAGAAGACTTTGAGACGCGTCTCTGCTTGCTCCCTGAACAGCAGAACACAGCGCTGCTGAATTGAGCTCTTTCACTTTTCGCTCTTTTTCTTATGTTTATTTAAAATGCGATTTGTATTTGTTCATTCAGGTGCAGGAGGACGCAAACGTCCTGAAGGAGAGCTCGATTCAGTGTGTGTTGAATGCTCGGAGCATGTTATAAAACGTATTCTTAAAATACACATTTCTGTTTTAATAAATGCTCATATTAAAACATAGCATTACACATAAGTAGGTACAAAAATAATCAGTGATACATTTACGACCCCATAAAAATTTGGGTCGCAAAGGCATTTCAAAAGGTTGCAGTGTAGTTCCCTGTGTAAACAACTAAACTGTTATAAAAACGTCCTCGAAACTGTGCGAATTTCTGCAAACTCATCTTTGTTCTCTTTTCTGTGTAACTGCTGCTTTGTTTAGCTGTTGCGCTTGCATTTGCCGCGGCTTTTTAAAATGGCTCGTCAGCTTCTGCATAGATCAACCTACCCTCAAAGATTCACTCTGATTGGATCTCTTCTCCATTCGTCCCTCCCATATATTTTCGTCTCATTTTTATTCGTTGACTAAAGTGTCAGTTATATTTCGTCACGTTTTTCGTCATCATATCTGACTTTTTATTTAGTTTTTATTTAGTTTTCGTCCGTGAAAAAGGTTAGTTGACGAATATTTTTCGTCATAGTCTTCGTCAACGAAATTAACACTGACACCGAGGCCTGAGAAAACACTAAATGACCCTCTTTGAGCTCTAGATGTAATTCTCTGTGACGAATTGATCTGATTGATTCGTCCAAATGGGAATGGAAAGTTCCAGGTTCAAAATGCTTCATGGAAAACATCTGATTACCTACAAAAAATAATTTAGAGTCGAAATCATTTGTACAAATTTGTATTTAAAGTCCAATGCATGGAAGGTAGACTAGTGCCATCTGATTGGAGATAAAAAAAAAAGAAAATATTACAATGTTACTAGGGCACTATTAGCCCTATTTATACAGAGAGTATTTTCAGGCATAGTTACTTTTTTCATGCATTTACTATGGTAGTCATTTCTGACTGCAAGACCATTAGTCCTTTTCAATTATGTCAATTTTTTGTATTATTATTATGATTATTATTATTTTGTTCATATAGCAAGCTTTACAAAAACAATGTTTCAAACCATCCTGATTCATGATTTCAGGTGTAATAAAGTTCAATGTTCAAAAAATGTTACCTAAAAGACGCTGAGAGCTTAAAGTAAACGTGCATCTAAACGTGCCAAAACTTCTTTGTGATGAACAAATGCCTTGCTAACATCTGTCAGTCATTTAGCAGTGCATGTTTATTGTACTGGTGCTTGTTCAGCACTAACACGTTTGGTTCATGTCCCTGTTTCCAGAGAGCAGATATAGCCGTCGCACCATTAACAATCACGCTAGTGCGAGAGGAAGTCATTGACTTTTCCAAGCCCTTCATGAGTTTGGGCATCTCCATTATGATCAAGAAACCTCAGAAGTCCAAGCCGGGTGTGTTCTCCTTCCTGGACCCTCTGGCATATGAGATCTGGATGTGTATCGTTTTCGCCTACATCGGCGTCAGCGTGGTGCTGTTCCTCGTGAGCCGCTTCAGTCCCTACGAGTGGCACCTGGATGAGACTGATGAAGCCAAAGACCCCCAGACCCCTCCAGACCCGCCTAATGACTTTGGGATTTTTAACAGCCTGTGGTTCTCTCTAGGGGCCTTCATGCAGCAGGGCTGTGATATCTCACCAAGGTTGGTGCCTCGTCGCTGGGTCACTTTATGGCCATAAAGAGTCCATATGTGGGTTTGCATGCATACAGTAGATGACAATTTATCACTGGTTTAGATACACTGTGTTCCTTAGAGCAGATACCTGTATAACTGGAAACCATTTCAGATTTTCAATATGGCCTCAGATCAGAGTATAATCTATGAATTTCTTGTCCATCAATAAAAATAAAAAATAAAAACACTGTAAAAATTTGGGGGAAAAAAGGGGGGAATTCATTAGTCATTCATTTTACATTTTTTAAATGTAACGTTACAGTCAAGCAGTGCTGGGTCGTAATGAAATTGATTACATGTAATCTGTATTATATAATCAGGATCCAAAAATTAAGTACTTATTTAGATTATATTGCAATTTAAAACAATTGTAATCAGACTACAGTAAAATATATATTCATATTAACATATTATTCACATGGTCACATGACACAGATAAATAGGTATAATATTCTATGATTTTTATTAAGTGATTTGTTTTGATTGTTGAAATTTTTTTTTTAAAATATTATTTTAATTGTAATATTATTTTTATCTCAGTATGGTTAGATTATCATATTTCAATCAATTTGATAAAATGGTTAGGTTAAAATAAATCTAAAAGTAATCAAAAAGTAGTCCAATTATATTACCTGCAATCTGTAATGTAATGGATTACGTTACTAACTACAGTTTTTGTAAGTAAATCTCCCCAGCGCTGCTGACAAGCACATTAAATACATCACAGCTCTAGTCTGGATGGTAATGCCAGTTTTTCACGTAAGAAAGATAATGCCGACACAGCTCTAGTTTTAATTTGCTCTTTTGTAAAGGATTAGCTGATCAACATATTCTCATTTCACTCTCTTTATGTATTTCTCATTTACCTGATTCAGTTATTGTTTGAGAAGTCCTGCTGCAGCACTTCCTGGGCATCTGTGATGGAGATGTAGGATTGTTCACATTGTTCCTCCATTTAACAGCTGGAAGTTGATTAATAATGACTTCATTGTGCAGCTCGCTGTCATAGATCATTTTTGCAATATTAATCTCTCATATTCCCCTGTGCTGGCTGACAATTGTGCATTAAAAAAAAAATAACACAAATAATACAATAAAATGAAAGGATTAAATGTTCATTTATCATAACATATATCAATTTATCATATATCCATAAATACTTTGGTAACTTTTTACTTAAAGTCTTTGTTTAGAATGTATTATGCATAATTGTAATGCATTATATATTTTAATAAAAGGAAAATTAAAATGCATGACATTATTTGAATGTTTGTTTGTCATGTGTTTTAATGCATTGATCTTTCTAAAGGTGTGACAGTGAAGTAGTATAATATATTACAATTGTGGTTACAGTTATTAATGACATCACACAGTGATTATGAGGTTTACTACAAGGCATAATTAATGCATTAAAACTAGCTTTTATAATGCATTATATATAAAGGCTTTAAGTAAAGTGTTACCAGTAATGTTCATCAGTTTATCATATAGCAATCTAGTCTGAGGCCATATTGAAAATGACTGAACAATTTAAACCCACATATGGAAAAATTATAAATAGCATTTGGCCTGGTACACTGTGGATTGGATATATTTCAAATGGGTCCATGTTATTAAAAACCCATGTTAATCTAAAATGTAATCATTATATTTCTTAAGTCCATAAGAGTTTCTACTTGTTATTTGCACTCTGTACATATATTTCACAAAGCCGCATGGTTGACAGAGCACGTAGTGTACAGAAGGGCAAACCGCCTTACATTCAGCCCAAGGCAAAAACACTTTAGAGGACAGAATACAATCATTGATCCCATATGTTATTTGATTATGCTAATATATTGTCTAGGCAACAGTCAATAAATGCGCAGCTGGAAAATAAGCTTTGAGCTAATGTGACTCAAACTTCTGCGAGATCAGAAATTAGACACTAACTCAATATATATGTGTGTGAATATTGCCGAAAATTGCTTGTCTATGTGGCTAAATGGAAGCTCAGGATGCAAGTCATGTGTTCAAGTGGGTAAACAAAAAAAAAAAAAGCAGTGCCTGATTATTTGATACAGCAGATTTAATGTTTTCAAGCCTGAATGGCAGTATTTGTGTATTTGTGCATCAGGTCCTTATCGGGCAGAATAGTGGGAGGCGTCTGGTGGTTCTTCACCCTCATCATAATCTCGTCCTACACGGCTAACCTGGCTGCTTTCCTCACCGTAGAGAGGATGGTCTCTCCCATAGAGAGCGCTGAAGATCTAGCCAAACAAACAGAGATCGCATACGGGACCTTGGACTCAGGATCAACCAAAGAGTTCTTTAGGGTGAGTCTCCTAGCGCTTGAGAGAGTAACATTTCTGCATTGATCTTCAGTTGAAATCAGCTGAAATCAAATGCATCAAGCTTCAATGGGTGTTCACGCTTTCAAGTCAGAATCGGTCCTTTAGTTAAACTTGTTGCGTTTTTCATTTTCAGTAATCACAAAGAACTCGGAGAAGAAAGGTTCACACGGCTGTTTGTAGTGCCTCGGTCTTTATCAAACATTTATTTCATTTAATTATTATTTATGCGTTTGTTTTGCAGTGGCCCTTAGTCCACTTAGTCCGCATTTAACATTTCTAAATGTCATAGCATTCGATGAAATAATTCAAATGACAACTATTCAAAGACACATAGCGTAAGTACAATTTACAAACAAAAGATTTATTTGTAGTGCGACTGAGGTGCCTCGTTATTCAGCGTTGACATGATTCTGGAGCTCACTGTGAAATCAGACTTCATTCACCCCCAAGGAAAGTGTTTAAATGTCCAAATCGCTCCCTATCCCCTACATAGTGCACCGTGTGCCATTTGCATTATAACATATAAGAAATATGCAAAGAAGTAACCAATTTCATCTGCAGCTGTAGTGTCTTTCACAGTGTATGGGGTAGGATGCTTCAGATTCTAGAGAGCATTTGATTGGACGTAAAATCTGATGTGCAGAATGAAATCATCAACATTGGTGGTAGATAGACTGTACATTATACATATAGCTTACAAATGTGAATTTTGTCATTGTTTTAGTGCACACTAGCTTACTTTAAGACTAACATTGATACTAATAACCTATATATATGTGTGTGTATATATATATATATAATGGGGACTTTATGTGCTGTGTGTGCTTTCTGTTGGAAAATATGATCCACAAGTTCAAGAGTTCAATTGAAGATTCATAAACAAGTTGAACATGTTGGTGTTGAACTTAAAGACCTTCTTCATTGCCGAGAGATGGGGATAGATTTGCAGGCTTTGTTTTAGTTGATTGCGGGTCAGTATCTACTTCACCCAACACTCATTTGGGTCTTGTTACTATTTTATGCTGTGAAAAACCACTTCAAACTAATCAGCGAGAGTGAACTAATTTCTACATATGAAAAAGTTCTACATAAAATATAATTGTTGACATAATGCCGGAGAAATGTAGTGTTTGTCAATGGCACTAAATGAATTACTACTAAAAAGCAATGCAGAAACAATCTAAAGTTTAAAGCTGCTGCAGGAAATGTGCTTCTTTCTCACTTTTGTTAGCATTGCTTTCTAACATTAACATGGTTGCACTTTATTTTACAGTACGTGTACTAACATGTACTTATAGTATATTTACAGTGTATTTATCTAAGAAAGTTCTGGTAATACAAGGTAGCTACATGGGGTACGGTTAGGTTTAGGGGTAGGTTCAGGGTTAGTACCTAGTTATTACATAGTTATTGTAATTACTGTAATAAGTACATAGTATGTACATGGGGAACAGGACTGTAAAATAAAGTGCTACCATTAACATTGTTCTGTTTTGGATGATTTTTTTATTCAAGTAAAGCTGTACAGTGTTTGCTATATAAATATAGGTGACTTGACTTGAAAGTGTCACAAAATGTGCAGAAATTTCACCAGAAGCATGTTTTTTAGTGAATCTGGGTTGTAAAATCATCTTCATAACTGTAAAATGCTTATTTGATTAACTGATGTTCATCCATGTTCCATTTTGCATGCTGGTGCTTTGATTTCTAAGTTTCTTTGCTAGAGTAGCTTGCAGTACTACTTTAGCCAACCACCTTCACCAGTTAAGCCTGGATCAGCATGGGAATTCATTACATCAGGGTACACTTGGAGCTTGTTGTTGGAGAACAAACAAAAAGAAACATTAGCTCTGCCAAGAGCTGCACTCGCTCCATTCCCACACCTGCTTGTTAGAGAAATGCCTTTCTTTTAGCTGAAACAGTCATTCGTGTCTGCGCTATACAGCCCTTTTTGATGAAGCAGTCATTAAGTCGATGGAGATGATTGCTGTAGGTGCTGTGAACAACCTCGAGTTAGTTAGCCTGAGCTGTCAGAGCGAAGGGAGGCAAAGTCTCTGTAGCCCAACCAAATCCCACATATGGCCATAGAGGTCGGCTCAAAAAAAATCTTAATTAGTTGCTTTACCTGGGTTTGCAAATTATGCGTAATGAAAAGCGGCCCAGAGGGTCAAATAGTGCACTTGAAAGATATTTAGAATAAAGCAAGCAATACATTACATGAGCACATCGAGGCGGACATCGCAATTAGGGCTGAAATGAGCTATCTGCATGTTTCTGTAATACTTAAAAAAGTGCTCGCTCTACACACACATCCGTTAGGAGGTATGTTTATTGCCCTGTCAGCTGCAGGTTTGCATGGCGGCATGCGTTTGATGTCATTAAAGGTTTGCAAGTCGACAAGCGAGGGGTTTGGGGATCTCAGATATTCCATATAATGAGTGTCCTAGTTACACTCTACAGCTTTCAGATTTCCAATGACATGTGTGAACTGCTATTAATTAAAAGCCTTGAGGTTTGACAGGGGGGAAAATCCTGATTAATGGAGATTCAAGCTCTATTTTAGATCTGTTTTCAGGAAACACATTCCAGTTTAATTAGAGCCATATGGCAGAAAACAGCTGGATGTTTCAAATCATCCACAACATGGAACAAGACATATGTCATCATCTTTGACACAAACCCCAAGTTTATTATTTCCTTCCCATATATGCATATATTTACTTAATTTATTTGCTTAGTTTACGTAACATTTAGAAATAAATATTAAAAGTTGTTAGTCTATAATGTATTTGTATAATGTGTTTGGCTTTGTACTCAGAGAACCAACTGCACATTGTGTCAGTATTTAGCAGTTCTCACTATTAACTAGTTTCTTATTAAAATGCATATTACTAGCATATTAACTGTTTATAAGTAATTCTGCAGCACATATTAATGCCTTACTCTGCATGATCATTTAATCCCACCTCATATCTAAACCAAACCACTAACATATTAATTTACCAAATTAGTTTGTTGAGGCAAAATAGTCAGTGAAAATTAGTCCTTAAAATGCTACCTTATAATAATAAGAATAATAATAAAATAAATGAAATTCTTCACCTGTGATAATATGTAAAATTTTGTATGTTTATGTAATATATAATGTTATCTGTCTTAGTACATTTGAATCAATGAAATGATTTGTTTGTTAGGGTTAGGTTTAGGGTTAGGGTTAGGTTAAACTTTTACAGGTTTATCTTATGGGAAAAAAGGACAGTCAGGTCAAATTTAACAGAGAACTGTCTACTTGAAAAGATGGAATATTGCATTTATTAAAAAGGAGATTTGCTGCATAAAATCTTTATATATATTTAAAACTATCACTGTTCCTCTGGCCCTGAGGAATCTGTAATGACTGCGAGAGTTGGCTCAGGTTATTCCTGCACTGAACAATCATGCTATTCTTCACTGACAGGTTTCAGAGCAAAGGAGAGTTTGTTAAAATCTCAAACAGCCCAGTGCCATTCGATCTGTCCTACTGACAATGGAGATGATTTGTCTGACATTGATATATATTTGTTCTCCTCTGAAACTCAAACAGTTTTATTGAAAGAGTGCAGGCGGTGTTATGTGAAGGTGGATAACAGGTAATCCTTGATCAATATCTCCTCAAGGTGCTCACATCTGTTTCTCAGGTAAAGAACAGCAGCTGATTCTCTCACTCGCTCCATTAAACACTGCAGGCGTTCATATGCACACAACTACAGCTTTAGTTGACTACAGTAGTTTTATACTTGTGAAATACAGCTGCAATACTGCTACTGTTCCACTCTGGTTTCATCTGTTGAACAAACTGTGTGAAAGAGATGATTCTTTGTCACATGCTATTAATTTAGGTATTTAGATCATTGATTTTCTAAGGACATACCGACAAAGAAGTATACTGCCGAGACATTTTTGGCTCCGTTGTATTACGGTTGAGACTTGGTAGCACTTTATGATACAGTTTATCAGTCGTAGTTGCTAATATATTAAAGTAGTTCAATTCCAGAATGAAAAATTCACCCTCATGTCATCCAAGATGTTCATGTCTTTCTTTTCTTCAGTGGAAAAGAAATCATCCCAAGATTGAAGTGGACTTCAATGGTGCTCAGCGGGTTGAAGGTATAAATTGAAGTTTCAGTGCAACTTCAAAGAGCTCTACACATTCCCAGCCAAGGAATAAGGCTCTTATGAAGAGAGATGAATGGTCATTATCTAAGGAAAATACAAATGTATATACTTTAACCACAGATGCTCAACATTAAACATTACGTAATTACGCATACGTGACTTTGACGGATGTATCGATCCAGTGTTTACAGAGCGAACTAGCAAAGAAAGTCTAACACTCTTTACAAAAAATAAAAGATAAAACAATTTTTTTCTCTACTGTACCGTTTTGAACCAAAATGCACAGATGAAGAACTAACCACTTGTTACCTTTCTAATGTGATAACGAAATACGTGAAGACATGTATGTTCATCGCAGAGCTAGTGCAAGACGAGCATTTGTGGAAAATCCTGGAATGATTTCCTCAAAAAACTTGGATTTCTTTTCAACTGAAGAAAGAAAGAGATAGGGTGAGTACATTTTTGGGAAATGTTTATTCTGGAAGTGAGCTGCTCCTTTAATAGACTATAAACAAAAAGTCAGACCTTTATTGATTATCTGTAATCAATGCATTATTGTTAAATTAGCTCACATGTAAAAAGTTATGTACATGCTTTCAGTTAAGTTACATAATTTACTGTATATCATTAGTAAAGGAGATGTACATCATTTTTAAGAATAACTAGTTACTAGTCACAAAGAGTATTATATTGCCATTAATTAAGTGCTTTAACCCTAGCTTTATTAAACATTAACTGTAGTAACAGAAAGTCTTTCTAAAATATTAACTAATACATTGTTCATACATAAATGATTTATGTTTTACATGCTGTCAGCAGCAAGCACAATCTCTGTAGCATTCCTTTAGGATGTGCAATATTGCATATAATGGTGTTTTGTCAACACCATCTCTGTTTCTGCATCTGCCTCTGCTTATATTTCTCATTTTCACCTCTGCCGCTTCATTTTAATCGGGCATGAGTTATTATCAGGTTGAGTCTGGTCAGAGCTGGCTTGCTCAGATTTGTTCGTGTGTTTGCCTGAGCTAGTGAGTTTAAAACCGCTCATTAAAAAATACAGCAGTCTGTAGCTTGACCTTTCCGTGTGGTCTGTCCGTTCCAGAGCGCGGTTAGTCATGCAATGTTTCCTTTCAAATGCTTTAAACTTTTATACATATTACAACAATTGAATGCTAAATGAATATTGAAAGTCTCACAGCACATACACTATTTCTAATCCAAACCTATATATCATGCATAACTCTTCAAGCTGAATCCAGCATGTTTCCCCAAAGCATGAAAACATTTTCACAGGACACTAAACCTTATACATTATACAGAACAGTATGCCTGGCTGGGAAATGAAAAGCAACCTTCAGGACCTCCGGGCAAAAACTCTAGGGAAGCACATATGTCTTACAGTTGTGAGTTATTGAATAAAATAACTCCAAGCAGATGTTTTTTGATAGATTGTTATCTAATGCAATGACATTCACACATACTTTTTGGAGTAAAGCTTGCCGGAGAGTAACAACTCGAGCAGTATAGGCTACTGCAGAAAAGCAACGGGCAGTGAGGAGAGATATGTTCTGTCTGGAGAGCGAATGATTCAGAGGTAAAGCTTTAGTGGAGAGTGAGATGGTGCGGTTGATAGGAGGTGGATGTGAACAGCACCATAATAAGCTCTGTGGCGAGGACAGAGATATGAGGACAGACTGAGAGACGGGGATGATGAAAGCAGCCTGCAATGTGTGGAAAATGTTTACTCAGGACTGTACAGCTATACTGTATATCGATTAATGCACTGATTAAAGCAGACTGTCCTCCAACAAATAACCACCCTATGGGTCATTTGTTCAAGCACCTTATTTCAACCTATATTTAGGTTTTAAAGTTTAGTGCCCTCTATCAAGCGCAAAAATAATGACAGTGTTGTATTGATTCTGTCGTCATGAAATGACGAATGACTGTCATTACCAATCAAAATGCGTGTTTATTTACATCTAATTTTTATTGACTTTTTACATGTTCCAACCCGATCTCACAGCAATTCGTATGAATGACCACCCCTAACTCCGTCCCTAAACCTAACCTCACAGACATCATGCAAACACGTGATTTACAATGCATGTACATTTTATGACCTCTTGCGTTCTCTGGGGTCAAACCCATGATCACATGATCGTCGTATAACCCAACGCTCTACCAACTGAGCTATATGAAACCCAAATTATGGCGCAAATTAAAGAGTACAATGCATTTATATGAAAGTATCTTGTAGCCGATGGTGAAGGTTAAAGTGTTGTGATATACAGCCAAGTATGGTGACCCATACTCGAAATTCGTGCTCTGCATTTAACCCATCTAAAGTGCACACACACAGCAGTGAACACACACACACACTGTGAACACACACCTGGAGCAGTGGGCAGCCATTTATACTGAACATGGCAGAGAACCACTGATCTACAGAAGCATACAATTACAGTATAACCAACCCAAGAACCTTATAGAGCCGAAAGGCTTCAAGCTTTTTGAAGTACTAAAAAAGATCCTCAAACTGTTGAGCATCTTCTCCCATCAGTGGCATGTGTGACAGACTCTAGCAGCAGCTTGTGCCGTCATGCTGAGAGCTGTTTAATTCTGCTCTCTAAAATCTACCTGTCTTCTCGATCGTGAGCTAACAGTCTTCAGAAGCATTGCTCCTCACCTCTCATGGCCTCGTAGAGCAAGAGCAGCGGTAAACACTTTCTTTTCCATTCGAAGCTACTCTAATGTGAAGTTTATTTGCCAGGCTGCATGTCTGCGGTGCAGTGACTCTTTCATTTTGCGAGCTGAATGATATGACCCCTAGCTCAGCACAATGTAGGCTCCGGTAATGCTTGACAAAACTGAAGGGAAGAGAGAACGGTTCAGCTTTCCACTTCACGTCACTTGTGAAGTCGTCCTGTCTCTACTCCTTTATCTCAGTTGTTATTCTCACATCTTCAATAGCTGAAGTGACATATTGAAGTAGAATGAAGACGCTTTCAGAGCAACAACTCTCTTTTGACCCAAATTGGTATTGTAGGATTGTCTCGCCTCGAAGGGAGGCTTAAATGCTTCCCATTATAGTTGAGGTAGTAGAGTTTGGGCTTGACCATGTGAGTTTGTATCCTGTGAAGCATTTTTTTTTCACATGTACTTGAGTTTAAATTGAACTCTAGTGTTATTTCATATTACATTTAACATAAATATATATTTAAATATATTATTTCTATGAAAATATACTATATATATATATATATATATATATATATATATATATATATATATATATATATATATATATATATATATATATATGTTGCTGTGTGTAATTACAAATATGTGTAAACAAATGTGTAATAATAGAAAATATATTTTAATACAATACATATGTCAAGTTTTTGTAATAAATGTTTTTACCATAAATGCTTTTCAGTACACATTAACCATATTTCAAAGACAACAGAATAATGAAATTATATGTAAAGGTTTACTTAAAACCTTTGTAGTGCTCTTCAGTTCAACTAATTTAATTTCATATCAATTTAAACTATAATACATTTTCATTTAATTTCAAATGACATGCAAGTGTCTCAAAACACTACATTTGGTTTGCACAAGTACAGTATACAGTACATTATTTTCATAATAAGTACTCTTAAATATATATATATACTGAGGTGTACTCAAGGGACATCAATGAATACAGTGGTACTTCTGTGGTAAATATATATAAAAATAAATAAATAACAAAAAAAGATAATATACTATATTCAGCTTAGATAACACCCATGGGACGGTATATACTTCTGGGACACATCCCGCACCTTTGACACACTATTTTCAGTGTACTATGATTTAAGGAGCAATAATTATCATCTTGAATACTGTTAGAATAGATGGTTGGGATGCAGCAATAGTTTTGTCACGCATTAATGTTAAAATCATCTTTGACTTGACTTTGAACTTGCAATGAGTGAAGTATGGTCTTCATTAATGTTTCATAGATGACCACTATTGATATCCTACTCATACAGTATTTATTGTGTTAATAGTAAAATGTGTTATTAGTGATCTAAATACCGAGTGGTCAGCTATTCTCTGTCAGTAGCACCGTATATAACATTTTTCGAAGTATGTTAATGTTAATGGAGTTGTTTATCGACCTTGATGCAGTAAAACCGCTTTTCATGCAGTTTCACTTGATAGCACTTTAATTACGGATAGTGATGTATCCATTATTAATAGAAACAGTAATCTGGACGCCGTGGGCTTTGTGTTTAGTTGTCATCGTGATTCACAGTTAACAGCACTTGTATAACAAAAACCCAGTATATTTTCATGTCATTGGAGTTCCCGGCTATGACCTGAATTTGACTCAAACTGAATTCAAAATAGTCTATTTTGTACAGAACAAATACAAATAACTGAAGATGCTTGATTACAAATTAGTGTCTGTAAATTTGAGCGTCCCGTAAATTTGACTCCCTAGTTTGGATCTTTTCTACCCTTTCTAAAATGGTAGTGTTGAATGCATTCGTCAGCCATGCAGCCCTGTGACATAAGAGTTCAGTGATTATACCTAATGATGAAGAAGGCCATTGTAGCCTTTATTATATAGTGTAGTGTGTTTGGGGGAATATGGGAATATCATGAGGGAATAGACATGTAATATACAGCGCAGCAGTAAAAACAGCTTCATATTCTTCAGCTGGTATATGATCACACACAAAAATCATTTGATATAATGATAGTGATAATTTCACACATCCCCAATCACATTTGACAGTTACCAACAGATACAACAGTGCTGAAAGCCTCCTTTGACTTCATTCAAACATAAACCAGTCCAGATGTAAGAAGTGCCATTGGACAATTTTCTTTCAGCTGCCAGATTTGCTTCTCCATTCACCAGATGTGTGTTTCCTCATGTCTGAACACAAGTGCTTTCTGAATAACAGCCCTGCCATAAACTTCTTTGGTTCTTAGGTGATCTTTAAGGCTCTATTATTGTGTCATTTAGCAACAATCCTATAAAGTGTCCATCTGTTCATCTTGGTGTTCTGGAAGCAAACCACTGTGACTTTTGCTGATGCAGTTGACATATGTTGTCATTATTCATGTTCCCCTTGATACATTAAATAATTCTGCAGTTTGTGTACCTTCAGTTCAGCACTGACTATTTGAAACTCTACTACTTTGAAAACAGACACCTCTGTTTGATTGCTACTAAGCTATTTTTAAGTTATATTTTTGACTCTTTATGTCTTCACTGGATGGGAACACATAGCCCAGAGATCAGGAATGGAATCGGCAGCTGTACTGTATATCAGAGCACTGCCCAGGAGGTTTTTGCCTCCAAATTAAACTACTTTTTAATTTTTTATTTAAATATAACTGACAGTTTGTTTCAGAAAAAAAAGAGTGGACTAGTAAGTGAGCATAATCAGTTATGGCTGGCAGAGAGTGTTAGTTAGGAAATATCAAATATAAAACAAACATATGTTTCTGTAAGCCTCAGGGAGACATTTGGTCAGTGATTTTAATATTTTTATTTGTTTTTTGTATTATTATTATTATATTTTTTTATTTTTTTTATTTTTTTTTGCTGGATGTAGTACATAGACACCCACCTGTTTTCACATTAGAGAACTATAGTTAAATACCCACTCATTTAACTTTTTTTTTTATTATTATTGTTAAATAGTGCAATATTGTAATGTATTAATTTTAAAAGTAATGCATGATGCTTGTCGTCTCCATGAGTCATTTGGAGAATGGTGTCATGGATTCTAGCTAGTTAAAATTAACTTTCCCAACCCTGGTGAATAAAGCATTGAACAGTGGTAGAAATAATCTACTGCTCTGTGTTTTGCATACTCTTCAGTCTAATTGTGAACTAAATACACGATTTCTGTAATTCTGTATCATTTTGGTGCTTATTATCTATGTTTAAAGCGGTCATCGGATGCAAATTCACTTTTACAAGCAGTTTGAACTGAAATGTGTGTTGGCAGTGTGTGTACACAACCTCCCTGTAATGATAAAAATCCAACCAGTGTTTTTTTTTTTTTTTTTTTTTTTTTTTTAAGTCAAGTGAAGTCACCTTTATTTATATGGTGCTTTAAACAAAATACATTGCGTCAAAGCAACGGAATAACATTCATTAGGAAAACAGTGTGTCAATAATGCAAAATGATAGTTAAAGGCAGTTCATCATTGAATTCAGTGATGTCATCTCTGTTCAGTTAAATAGTGTCTGTGCATTTATTTGCAATCAAGTCAATGATATCGCTGTAGATGAAGTGACCCCAACTAAGCAAGCCAGAGGCGACAGCGGCAAGGAACCGAAACTCCATCGGTGACAGAATGGAGAAAAAACCTTGGGAGAAACCAGGCTCAGTTGGGGCCAGTTCTCCTCTGACCAGACGAAACCAGTAGTTCAATTCCAGGCTGCAGCAAAGTCAGATTGTGCAGAAGAATCATCTGTTTCCTGTGGTCTTGTCCTGGTGCTCCTCTGAGACAAGGTATTTACAGGGGATCTGTATCTGGGCTCTAGTTGTCCTGGTCTCCGCTGTCTTTCAGGGCTGTAGAGGTCCTTTCTAGGTGCTGATCCACCATCTGGTCTGGATACGTACTGGATCCGGACGACTGCAGTGACCCTCTGATCTGGATACAGACTGGATCTCGTGGCTACAGTGACCTCAGAATAAGAGAGAAACAGACTAATATTAGCGTAGATGCCTTTCTTCTAATGATGTAGCAAATACATCGAGTGTTATGAGAAGTGTTCCTGGTTCCGGTTTACCTAATTAATGCAGCCTAACAATCATTTAACGGATTTGGATATTAAAAGCATATTAGTATGTTATGTGTATGCCAGGTTAAAGAGATGGGTCTTTAATCTAGATTTAAACTGCAAGAGTGTGTATGCCTCCCGAACAATGTTAGGTAGGTTATTCCAGAGTTTAGGCGCCAAATAGGAAAAGGATCTGCCCCCCGCAGTTGATTTTGATATTCTAGGTATTATCAAATTGGCTGAGTTTTGAGAACATAGTGGACGTAGATGATTATTATGTAACAAGACCTCATTCAAATACTGAGGTGCTAAACCATTCTGGGCTTTGTAAGTAATAAGCTAGATTTTAAAATCTATACAATGTTTGATAGGGAGCCAGTGCAGTGGCTCCCACGATAGTTTGATTGACTGGTGTTTCAGTACAGACTGGACTGGCTTCTTACCTTAGACCCGCCCCCTGAGTGACTGTCATCAGTCCACCATTGTTTCACCACTGGAGCAGATGAAGACAAGAATGACTACTAAGTGACTAAGGTGTTCTGTTGTAGGATGTAATAATGAACATAGCAGTTGTCATTTACCCTAAAGAATGATATCATCTTGTGGAAAATGAGAATTCGATGACCCCTTTAAGTTACATAAGACGTGATGTGTAAATGCAATCTTTGTGAATTCATGAATAACTATATACGGCTGTTTGTCTGTTTTCTTGTCTCCTTTGCACAGCGTTCAAAAATAGCAGTGTATGAAAAAATGTGGTCGTACATGAAATCGGCCGAGCCTTCCGTCTTCGCCAAGACCACGCCCGACGGGGTGGCACGGGTACGAAAGTCGAAGGGCAAATTCGCCTTTCTTCTCGAATCCACCATGAACGAATACATTGAGCAGAGGAAGCCCTGCGACACCATGAAAGTGGGCGGCAATCTGGACTCTAAGGGCTATGGTGTGGCCACCCCCAAAGGCTCAGCATTAAGGTGGGTGGAATAATATAACAATATTCTCCATGTTGTTATAGTATTCCACCTACCCTGATGTCCTGTGTTGTCATTTACACCCCCCCCCTCTCCCTCCCCCAATCCCCCATTCTGACAAAGAGGTAAAGGTATAATGCATTATGAATGTTATTTGATTCACAATGATGCTTCTGATCAATTCTCTCTTCTTTAAATGTTTGTCTTCTTTTCCAGATTTGTATCATTTCGAGACTTATCTGTGGCTAATTTAAGAAACCATTTCACATGTGTGTATGCGTGTGTGTGTGCGTGTGCGTGTGCGTGTGTGTGAGTGTGCGTCTGCGTCTCTTCCCATCTCTCTGCTGTCTTTTTTGTCCTTCGATCTTTCTCTCATGTCTCGTGTGACTGTCCTTCCTGACTGTCGTGTTGTCACTTTTAATTTAACAGTTCAACGGTTTTTCAATTTAGCCTGTAAAAGCTGCGCTGTCACTTGTGACGAATGTTAATTGCATGATGTTTGTTGTTGTTACTTTTCTTCTCAATGACAATGTCCCCATCCCGCACACTTCAGTTTGAAACAGCGTAACCCTCCATGCCACCTTGAATATTTAACACTTTCTTTGCTCTGAGCGTCTCTTACCTTCATATTCGTGAAATTCTTAACCAAATTGTGCTCTTTCAACCATTCTGATTACTGCTATAATTGACTCTCAGTAGTAGTAGCTCACCATATTAAGTAACGTTACCATTACTACTACTATGCTAATGCAGTAGATTGCTCACAGACTTGTGCATTTTCTTACAAGTTATGTTTTATTGTTTCAAGAAATGCTGTTAACCTGGCAGTTTTAAAACTGAATGAGCAAGGCCTGTTGGACAAATTGAAAAACAAATGGTGGTACGACAAGGGAGAGTGCGGCAGCGGGGGAGGTGACTCCAAGGTCAGCCTCAATGTCACCGAAATCGGGTACCATAGTGCAGAGTAATCGGCAAGCCTGTTATCCCTGAACCGAGCCAAAAACAACCTACAAAAAAATCATGCATCCTTTCAGTGACCCCACATTATCTGAGAGCTAAACCAGAACCCTGACTTGGCTAACGGAGGAGAGAAAATGACCAGTATGATTTTGTCCTACTGAGGAGAAGACTGTTTTGTTTTTAACACTCTTCACTTTAGCGTAGCATTCACACACATTAGCGATGCTTTTTGGTTAGCAGCTGGAGCTACGTTAGTTCATTAGCGATATTAGCTCTGAGACTGGTAAAGTGTTCGTGTTTTAGGAATAGGAGAAAGCATCCGCCTGGCAGACAGTAAAGAGAGATTCGAGATTGCCTTCTCGCTTTGCTTCTGCTAGGCAGCTGTCCACGGGCAATCACCCAGTCTTCCTAGTTAGTTTTCCTTTCCTCTGATAGAATAGCAACAACTTTCCACCATTTATTCCTGAAGTTAAAGTAGAAGCGTGTGAAGTCCCGCCAATCAGACCAGAGTCCAATAACAGACTGGTAAAATGTCCGATAACAGACTGGTAAAACACTGACACTAACTCTGATATGATCTGAAGCTCGAGTGGCTAAGAATAGTCAACATACATGAGCCTTCCCATCTCCACACCAATCTGAGCACAGGATCAGAAATCCTTCACTTCATTTGATCCTGCCTATTTGTCTGATGTTAACCCACACAGCAGGGCATATGTGGGACGTGCTGGGCCCAGTCCAGCCCTTATTTTGTACTCATGTGGAAGTGAAGATTAACTGATGTGCTATCCTTAGACTTTCCAGGTCAATTCACATCATACAGAAGGGCAAAATCACTTTTTTTTATATGGAACTGTTCTTGTTGTTTGTTTTGAGAATAATAGCTAAAATGGGGACAACAACTGATGGGGCTAACTGTGCTTTTTCATGTGTGTCCCAGACTTAAAAGTCTACAGTGTTAAAAGCCTCATTTTCAGGACCTTAAAATTTTCCAAAGTAGAGCACAGATGTAGTTTGTATAATAAATGCAATACAGAGCATCCGTTTTCTCGACATGGGAAAGGATTTATGAAACCACTAAAAGCATTTCAATTTAACTGACATTTCTCGCACTCCACCATAATACTTCAGTCTGCATTTGCATAACATTTAGGATTGTAAATGCTAGCTTTTTCTCCACTTAAAATAAACTAGATTTTAGGTTGTTTAATCTAGTTTTTGGAGAAGATTTTTCATTCGATTTAAAGTCAACATGAAATGGCATTCCGAAATGTTCTGTAATTTTGTAAGGATTGTTGTTGAATGATCGATTAGAAAACACTGATGGAAAGTATTCGCAATTTTTGCTATTATAATTTTTATATTAGATTACAGCATAGACTAATCCGTACTAAGATTTTAGAAATGTTACATCACCCAGAACAGAAAAAGACAATCCAAGCATATTAAAAAGACATGCTCCTAAAAATGTACCTATACATACAGTTCACTGCGGTTTCCAGCTGAAATTAAAACTAGCAATATAACACCAACTTTTATTCATTTTCACACAAATTATTATCATGGGGGAGACTTATTTTCATGTACAATACTAAGTTATGACATCGGTGGAAAAAAAGTGTGTAAGTCATAAACTAATTCAGTATCAGTTAAGACTATTGGTTAGGTTTAGGTTCAGGTTTAGTGTAAGTGCTTCATTAATCACAAACGCGAATGAACTTTAATCGTTTCGCGCCATTCAGCAGACATTTCATTTCTGATACTTACATCAGCCGTAAGCATTGCTAGACTCATGCTCATCTGTTTTGGATAAAACTGAACATGTTTTAAAGTGTCGCAGAACTGCAAGAAGCAATGTAATCATAAAAAGTTGCCAAAGTATATTTTCCCAATGAGCCTGGGTTTGAAAAAGGCATAAAAATTTCCACATAGCTAGTATAGCCTTGGTGACAACTCAAAAGCAAAAGCTGTTTCTGAGGAGGAGCAAGTCATTATATTTTGATCAAAGATGACCTTTTTTTAAGAATACCATACACTAACGAACAACAAATGTGTATTCAGCCAGAACATAAGGCCAGTTTTGATTTCATGTTGACTTTAATTGTTTTGTTTTTTACATAGTTTCATATTTCCTGAAAATGGGGCCTCTCTAATAACATCTGTACTAGTTGTTAGGGAGCGGGTTTTTCAGGACAAACAAAAGCATTGTGCCCCCTGCCTGCGGATGAAGGTGAAAGGTTATGTGAGCTTTCATAATCACCTTCTTTGTTCCAGCTCTCTGTTTTTGCAGTTTGCAGTGATTTGAAGCCCCCATTAGTCGACATGCAGTGGATGGGCTAGCTCTAATGATCTAATGCAGCGAGGACCCAGCCAGCTGTGGAAAAACACAACAAAAGGAGAGAAAAACAGGACAGAAATCCACATTAAGCCACCTGCGACAAACAGACATCATGAGTCACACAACCCGTTCTCCTCTCGGCCCCTGGCAGCCTGCTGCCATCCTCGCTGCTGATAGGTTTCCCACTTCAGTCGCTCCAAACGCTCCGAGGATAATTACATTGTTAATCAATGTCTCTCCCCAAGCTAAAAGAAATGTTAGGACCACATAGCTAAATCAGCAGCAGCCATGAGAAATGTAAAGAACATTTACGCGACTAATTATGTCTAGACGAGTGATGGCACGGCTTTCTATTATAGTAAAAACAAAACAAAATTCAATTTTAGAGGTTTACATTGCATTTTAGAAAAATTGCGTTTTCTAGCAAAAGACTTAACGTCAACATGGAATGATAATCACAACCCATTTGACTTGCAGGTAAATGTAATATTCTTCATTCTTCGACTATTTGTGTTAACAAGAACTGATTGCATAGCAGTTGCTAGTAAAGAAAACAGCAGTCAGCAGTGCAATTTTGAATTGAACAGATTATATTTTTCTTTGGAGTATTGTGCAGTATTGCTTCTTTTGAAGAGTCTTGAGCAATAAGGCATGCATGTATATTATGAAAATATGTTAATTTCATGTTGACTTTAATGAATAACATTGCATTAACTGTATATAATTGAAGAGTATTACTCAAAATGGCCACCACATCAATCGTTGATCACAAGTAGATCACAGCAGAGTCACTGTTTTATTAGCCGCTAATGCTAACGTCATTTAGCTACCGTTTAGCGACACTACCCTTTTACATAGCGCGACTAGTCACCGGTTCAGTTAACTCCAGCACCCAGGTAACAGTGTTTTACTTACCAAATGCTTTGACTCATCTGTGTACGGTCTTGTTTATGTGTGTTTGCCTGTTTGGTTTCTTTGTACTCTCCGCCTGAGTCCTAACACCAGCTCTCCTCAGCCTGAGCAAAATACTACTGGTAATTTTCGTTGGTCTGTCAGTCAGTCGAGGGTTCCAGTGGACATCCACATTCTCAGATGCTCAAATTAACCAAGACGCTTCTCTGCTTTTATAGCTACGCAGAAACCTGCCTGTTCTTCTCTTAACAGTGTATGCCGATTACTCAAAGCGATACGGGTAGGTCCTGGCACACTAGCTTAGCCATGGTGAATGGAAGGTACTAGTCAGAATGCCTGCCACATGTGTGTTGATTATGGCCAGGAGCCCTGCTTTATCGCTTTGTAAAGTATGAAGTAGTTAAGACTTGAATAACATAAAATAACATAATATAATGTTATTTATGTTATTTCCCACGTGAAGAACTCCTGTAAACCTTGCAGTATTGAAACTCAGTGAACAAGGCATCTTAGCCAAGCTGAAAAACAAATGGTGGTACGATAAGGGTGAATGTGGAACCAAGGACTCGGGAAGTAAGGTCAGTCGCTGCAGGTCTTTTGTACTGATTCCAAAAAGTGCATTTTGACATATTGTTCATATGCAAGGAACAGACCAATAGTCCATATCTTGATTTAACTCATGTATTATAGTAGAATTAATAACTTGCGGCCACACATAAGGAAACAATAAGGACGCGTGGCCTAGAGTTTTGCACGATTCCCCATCGTTCCCAATGATCACTTTTGAGACATATCTTTCTGTTGTTGTTTATTCTTGTAGTTCTTCCAATGAATGCCCTCAAATAAAACCGTAATGATAAATCGAATGGGGAATTAGTTTAACGTGCAAATTGATAAAGACTTAGATTCTTATTTGTATACCAATTGTCTTTCTTGCTTATTTTCACTTGACTCAATAACCATTATGCTACAGTTCTTACTCACCAAACTTCCAATTTAAAATTTGATGTATTAGTGTTGTTACTTATTTGTCTTTGACGTAACAAAAAAGGACCGTTCATTTATCGAACCTTCTGTGATGTTAACCGCAAAAGTCTTTTCTCATCGTGACAAACCGTTTCAGCGCAAGTTTCATTAGACGAGCAGAGGTTGACTAATCTTGTTTATAACGCAAAGGCGATGGTTAATTTGTAGCAATAGACAGCACTGAAGAGTAAAACTGCAACAGTTAAACCCTGGCTGTGTAAAACGAGCTCCATATAAGCGGCAAATAGTGTAATACTAATGGACAAATTTTTAATGGACAAGTTTGGGGGGTAAACTGCAGCAGAATGGTTCTTAAATTCAGTACTCTGGTGTAGAAAATATGTCAAAATATGAATTTGAAGGTTAAAGGATGGAAAGGCAGTAAGGTTATTAAGTTAGAGGTCTGACCTGTATGTAACTGACCAGCTTCCTCAGATACATGAAGAAGCCAATGAGAAGATCAGGTTAGAGAAACCATCTACATTCACCAGTTATGGTCCTAATTGACTCATTTGTCTTTAAATGACATTGAGCTAGAACTGTAGACATAGATGGATATTTTCTCTCCAGTGGAATCTAGATTCCTCTGCTAGCGGTAGAAATGTCATTTATAGCCAGTAGTCCTGCTTGATAGAACATGTGAGGAGTTGTACAGGATAGTGTGTTTTGTGTCAGGATTGCCACTGCAAGATATACTAACTATGTCCCTCGCTTCTCTTAGGACAAGACAAGTGCACTGAGCCTGAGCAATGTTGCTGGCGTCTTCTATATTCTGGTTGGTGGACTAGGGCTGGCCATGATGGTGGCTTTGATAGAGTTCTGTTACAAGTCACGTGCAGAAGCCAAACGGTTGAAACTCGAAAAGAACGCCCAAAACTTTAAGCCAGCCCCACCAGCCAACACCCAAAACTTTGCCACGTATCGAGAAGGATACAACGTGTACGGAACAGAGAGCGTTAAGATCTAACGGTAATGCCTCTACACTGACTCTCTGTGTGTGTTTGTGTGTGTGTGTGTGTGTGTGTGAATCAAAGCCGGAGATTGTGTTTGTCATTAATTCCAGATAATCGAATCAATGGAGAAGTGCAGCAGCGTTCCGGCTGATTTTTTTTTTCCAAACGTTGGCTTGTTTTCAGATGGTTGCATCAGTTAGACTGCGCTACGAAACACTTTCTGTTAATATTTGTACTTTGGCAGAAAATACTCTGAGATATCCATGTATTACATGTGTATCATTTGGGAAAAAAAATGATATGAGAGATGGGACAGAAACAGGCATGTTATCACTGTCCTCTAAAGTATTGAATTATTTGGACACTTTTTTTCTTCACATTCATCTCTGTGAAACAAATCTTGGTCATATTTCACTCTTAAACCAAGAGAAAGACAAACTGTATTTGGAATGCAAAGCAGATTTCAGAGCTACTAATGTGTTTTGTATTGTGCCATTATTTTCAGAAGCACTTGAATTCATCTTGTCCAGACAAAATGATTGGTTTTGTTTTATATTTATAAATCCAGGGGGAATAAAATGCTTGAAATAAATGTGAATGCATACTAGTCAAAGTATCTTATACTTACAAATGCTACATTTATTTGATCAAATATACAGAAGAAAAAAAAAGTTGATAACATATTACAATATTACAATGAACTGTTTTATTATTATTATTATTATTTGAATGCATTTTAAAATGCCATTTATTCCTGTGAAGCAAAGTAAACATTTTCAGCAGCCATTATTCAAATACTACTTCATATTTCCAATTTGTTGATTTTGGTGCTCAGTTAACACCTTTTTCCCTTTTATTATCACTTTTGAAAACAGTTGTACTTTGTAGAAACCATGATACAGTTTTTTCTTTGATGAATAGAAATTCAAAAGAACAACATTTATGGAAGTCATTATTGTCATGTTTTAACAGTGTATTTCTACTGAATAAAAGTATCTAAAAATATATATAATAATAATTAACTGATCCCGGAATTCATAACAGTATTGTATACTTTAATATTTTCAGCTCAAAGTAATGAGAATTGTGTGAGGTGCTTTCTTCCATTTCTTCTATGCAGAACATTTCTCTCTTTAGATTCTGGTGTGAAATATGACCAGGATGTGTTTTCGGATGTGTTGTAATATATAAAACAAATGCATTATCGATTTTTCACTTACACTATTGCTGAATGTTCCTCTAAACATGTTGCATTTAAAATGTTTAATGATTTATCACAGCAGCTGAACAGATCAGAGGATAGATGATAACACAAGGTAGAAACAAACAGTTTTCCCACTGCTCGGTACTCTCTGATGAGTGTGTGTGTGTGTGTGTGTGTGTGTGTGTGTGTGTGTGTGTGCAGAGCGGCAGACAGGCAGCGTGGTGTGACACCTCACAGACACGGCTGGATCTTCAGCAGGGGTCGCCCACTCTCTCCATACACATCATCTCCAGCCGACACGGCACGCTCACACAAGACCACGGCCCGCACGGACCGCCGCCAGAATTGGAATCGATTTCTTCAGTGCCTTATGGAATATTCAGAGTATCACACTGATGCAAACTCACGGCAGAAGCATCGCATCGCTCCAATCACATAAAACCCACGGAATGCCATCATCACCATCATCATCATCATCATATCTGTGAAATAAGAACTCCATGGACAGTGAGAAATAAAGCCATCACTTGCGATCTTAGCACACCGATTGAGCCGATCTGACTCGAGACGTCTTCTCTGGACTTTGTTGGACCCGGTGGTCGAGCGAACGCTTGTAATACTGTAAATTTGCTTTCACACTCGTTCAATCGGTGTATTCATTTATCAGATTATGGATCGTTTCAATTCCAGATCAGGATCTTGTCAGTATATCGTGTGCTTTTCTTTTGTCTGATCTATATTTCTCAGAAGTTCAGAAGCTATAAACCCCATTTGACCTTCAATAATGGTGTTTCACGTCTCGTGCGTGAGCTTCAAGAAACCAAAAACCGCCACACGGTTTGATTAATTCACTCACACTCTTACACACGTACTTACAGACAAACTTCCAAGATTTTGTAGTTATCACAGCATACTGTACAAGAAACTGAAGCTATAAATCAATCACATTATTGTAGATAAACCGCAACTCACAAAAGGACATGGCTTTTACGATGTAGTATTTGATTACCTCACGGTTTTCCGAATATAATTCGCACAAGTCGAGCTTTGAGGTTTAGTTTTATTTGACAAGCATTATTAGTGTTTGGTGAATTATTTAGCAAACGAGTCTAGGATTAATAACATTTACAATAGATTTATAAAAGGAGCTAACGGGAAGCTAGCACATTTACATTTGCTGTGACATTTTTGTGTTGGAGAGAAGGAAAACCAACTGTGACTCCACGGGACCGAGGATGCGGCCCATCCCGTGACCATGGACAGATAGTTTTATAACGAAAAGCTTTTAAAAGACTCCAAAAGTGGAAAACAGATGTGTACATTTCTAGTGAAGAATTCCCAAGCGAGTGACTGAATTCCCAAATTTTCTATCTGCATGCGAAAACTTGTGATTGCCAAGTAAAGCCCTGCGACTTCCATTAGTTTCTAGAAGGTCGGTAGAAAGTGGGTTTCAGCTTTCGTATCTCGACCTGTAAAACTGCACTTCAGCCCAGAGGACGTGATGTAAGAGGTGCATGCGCGGCTGTCGTTCCCCGAGCCCCCATAGCGAGGCCTTGTACAAAGAATTTTAATACATTTTGTAAATAAAAACAAACAAAAAAAATGTATTGAAGCATGTGTGGGGGCTTTTTTTTTAATGCACACTATCAATCAGTGATCCTCAAACCACCAATGCATTAGTGCGGAGATGAGGTGGAACACAAAGAAAGCATCTGCTTCTTAAAGAATGACACTCTGTACCAACACAGTCCTGACAGAGTCAACAGAGGAGCTTCTCCTTTGGGGAAACATTGTAATATATTGATAAATGGAGTCAACACCACATGTACAAACTGAGAAAAACAACAAGTTTTTTTTTTTTTTTTTTTTTTTTCATGAAGGAAATGTTGTCTTCTGGTTATTGAATTAAACTTTTTTTTTTTCTGGAATGAATTAAAAATTCCGCAGTCAGATCAAAGTCACGAAGAGCCTGTGCCATCTCTGATGTGTTAAAACAAGCTCATTTCATGTTGGATAATAGTCTCTAGATAATAGAGCGTAATTATGACAATCTTCGTAATAGACCTGGAAAAGAGTTTGAACTCACGATTAAATCCACGGCATTTAGCAGTGACTTCCCTCAGAAAAGAACAGCTTCATTTTTGTTTCTTAAATGATTTTGTTTTTAATTCAAAATGGTGTTAGATAATACAGATATTTGTATTTTAACAAAATTGACCTGGTCTCTTTAAAATGTTTCCATATACATTTAGACAATTGAGCCATGCTAAATTTCAGCATAATCATTTAATATTATGGACTTTAGATAACTACAGCTGACGGGACACAATGGTGATCTACAGATATAGATTATATACAGATACAATGCCAAATACATATTAATTTACCATGGTAAATAAGTAGTGTTCCCTTTCCTGATCACTGGTCATAATCATGCAGACTACTTCAGATACACCTGACATTTAGATAAAACTGAACTACTCTACATAAATGTCAATATCATTCATTCTAAATTCAAACTTGACAAATGTCTAGTTATAAATGCTCCGAAAGCTCTAGCATCATTTGTTGCAGGTGCAAGCAGATTCATATTTTGTACCTGACACAATGGCACGCAGAGACCCGTGTCCAAATACTTTTCATGTTTTCTGTAAATGTCGATCTGATAAATGTGTCTTCTGCATCTGATAAAATATTTGCTCAGAGGAGCACTGATATCTATCTTCACCAGTGATAACTCGAGAGGAACCTTTGCAAAGTGGTGCAATAAATTCTGGTACTCGGTTATGCAAAATCCCAAAGCTTCAAATAAAAACCAACACAAGAGACGTGGTACACTAAGAAAACTATTTTATTTAGAAAAAAGCATACACTTTGTAGATTCTGCCAGATAAAAACTCCATGAAGCACTTTAGAAAGTCATGAATTGTTTCCTTTTCAGTCCACTTATTTACGGAGAAACCCAGCTTGCCATTCTTTATACAAATCATTTAAAAACGTGATTGAACACACTAAGGAAACCCGGAGGCGTACATTTGAAATGAAAGTAACAGGAAATGTCTTATTACATTGAACCATTTTATTTCTGTATACATAATATACAAATTAGAGCATTTATACGGCTTCAAACACCTAGTCGAAATATCACGTGTCAATTAAAAAAAAAAAAAAAACTAAGCTAGTATTCAGGAAACTAGAGTTTTCTTATTGTGTAAAGTAAAGAAACGAAGAAAACGGAAAAGAAGGTAATAAGCGAGGTCATAAAAACGCAAGCATTGGAGAGCGACACCAATTTAACCTGAATCTGTTTGTGATGCGAGAAGCACATTGTGCTAAATATTTAAAGGAAACAAACTTTCAGTGAAGTACTGAAAATATCACAATAAAAATGGCAGATTAAAATACAAGCAGGCAAAACAACAGAAGTTTGGATGCGGGTGTGCGAGGGAGTCGTCTCTCCAGACGGTGACAGGAGAAGGGATGAAGACGAGGACACGCTTGAGAGAGCTGGGATGAAGAGTCCTGCAGCAGAAGAGGAAACTCCTGCATTAGCCAAAAGCACATTGCAAATCAATTACACTCAATTAAACGCTCTCTCAAATTCACTGACCCATTTCTTGAGTCTTAAGAAAGGAGTAATAAACAAAAATGAGTCTTTCAAGCACTTCCTCTGCATTAACGCTCACCTTGAGTGTCAGCATGCACTATCTGTGTTTCTCTGATTTATGGGTGATGAATGTTAAGAAAAAAACTGTGTTGATTTGCTGCAGCAGTGAGCAGAGTTTGTGTAAAGCTGATTTCTCTACACGCAGCCGTTGGTGTTTAAGACCTCAAAGGATATTGTTTCTTCTCTTCTTTAGCGCCAGTGCTGTCTCTCTTCTTTTCTGATTTCTCTTTGTCGTGCCTGGATTCCTGAAACACAAGAGCACTGGTGTCACGCTGGATCCACACTTACCGTTTAATTGGTGCGGTGGCTGTTTTAAGAGTTTAGTTTGGTTTCTGTAGTTCATTTTTTTGTTGAGTACATTTTAATTGATGTCCAAAACGACAAACGGAAAATACATCCATTATATACACACATTTACTTTCAAAGTTTCAAACAAAATGGATTTAAATAGAATAAAACAAGAATCTGTCCTTGAAATCGGAGATACTTATGAGCGGTGTTATTAAAGTTGAGATTTCATACATTCAATATGAATATTCACATTTTAGATTCACGTCTAACACAGGTCCAGCTGAAGGCTAGAGTTTGTTTGTCATCTAAACTAAGGAATGAGTGACGGAGGTGTAACCTTTTTGCCTCCAGAGGTCTTCTCAGGTTTGGCCGGATCGCTCTTGTCCTTGGAGCGCTTGCTGCTGTCCTTGTCCTTGTCGTTGGAGTGTGGTGATTCGGAGGGGCTGGAGCTCTTGCTGTGTCTGGAGGAGTCTGTGTGGAGAGAGCGAGCGCAGTCATGTGAGGCAGATAACACCAGAGCCGTGGCGCCGCGGGGAGGGCTTTCTGATTGCCTCCGCCGCAGAGAAAGAGAGCTTTCTACTTGGCTGGCTCGCCTCTCCCGCTCTCGGCAGCGGGCAAAACAAATTTAAAAGATAGGCATTATCGACTCACTCATTCCATTTTCATCTTTGCGGCGCTTGGCTTCCTGGCTCATCTCGCGCTCACTGTTCAAGTAGTCCTAGATGAAGAAACGGCGGGAATCAACATGACGCAAGATGCCTTGACTTTTCACCTTTCAGCAGGCATTCAAGAGTTTCACCCAATGCCCAATTCCTTTTCTAAACACGAACGCAGCCACTTACTCGTTTCCGGTCCTTCCGCTCTTCCTTCTTCTCCCTCTCTTTGGAGCGGTCCCTGGATTTGTCAGACTCTTTCTTCTCGTCGTCCTTCTCTTTGCTCTTGGACAGGACTGTGCTGTGGTTAGGATGGTGCTGAGGATTGGATGGAGAGATGAGAGAGGGTTAACGCCTCACAGGATGAGAGCAGCCCGCTGCCACTTCATTAGCACGCCCCATTAGAGTCGCACTCGCCTTCCCATGAGCCTTCACACCTCACGATGCTATCAGACACACCCACAGGAAGTCCAAGCGCTCTATTAAAAGCTCAAGGCTCCTGCTGAACTCGTATCTGCAGCCCTTCATGTGCCTCGCACCGGGGCTTCAACGCACCTCCAAACAAGCGTCAAACCTCCAGGTGAAGTGTTACAAAAGAGCGACTTCACTGGGTTGATAAGCACAGATTTAGTCACAGCAAACTGCAGACAGACTGACTGCTCTATACTTTTATTTGAGCAGAATATCTGAACAGAGATCGCTAAACTAGAGAGAGCAAGGCAGATGGGTGCCAGTTTGGGAAGATTAAGTAAACCACTGGGCAGAAAAAAAGCTCTGATTGGGGAATTTAAACTCTTGAAACGTGGAAACTGAAACCATTAAACCTTGTTTTTTACCAATGTACGTACAATCTTATAATGCCAAATTAAACAAAAATTTTTAGGATTTAAAAAACAAATATTGCGTGTAATCAGCGATTATGCTTAATAAATCGAGGGATGCAGAAATGGTGATCATGATTACAATACGATTCATTGCGCAGCTCCTATGTATGTAATGTGGCATCAGAGTAATGCTTCAGTGCATTGGGAAACACTGATACGCTTCATATGAAAAACCCTTAAGGGCCGTGATTCACAATCAACCAACAAACAGCTGACCTCTTCAAACAAGCTCTGAGCAATACTCTTACAAAACAGCACAATGCTAAATCTTCAGAAAAAGGATGACACCTTTCTTTTGCAAAGCTAAGCCATTCTTTCGGAGAACAACATGTGGAAAGTGTTTGAATCACAAGAGAATGAAGCTTATGCAAGCAAGATAAACTGATAACATCCATGTCCCAGAGAGAAAATGACCAGAACGAATGTGAGCTACTGATGAGCAAAGCGTTCTCGGGAATCTTCAAAAAGAGGGAGCGCGTCTTCACAAAAAGTGTTTACATTAATAAATAAATTAAACTGACATTAAAATAATGAAATTTAAATTTAATTAATATGCTACATAAAAATTTTAAAATAAAAATGTATGTTTTAATAATCAATAGATTACTTATCAAACTAATCCTTACTTGTAGGCATTGTGTACTATGCCCAAAATTTCTTCATGGGATAAGACAGCAGCAACAAGATTATTAAAAATAATAATACATAAAAAAACTGCCTGTCAAAAAGATTTTCTGTGCAAATTAATGAAGATGTATTTTCAGGTGGAACCAGGTATATACACGGTCTAATTTTATCTTAGACACATGGGACACAGTAAATGAACTGCCCACATCATGTTCAGCACTGCACAACTCATGCTCACTGAAGAGGTTCATTTAAAATAAATAAAAATAGCACTGCAGGAAAATGTTAAAGCTGTTTGATCATTAGCTACACATTCATGTTCCAGCTGGAACTGACACATACAGAATAAAGTAACTTCAAGTCAATAAAAAAAGTACTGTACACGAAGTGACAATATGTGCATAAAAGCACACTATAAAAAGGTATATATATAGATATATAGAAAGAGCACAAGAATAAATATGATTCTTGTGTGGTGTATAACAGCAGAATGGCATGTGGTTGGTGTTGTTTGGAAAGCTGCCATTTCAGACTCTCCTACTGATCCAAAGATGCTCTGCTGATAAACGTGGGAGAGATCCAACAGAGCAAGAAATACTGGTGGAGAAATGAGCAGAAGCAGTCAACGATTGTTCTTCAAATGACCCGAGCGTTCACTTCAAGTCTGCTCAGCTGCTCTTCACCAGTTCATTGAAGCCTCTAAACCTCCTTCAAAGATTGAGTAGTGATTTTTCAGATCTTACGGATTCAGTCTGATTTGTGAATAAATTGGTTTGTGAACCAGATAATAAAAGCACTTTATTTTCAACTTCTGATAGATCACTTGACTTGAAACTTCCAGCAGCATATGCCATCTGTATTTGGTTCTGTTATTAATTATTTGTTCCAATCCTTCTTTCCTTCTTTAATGTATTGACTGATTACAATTATTGCAATTACTGAAGTCTTATGTTTAAAAGCCAAAACTGGTATGAATACTTTAGTGGTCGCCGGTATTGCTTTTTTATTTGACAGCCGATGCCGATATCTTGTAAAGCAGGGTGGTCGATAGCTGATATAATCTATTATTATTATTTATTTTTAATGAAGAAATTTGAAATCATTTGACAATGGATAAAAAAAAAATAATAAGTGTGTAAAATAAACATACTTGCACTTTAAATGACAAAGTATTTTTCACAAATATTTAATAATGAAACGTTCTGATTATTAGACAGAAAAATACAGCACACTTCTCTATAAGGCTGGATGATAAGAGCAAAAATTAATATCCCTGTATATTTTGGCTAATCCGAGTATACGGTATCCTATACATCTCTGTATTTTGTATTTGAATTAAATGAAGCGAATGTAAGCATGTAGGCATTTATTATGCGAAAAAGAGGGTTAAAAATCACATTTTATTCTAACAATGTAACATTGCACACTAAAAACAAAAAGAATCCTTTTAAAGTAGAAGTTACTAAACTAAAAATGAAAATGATATGATGACTGATTGAGTAAAAAGGCTATTTGGATTACCCCATTACACTTTACAGTTAGTGCTACCATACAAATGCACTTGCAGGTTTAAAATTCTACACGTCACATTTATTGTGCAACTACAAATATTTCAGTTATTGCGCTCCTATTTCATTAAATCGTTCTAAATGAAGTCTGTGGATTTTAGCGGAGAATCGCAAAGCAGACGGCAAAATGGAAATAATTCCATGTCTGTTTTAATATTTACAGATGGAGTTTATACCTGTGAAATGTAAGTTATGCATTAAAGATAAAAGCACATCTCAAACATGTTAAACAGTGCGTCTCTGTTAGGCTTACACGTGCCTTTCTGTCAGAGCTTCTGACGGGGCGAGTGCGAGCCGCTTTAAACTGAAACCATAAACTACTAGGAGAGAAATAAATCGCAGAAATTATTTAAATGCAAAACAAACAAAAAACGCTCTGATTGGTTGAACTCTTATCTTTTTCTGTTGTTTTTTTTTAATACTGGGACAGAGGCGTCACTAGATTTTTGCTTCGTTTAAAGTGACAAATCATACCAACGTACTTTGAGGTCAAAATGCGTACTGTAACTGCTACACAAAAAGCATTTGGCAGGTCTACATTAATTGCATATTTCTAACTTTATGGTTATAAGCATAAAAAGGTCACTGGGCTTGGGGGATGGGCACACATAAGAACATTTTGTCCCGCCGATTCGTTGTTTAATTAGGTTATGGATTAAGTTAACCATCCTTAACAAAAAAAAAAGTGAATCCATAGCCATGCATAGTATGAGTCAAATGAATTATGCATATTTCCATCTCAAGCGACAACCACAAAACGGACCTTAACCATAAATAATATAAGTACATTTTAAAAGAACACCTACTGGTTGGATTAGGAGAGAAATAAAATGCAGAAATTATTTATAATGTCAAAAAAAAAAAAAAAAAACTGGTTGGTTGACCTCTTCATCTTTTTTTTGTTGCTTGTTTTGAATACTGCGCGTGGACAGGAGATGTTTCCGTACTTTATAGTGAGAAATCGTACCAGCGTAATTTGAGGTTAAAATGTGTACAGGTCAGCAGGTCTAAGAGTGTGAGCAGTGTGTGCTCAGGCACTGCCGCTCAGTCAAAATAAAAGTCCCGCCACCAACACATCAGCCAAGCAGAAACACTTACTGGTCAATGCAGACATTTGAAATATACCAAATATCAGCCGATATATCGGCCATGGAAATATATCGGTCGACCACTAGAATACTTGTAAAATCCCACTGGTATTGCTATTGACTATAGGTTTTGGTGCCAACCCCATGACTCTGATGTGTTGAAGACACTTGCTGTCACAACCTCATAAAGCACTGTTTTAAATTGGTAAACCAGGGAATTGGGCATGTATTCCAACAACAAACTCTCTGAGAATGAAAGACAGCAGAATTAATTGCATGTCCAAAACCACTTCAACAACAGAACAGCTGAATTACAAGAACTCAACACAGCTGACACAATATCCTACAAGACCCAACCAACTCCAGCTAGACCAAACCCTGCTGGTTCAAGAAAAACTGATGCTAGATGCATCTATGAGGTCTCTGGATGATGCTGCAGTTAATGTGAGGGAATACTCTGACAGCAGGCCTTCAGAGAGAGACGGAGAGAAGAAAATAACAGGCTGCTCAAAATTCAGCTGTATTGCTTTTTTCAGGTGGCACCATCAGCATATTTTCAAACATCCTTCAGTGACCAAACTGCAAAACACTTATCTCCCTGCCAGTTTTAAAAGAGACTGGGAGTGGTGAATAGAGGACCAGAGTCCAATCAGACAGCGAGGAGCCCAAGTAGAGTATAGCCACATGAAGAATGGAGGATATTGTTGGGTTGAAATTACATTAGCAGAATATGAAATGTCCTGGCAGAGGAGGAGAGGGATGCTTGTTTCAGGGATATTCTGCCATCTTTTGAAGGGAAAGGGGACTTTTTAAAGACTCCACACCTGGAATGAGGTGCAAAATGTGCTTTATAGTCTACAGATGCCTTCATGACATACAGCGTGAAGAAAGTTTCTGCAATGAGACAAGATAAATATTGGGAGTATCTCAAAGGCTAGTGAGCTGCCTACCCACGCAGCATTACTGGGCATCCGTTTGAAGGAATGCTGCCTACATAGACAGTATTCTTGGGCATCACGAGTGGGTTTGGAACGCCCAAGCAATTGCTGCCTACTTAGATGGCATTTCTGTGATCACTTGGAACGTAAGAAAGTATACTGCCTACTAAGACAACAACTTAGTGAATCAGTTTTATCCCCCCAAATTATATTAGATTTTTTACCTAATTATGAGTTTGCTAATAATGGATCAGTTACAGTTGATACTCAATGATAATAAATCACAATAATAACTAATCAACTGGATTAATAAAACAATTTGATTTATTCAAATATTAACAATAAAAGTCCAATTTGAATTTTCTTTCCGTGTAAATCTGATGATTGTTTCATCAAATGAAATGCTAGAGAACTGATTCTCAGAGATGCTCGAAGTTTATATTCTCATATAGTGATGACACCACAAGTTTCATGTGTGCTTGAGTATGAATAAAAAACTAAACTGCAGAGAACAAGCAGATTTCATATTTCAAAAGCAGTATTTTTGTGCTTTAACATTCAGACACTAGTATATATCCCAATTTGATTAACACATTTTGCCAAATTCTGATATACAGTAAAATCCATTTCACAGATATCATAGGACCCCATTAGTGCACCATCAAGGGTGCTTGGGGAGTTCAAACAAATGCAGCCCATTGCATTTGTGACTCTCATATTATGGTTTAAAATGTTCAAACTCGAGATATCCAACTATACTGCATATTCGGCCATCATAGATGCATTTTGGACAAACACTACCTACATGGACATTTTTAGGCATTGGTTGGAACCAATTCTGCTTACCTAAGCCATGTTTCCACCGCTGGAACTTTACCCAGGAACTAGGGACTTTGGGCTGGGACTCGCTGCGTTTCCACCGCAGGAACCAGTATCCAAATAAAGTTCTGGGTAAAAAATTTCCCCTCTGAAAGTCCCTCCTGGCGAGTTGGTATTTTTACAAAGGTACAGAACTTTTGGGGGTGGTACCTGAGCGCTGAGCATTCTGATTGGTTGAATTTACACAGGATTGTGATTTCAACCACAATTCGGATAATTTTCTAAATATTACGGTTACTGTGTCATGAAGTGTAGTTTTTAAATTATTTCAGGAGAGAATGTAGTTTATGTAGGTTTATTTATAAAGAGTGTGTATTTAAAAATGTGTTTCATTGATTTCAGAGACAATCAGCTCCACATGATCAGCTGGAGCTCAGTGCTTTACCGACGAGGGCAGTCTCAACTCAGATCGTCCTTCTGAATTTTGCCGCTGGCTCGGATGTCTCTTTAGTGGTTAAAGGGGGGGGGTGAAATGCTCGTTTTCACTCAATATTCTGTTAATCTTGAGTACCTATAGAGTAGTACTGCATCCTTCATAACTCCAAAAAGTCTTTAGTTTTATCATATTCATAAGAGAAAGATAGTCTGTACCGATTTTTCCCGGAAAAACCCGAGTGACTGGCGGCGTGATGTGTGGGCGGAGCTAAAGAATCACGAGCGCGAGTAGGCTTTTGCGTTGAGAGCGTTTGGAAGCTGTTACATTACCGTGAGGAAAAACACATCCAAAACAGCATGGCTTACAGTCAGATTCAGCCATATATTTATGATCCAGAATCAGATCTTCGAAATGCAGGGAACAAACACAAACACTTGCACAACTCCGTTGATGCTCTGTAAAAATAAACTCCATCCACTGGTCCCTTAATGCTGTTTCTCTTTTGGTAATCTGTGCAGGGTTGTCTTGCCTTGGCAACCAAAAACACACTTCTTTTGTGACATTTCGCGACGCTCTCGCTCTGATCAGTGAATGTCTCTGCTCTCTCTGCTCTGCTATACGGGAGCGCGCGCTCTTCCGGCAGAAGTGCCTCAGGACCCATATAAGGAAATTCCGCTCCATCTAACGTCACACAGAGCCATACTTGAAAAAAACTTTCCGAAACTTGTGACAAACCGTACAACTTAATTTTTTTTTACTTTGTCCATGTTTAGCATGGGAATCCAACTCTTTTAACAGTGTAAAAAACTCAGTATGCATTAAATAGCATTTCACCCCCCTTTAAACAAAATATAATTAGTTTTGGGTACATCTGACAGGAAATCTTTGGTCTTTATTCAATTAATCTATTAATATGTTAAAATGAAAATACTGTTTGATATAGTATTTCGTTTCATTGAAAAATACAGTGCAGAAAATTGCAGTAGCCAAGGCGAGCTGATTGACTATCAAGTACGCTGCTGTTTGACGAACTAACAGACTTGTGTCGTCCATCCGCAGGAGCTCACACTCGCAAAGAGTATGCAAGTCTGAAACTTTACGGCGTACTTTGTATTGGGAAAATAGTTCCTGGTACAATTGTTTGAGGTAATTTCGGTGGAAACACGGCTCTAGAGGCAAACAGGGCATTTGTAATGACTGTTTGAATGGTCTAGGTGGGCAGTTCACTAGGTTTGGAGACACCATCAGAGTTAAGGATTGAAAAAGGTCCAAACCTTTGATGCAGAGTCCTTGAAGTCGTTGAGATTGTCCTGTAGGAATGAATGGAGATGACAGATGAGCTGGAGAGGATGGCACACAGCAGGAGAAAGGCTGGGGGAGGCTGGCCGTCAATCAACACATCCCCATAAAGACCTTCAAAGACTAGAACTTTCACATGGTTAGAGACGAAGAGACTGGTCTATCGGAGCCTAACATTAGTCTGCACTAGATTCTCTCAACCTACATGTGCCTGGAGAACGTCACTGCTCTGTCTTAACTCGTATCTTTGGTCTAAGATAAAGCAAACATACTGTAAAAGCACTAAGGGAGTTCATGAAGATGATAAAACAAGCTAAACTCATCTAGGATTCATTAATGAAGAGGTCATGTACACTTTGGCATGAGGTCTCGCTTATAGACAATTGCAACAAGATTCCTGGTCACGGACAGACAGATCCCTCTGGGAAGGCCATGCCCACACGCTTTCCCTGGTTGCCTTTCTCTTTATGTCGTAATTGCTGGTGACGCGGGTTTCTCTGGATGCTGATGGAGCCGTCTGCTAGTCGCAGGGATGTCTGGGAAACTCTCCCCTTCCACAGCGGAAAAAAACAGGATAGATGAAAAAAGTCGAGCATATTCTTGTCTGGGATCCCCGAACGGTGATGCAGGAAAACAAGCAGAAATATTCCAGCTCCTCCAGGAGTCACAGATCTGACTTCTTCAGGATTTTTTTTCCGGCAGAAACATTCTCTTGTCTCGATGTTTAGTTTAAAAAACAAAAACGTATTAACTTCTTACTTTTTGCTTTCTCAGAATGTAATGTGTTATGATTCGAAAAAAGGGCAGGGGGATTTACAAAAATAAATATCTAGGTTTACAATCTTACAAAAAGTACAGCATACGAAAAGGAACAAAACTTGTGAGGCACTTGGGTAGATTCTCTTATCGTGTAAAAGTGAGCAAAAACAAAGCATGTGCTAGCACTGAATGCCATTTTTGGCAAGTCCTTGGAAACACATTTTAAAAAATTTGACATCTATTGAAAAATATTTCTCCCAAAAATAGTCCATTAGATGCCAAATTCCCCCCACTGCTCTCCTACAACGGCTGGGCTCCAGAGGCCTCCTCTCAAACTCCAACGGGTGTCGCGGAGGGACGAGGAAGGTTTGGGAAACACGTGATCTCCGACAGGTGGGGACAACAGGAAAGAAGTGCACAGCTCTCCTCAGGCCATACTAACCTTAACTGCAGAGGAGTGCGATGGTGACGAGTGTGTATCAAGTTTTCGTCTTTTTTGCTCTGCTGAGAGAAGAAATATGAGGATTAGCTACAAGAAATGCTTTTGATATTGTGTTTGCAGAAATACGGTGAGTAACTTTAAAAGGATATTCCACCCCAAAATGCAGGTAGCATACGCTCTTCTGTGTCAACCACGACACAGGATGTGCTGTTTTCTTTCAAACCACAGTGTGAATATATGTAGAAAAAGTATCCTTGTGGCACACAAGCTGCTTGAGTACTGCTCAGATTCTCCAAAATGGCGCTACGCTGATGTGGAGTGACACAGAGGAAACAAATTGGTTTAAAAGACATTTTTTTCGTACAATAAGTATTGTCGCTTCACAACGTTACGATAGAACTACTGATGGCATATGGACTATTCCGATGATTTTTTTCATTCTTTTCTGGTACTTGAAAGTGTTATTTTACTTGCCAGTTTATGGGACAGTCACAAGCCTCCCTGTTTTCATCCAAAATATCTTAAATTGTGTTCCGAAGACAAACCAAGCTTTTGCGGGTTTGGAACGACACGGGTATAAGTGATTAATGACAACATTTTCATTTCGGGGTGGAGTATCCCTTTAATTTGCAGGTTAACTAAATCCAAGAAACCTTTCATTGAAAAACAACATGTCTAGTGGATTCTATGCTCTGAACTTTCCTTTTAGCATTAATACATTCTTTTATGCACTGTTCTTAAAGTCCAAACAACATCAAAGAAGTGCAGTGAAGCATATTTAAGGGAACAGCACCAGGCCCATCTTACCCCGTTCAGACTCGACTCCTTCGGATCTGGGCACGAGGGACTTCATGCTTCCCGTCCCAGCGCTCTTCTCCACTTTGCTGCCTTCCTTAGTCTTGCTGTCGTTGGACACATCGCGCTCCTTGGACCACTCTTTTTCGGCGGATTTCCCATCGATCTTGCTCTTCTCTTCCTTCTTGTCATCCTTCCTCTTGTCCTTGTCAGCCTTGGGCGTCTTCTCCTTGCTGTCAGTGGGCTTCTCCTCCTTCTGTTTGTCCTTCCCTCCTGCCTTGGCCTCTGGAGTGCTTCCTGGGTTCTTGTCTTTCTTCTCCTTTTTCTCTTTTGTGGTCTTCTCTTTATCTTCCTTCTCTTTACTCCCTTTAGTGCTGTTGAGAGATCAGGGATCAAATGAAGTCTGCTGAAATGTGATTTTTGGCTTTTATTCGGAGATACAGAATAGCTTTGATAAGTTGGAGACGTTCTGGATTGACACCACTGATAAAATGTATTATAACACCATTTCAGATCTCATAAAACATCACGGATAGTACAGATTGGTCTCTGTTGACTTTTTATTTTAAAGCTACAAATGCTTAAAGTCGAGGCGTTCTTTGGGGAGAGAGTTATGTTAGATAAACGCTTATCTAATGTAAAATTAATGGAGTGAAATGTATTCAGTAGCTTTAGGGCAAAATATCTGCATACAAGACTTCCCAAATTGAGTTTGGCCTGTTTCACCTTAGTCTTATATGCATTAAAAACACAATATGATAAGTTTGATTTAATTATTTCTCTGTTTTCTGTCTATTAAAATACTAAAGTAAAGAAAGAGCTTATTTATTCATTTATTTTTTTGGAAAAATTGACTTTTGAATTAATTAAATTAATATTTAGTATATTTCTTTAAATTCATATCAGGAAGACAGATTAATCATTTAGATTTCTCCATTTTAACACAACGTACAAACCAAACTATTTTGGGAAACAATCAAGTACTTTTCTTTAATTTAATTTTAAGGGAAACAAATTTATCAAACACACCAAAATTTCCCCTAAAATGTGTTATTTATTCAAATAGATTTATGTTGTTAACTTTTGCTAGTAGAAAATCACACAAATTGTATGGTTTATATTCTAATTTGGGCTGTAAAAAACACTGAACATCTACAGATAAGAATATATGAAGAATTAAAAATCAAGAGCTAATGAAATATTTGACGAACTGAGCTTGACTAGTAGCATTTTCTTAAGATTAATCACCTCCTTATTCTGATCCTTTACTAAAAAGAAAAAAAAAACATTTTTATGCCTTACAGTTCGCTCAAACCATATCACCTAGTCAAAATGAAACCAGGCTACTGCACACATGCAAAAATGAGGTGAAAGGAAAGCATGTAAACTTCTGAAAGCTAATATGATCGTTCAAACCAAAAAGCATTTATATTCGTCTCTGTTTTCTCAGGCTGAATTCTCCTGACTGTGTCATTCATTATTAAAACAGAGCACATCGTGACCCCTCTGTCCTCTCATCTCAGGTGAATTACATATTCCTGACTACGCCACTTTCCCTGACCCCACCAAACCACGTTAAAACCCATAGAAATCCATTACAATCTCATTCCATTCACAATTCCTGAATGGAAATTAATGGGGACCTTTCTTTGCCAGTCTCCCATTGAAGTATTTCTTTCCAAATTATGTTTTACACAGCCAATTTGATGGGCCATCGTGCAATTGTGTGTTGTAACAGCCATGCCTTTCAGAGATGGTTCCTTTCAAGACATTTCTCTCTGCAATTGCTCAGTTTAATAGAATTGTAAGAGGATTCTTGCCTGGAACACTGTTCAATTTGATTACACAGTTCATAAGGAAGGTAGACTTTGATAAAGGATTGATTTATTTGGCGAGTAGTTTGAAATAATAAGCCCCTGCTAAACTTTCTCACCCCGGGGCTTCAACTTTTAATGAGATTATATAAGAGATGAGAGCAGTACATCATTCTGAGCGTGTGCGGGTGCAGTACCTGTTTGGCGTGCTGCTTCCGTTGCTGCTGTTCACTTTATTGGCTGTGGTGCTGTTTTTGCTGGCAGTTTTCTGAACCGCCTGAGATTTGTCCTTGGATTTATCTGCAAATAGACCAAGCCGACACGGACGTCACACAAATACTGTGTCCATACCTACCAAACGAGACAAACTGTAGCATGACAGAACGTCCTGATAAAGTGGAATAAAGCCAAAGCTCCTCTGTTCAGTGCCGCAGTGAAGGAGTTATGACATTTGCTCTTGATTTAAATATATAAAGCTATTAAGCATGCTGGGAATTTGCAAGCATCCTTCATGTGCCATTGAAAGCTCATTAAAAGTGAATGAAACACAGATTGTGTTTCACAGAAAGTGAATTATTTAAAACACACCGGAAAAACGAGATGAGATTTGGGGGGGCTTAAAAAAAAAAAGAAGTGGCACAATAGTCGCATCTAAAGTCTCGTGCTAACATATTAGCTCATTCGATTGGAAACGGTTTCACTTCAAAAGATAAGACTTTTGTATTTTTAAACAGCACTTTGTTAGTACTTTAGTAAATTCACATCACAGCTTCTAATAGGAGGCAGAACTGAACTGATGATGGGGATTCGACCTCTTCACAGTATCTTGCAGCGAGCAGCTGCTGAAATGCATCAAGAACTCTTAGCAACACCATGTTTCACAATCGAGGTGCTGTCACTTGGGTATTGAGCTGTATGTGGATTCCCATTTCAGTGCAAACACAGTGGTTTCCCTTCTAAAAGGTTGTTACACTGCTTCCAACAAATCCAGGTGTGACTTAACTCAAGCCTTTCCTAAAAGTGTTCAAACGTTTGAGCCAGGATGCTTTTTCTTTTAACCGATCAAAAATGGAAGAAAATACATTTCTAATGTTACGAGGTTTTTATATACTGTAAATGCTGTTCTTTTGAACTTTTTATTCAAAAATACCAGAAAAATAAAGTGTCACAGTTCCAAAAATACGAAGCAGCAGCAAGTTTTCAACATTGATGATAATCAAAAATGTTTCTTGAGCAGCAAATCAGCACATTAGAATGACTTTTGAAGGATCATGTGACACTGAAGACTGGAGTAATGATGCTAAAGATTCAGCTGCACATCACAGAAATCAATTACATTTGAACAGATTCATGTAGAAAACATGGTCATACTTTAAAGTCCAATTCTCACCATTAACTACAACTTCTGCCTCAAACTCCTACTGCTTATTAATAGTTAAGTTTAGGTGTTGGCTAGGATTAGAGATGTATAATATGTGCTTTGTAAGTGCCAATAAACAGCTAATATGTTAATAACATGCATGCTAATAAGCAACTATTTAATGGTGACAAATGCTCCCTATACTAAAGTGTTACCGAAAAAAACACTTTACATTGGTAACTTTTCTTATTATTAATAATATTATTATTGAGATTAAGGTTGTGACTATTTTTGACCAAATCAATCCAGTCGTGTTAAGCACAACAATAATTCTGAACAGTAGTGTGATTTTTTCCCTTTTCCAAACAACTTAAACTCCAAGTTCTGCAAGCATAAGCTTGGTCACGAGGACACTCGTTGTATATGTGTGACAGCTCATTCTGTGATATTCATGATGCAATCAAGTCACTGAAATTCAGTAGACTCGAAATGAACATTTTTAGTGCAATCCCGTGAGGTAAGCGAAGGCCTCGTTGTGGAGCGGACCGAGTCCATCCTGAGGAGTCTGGAGTCACATGTCCTGCACAGCTCTTCTGATCAATCCTGCTGGTGTACTTGTTCTGTGCGAGCCTTTTCTGTTCTAATGCCCTCTGTAGTTTTACCCCAATTCACACAGTAATTGCAATTAACTCCCTCAGGGTGTTGTACTCTATAGCGTCATTTCATTTTTAATTTTAAATGATTGTCAAGATGCTCTCAATAAATGGATAAACAAGTCCAGATGCTACCAAATCAATTCCTGAAGCTTCGCAGAGGAAAACAGGACAATTATTCAAATAGCGTCACCTGAGTCCTCGACGGCGCCCTCCTCGGCTTTGCCAGCGCTGGTGTTGGCGGTGACCGCAGGCTTGCCCGTGTTGCCCGGTCCGTTCTGCAGAGTGCCAGGCGTGGCGCTGCGCACTGGCTGCTCCTTATGGTGGAACTCATTTTCTGGCACCATGTGCACTTTCCTGCCTTTCAATTGGCCAGAGTAGCTGCAAGTCACACACACGGTTAAAATCACGGCAGATGGTAACACAAAGAGCAATGCTTAAAATCACTCAGGAAAGGATGGATTCAACAAGAAATCCTCGAGAGGGGTTGTGTTCGCCGAGGCCACAATAATAACGTAACTAGATCGGTATGCTTTTGAGAGGCTGAACACAAGGTCTGATTTCTCTCTCTCATTTCTTGTTGATTCCAAGAGTCTACAGAGAAACACAAAGAACAGGGCCCACGTCTGCCTAATAACCCGAGGTGTGCTGAGAAATCCCACTGGTGGCATGAACGCAACAATTACACGTCAACAGTTATTACCAATTCTGCAACAGAAGACGCCAATTTAGAAAGAAATCCGTTCCTCATTATGATTGGACATCCAATCCATTTACAAGCCCATGACATGCAGATTGTCTCTAAACCACTCGAGCTGCTCGAACTAAAACTAAACATTATTTTAATCCAAAATACACTTCTGCTCAAAAGTTTGTGGTCAGTAAGTTTTAGTTTTTGAAAAGACTTATGCTCAACAACATTGTATTTAAAAAAAAAAAAAAAAAGTTCTGAGCATTATTATTTTTCTTTTTTTACAACTATAAATAACTTTCATTCAAATACAGTATTGTTCAAAATAATAGCAGTACAATGTGACTAACCAGAATAATCAAGGTTTTTAGTATATTTTTTATTGCTACGTGGCAAACAAGTTACCAGTAGGTTCAGTAGATTCTCAGAAAACAAACAAGACCCAGCATTCATGATATGCACGCTCTTAAGGCTGTGCAATTGGGCAATTAGTTGAAAGGGGTGTGTTCAAAAAAATAGCAGTGTCTACCTTTGACTGTACAAACTCAAAACTATTTTGTACAAACATTTTTTTGGGGGGGATTTAGCAATCCTGTGAATCACTAAACTAATATTTAGTTGTATGACCACATTTTTTTAAAACTGCTTGACATCTGTGTGGCATGGAGTCAACCAACTTGCGGCACCTCTCAGCTGTTATTCCACTCCATGATTCTTTAACAACATTCCACAATTCATTCACATTTCTTGGTTTTGCTTCAGAAACAGCATTTTTGGTATCACCCCACAAGTTCTCAATTGGATTAAGGTCTGGAGATTGGGCTGGCCACTCCATAACATTCATTTTGTTGGTTTGGAACCAAGACTTTGCACGTTTACTAGTGTGTTTTGGGTCATTGTCTTGTTGAAACAACCATTTCAAGGGCATGTCCTCTTTAGCATAGGGCAACATGACCTCTTCAAGTATTTTAACATATGCAAACTGATCCATGATCCCTGGTATGCGATAAATAGGCCCAACACCATAGTAGGAGAAACATGCCCATATCATGATTCTTGCACCTCCATGCTTCACTGTCTTCACTGTGTACTGTGGCTTGAATTCAGAGTTTGGGGGTCGTCTCACAAACTGCCTGTGGCCCTTGGACCCAAAAAGAACAATTTTACTCTCATCAGTCCACAAAATGTTCCTCCATTTCTCTTTAGGCCAGTTGATGTGTTCTTTGGCAAATTGTAACCTCTTCTGCACATGCCTTTTTTTTAACAGAGGGACTTTGCGGGGGATTCTTGAAAATAGATTAGCTTCACACAGACGTCTTCTAACTGTCACAGTACTTACAGGTAACTCCAGACTGTCTTTGATCATCCTGGAGGTGATCATTGGCTGAGCCTTTGCCATTCTGGTTATTCTTCTATCCATTTTGATGGTTGTCTTCCGTTTTCTTCCACGTCTCTCTGGTTTTGCTCTCCATTTTAAGGCATTGGAGATCATTTTAGCTGAACAGCCTATCATTTTTTTGCACCTCTTTATAGGTTTTCCCCTCTCTAATCAACTTTTTAATCAAAGTACGCTGTTCTTCTGAACAATGTCTTGAACGACCCATTTTCCTCAGCTTTCAAATGCATGTTCAACAAGTGTTGGCTTCATCCTTAAATAGGGGCCACCTGATTCACACCTGTTTCTTCACAAAATTGATGACCTCAGTGATTGAATGCCACACTGCTATTTTTTTGAACACATCCCTTTCAACTAATTCAACTAATTGCCCAATTGCACAGCCTTAAGAGCGTGCATATCATGAATGCTGGGTCTCATTTGTTTTCTGAGAATCTACTAAACCTACTGGTAACTTGTTTGCCACGTAGCAATAAAAAAATATACGAAAAACCTTGATTATTCTGGTTAGTCACATTGTACTGCTATTATTTTGAACAATACTGTACATTTTAAGATGCATCTGATTCCAGTGATCAAATCTTAATTTTCAGTGTCACATGATCAAGAAACATTCCTGATTATTATTATCAATGTTAAAACAGCTGTGGTGTCCGATATTTTTGTGCAAAAAGTGCTTTTCTTTTTGGTTCTTCTTGAGAACAGATTTCTTTTGTTATGGAACAAATGTTCAAATATCTACCGTAACACGTGATCAACACAATGTGTCATTACTAAAAGTATTAATAACATAATAAAAGCTTACTGGCCAAAACTATGAACAGCAGTATATCTCAATGTGATGTCTAGTCCAAAAGATAAGCAGTAAGCTTCTAACAATCTCATTTAAAGATGCAGACAGTAAATGTGGATTACTAAAGGTTAATAAAAGAAATCTTTAAAGGTTTCATGCCATTAGCTTAGCAAAAAGCTATCCGCAAACTGTACTAGAATCAGTTGACAGTCAAGTGTGTTTCATATGAGAATGCGTGTCCTGCTGAATTTGAAACGAGTCCCTTCTATTTTAGGAAACTGCCTTAAACGTAGCCATGTCTAGAGATGTTCAGGTTTGGTCTCAGATCTGCTGTGTCATTCAGGAGAGCGGCGGCTGCTCTTGGGAATCAGTGGGGCATGATCGAGTCCTCGTCACTAATGAAGCAAAACTGATAAGATCACCTTATCAGGACACAACAGAAGCCTTCCAGCCGGCAAAGACCAGTAGCTGAATGGAATGTGTTCATCAAGCAGCAATGAAGAGGCTCTTTAAGAGGCCAAACCTACTCTTGACGTCTCGGATGGAATGACTGCACTGAATCACGTCTTCAAGTCTCCTCCACAAACAACCTCACAACAAACTCTCACAACCCTTCACATGCGCCTGAGATGACCAGCCACTGCTGACCGTCTTCAACAGCACCCGTCCGGCAAATTTCATCGATCCCACGGCAGAAAAGAGCAACGAATAAATCTGCCTTAATGTGGCTAACCTCTGCCAACTGACGGTTAAGGAACAGCTGATGGTTGGCGGAGGGGGACTTCCCTCATTCATGATTTATTTCTGTAATTATTCTGTAATGTTTTAAGCCTACTTACACATGCACATTGTAAGGCAGAGTGGATTTATTTGGTCACAGCACCCCTACTGGTACATTCAGGAAAAGCACTTTAAGGCCGAGTAAATATATGAAGAGAGTAACCAAATCACACATGGGCTGCATGACAATGGTTGGACTGTCCATTATGATTATTCTGCTCAAAAATATTCACGATTATTCTCATTTCATTTAATTTTTCTTCATTTCTCGGGATTTACTGCACTTTCACAGAAGCACAAACCGAGAGAATGTCAACTTGCATGATTTAATTGCAGATTTAGTTGGTGCAAACAGTGTAAACAACCCTGTGAAAGAATTACACTTTCATTTGAGCAGAATATCCCAATAGAAGCGGCTAAATGCAGGTGTTTCAGCTTCTGTTGTGTAAGAGAGGAATGGGAATGGGAAGATTAAGTGAAGCACTCGGCAGAAATTGTATCGATTTAAGAGAAAAGCTCTGATTGGGGGAGATTTAAACTCTTGACATCTGGCAACCGCACACATAAAAGCTTGTGGAGGCTTAAATTAAAATGCTTTCAGGATAAATATCCACCGGGCAAATATTGCAGACAATTAATAAAGTCATAGAAGCAGAACCCGTGATTCTTCATGTAGACCCAGCTCTATGATGTGCCAAAAATGTGTGTATGATATATTTTCTCTTTTGTGCCAAGATTCAAGAATTCACCAGCAACTTCCTCAAGGTCTTGCTTGAAAACAGAGTTAAACAAATGACTGGACTGTAAGTGACCAAACTCCCTATGAGTAGCTGGGTCGCAAGAAATAATTGAAGCGCATTTCAGTTCTTTTACATAAAAGCCTTGCAAAGATGATCAACCATCACAAATTTGGGTTTGATCTAATTTAGATGAGTCACAAGTAAATAGTTTGGCAAACCAACTGATTAAACATCACAAATTTGGGGAGGATCTAATAAAATTGCTACTTTTATTTGCTGTTGAGTAAAACAATTGGCCAAGGTTTGAACCAAACCGTGATTCAGAAACGAGTTGTTGGCAACATTTCCTAACCTTGTGGCATATAGTTCATCCTCATAACGCCAGCAGATATAACAACACACCTTCAGAAATGCAGCCAGTGAAAATTCCCTACATCTGAAGAGAAAGCAAGCACTACACTACCACCAGCCAGTCTCCTGACAGTGACCCTCTGACCCAGTGTGGTGAAAGCACTTGAAATGCTGAGGCCAGCCGGCTCTCGGCTCAGTTTACCCCATGGCTAACGCATAGAGATCGGGCCTCTTCTCTTTCTCCTCCTGGCAGATCTTGTGAACGCGGCACTCCAGAGCCTGGCCCAGGTTCAGCACCTTGGGGTACCAGGGCAGGATCTTGGTGAGCACGATCAGGATGTTACGGATGTGGGTGTACTCGCCCGTCTCCAGACAGTGAACCGACGCCTGAGGGGAGAAGAGGAGATTCTTCTGTGGGTGATTATACCAAACACAAAGCCTTACATAAGCGATCAAAAACGCCAGGAATATTGTTAACTAATCAGATTAAATGAGGCTCAGAGATTGTGTAGTAGCGCACATGTATTCCACATATGACTCTAAAAATCAAGGCACAAAGCAAACCGCTAAGCCATGGCTAGAACGCTTAAACATTATCATTTAAAAAATGATGCAAAAATAAAGAAATTTGTCAAAAACACGCCTTAACATGTTGAATTCAGATTTAGTTACAATTTGTAAATGCATTAAACAACTTTGGCTGCTTAGTTGCTCTGATTTGGAGGAAGTGATGTCATTGTAACAGACCCCACTGTACGCAGATGAACATGATGCAGGACAACGACTATTATAGAATATCTCCACAATTGGGAATGTGATCTTTATAATTGAGCAATTGCATCAAAGAATTGAGAGAATATAATGCTGAATTTTAGACAATAATTATCAATTATTTGCTCAATTTCACAAAAGAGAACAGTTTGTCTGTGGAGCATCTGCAAGCAACACAGCATTGTTTCATTACTGAGCGGATCCTCGGTTAGCCAATGATTCAGTGACTCATTCAAAGAACTGCAGGCAAATCCACTGCGGTTTATTTGAATGAATGACTGAGTATCTCTCTCATTGAGACCACCACCTATTCACAGTTGTTAAGAGTATTAATTACATTTCTTAATCTTTTTTTTTCTTTAAACACATTAATACACACATTAAGTATGCAAAGTTTAAGTTAAATATTTATTTCGAAAAGTTCTTTTTTGTAAGTTCTCAACGTCATAAATGATCATTTGGGAGGTAATATCTCTTTTAATTATCAGGAAATCTTCAGATTTTTAATAATTTTTAATCAATCAGCTCTACAACATGATACATGTTTGAATTGTCTGAAGAGCACAGTACTAACTTTAGTCAACTTGTAATGCCACTTGTGGGCAACATGCCGGAAATTCTCATAGTCCAGCTGATCGGCTTTGTTCCCTCCGTCAAAACCACTGGCTCGGAAAATAGTCAGGAACCCAGGATAATTGCCACATTCCTAGTGAGGGACCCAGAAACAGACAAGAAAACAGATCACACCAGCACGTTTAACCCAAAACCCCAAAATATACAGACAGAAACGATTTTATCTGGTTATCTAATAAAAGTCTATTGTACAAAAAAAAGAATAAGCGTTGAGGATCAGTTCACTCCTGACGAACATTTAAACACTCTGATCCTTCAGGGAAGGGACGCGCTGCCAACTGGTTTTCACAGATACCAATCTAGTGGTGACTAGGACACGCTAGAGACAGCAGTGACAGGAAGTGAACCAGTCTACAGCGTACCTTCTCATAGACGGCTCTGTCGCTGTGCCACCGCGTCACCGTCTCCAGCATGCAGCACAGGAAGCGGCCGTAGCGGCGCGACTCGTTCTCTGTGCAGCTCGCCACCGTGTAGATGATATCAGAGAACACCTAGATGAGCGCGGAGAGAGGACGAGTCGTGCTGCCGTTAAACACAGACCCCACTTCAAACATTCAGATACAAGCAGAAGAGAGCAACACATTAACACACAGAGCCCTAGAGAAGCGTGGAGCTCTCTGACTGGAGCCAAAGGCAAACCACCCATTAACAGACCTGCCATAACACTCTCCAGCAGAGAGACTAAAACTCCTTCATCAAATCACATCAACAAAGGGTTAGTTTAATATCAGCTGTCAGGAGGCCCAACTAAATGTCTTTGTGCTACTTTTTACTTTCAATGAGATCTGGGACATCATCGGAGCACAATTATTTATTTTTCTTTTTTTTATTAATTATCATTATGAACAAATTGAATAAAGCTTCCAAACAAATTAAAATACCTCATTTTTACATAATTTGAGCCTAAATTATGCTGCCACCCAACAGCGACTAAATAATCTGTAATATGTTTTTTATAATTATTTACAACCAAATTTTACATTTAAATATACATTTGAGGTAACAGAACTAATTTGGGTAACAGGGTTGAACGGTTGATATTTTTGCTTGCAATCAAATATCAAATGTGTAAAATTTAGAAAATGGACTTGAATTCATTTTGTGTTCTTACACTGTAGAAAGCATCTAATTTACACCAGTTAATTTGTATGTATTTCACTTCACACTGAAAGGAACATGGGATGATGGTTCTCAAGGGAGAGCCCGTTTGTTGAGCGTGTCTGTCATGGTGCAGTGGACTCACTCGGTCGTAGCAGAGCAGGGTGCAGAAGTTGGGCGTCTTCTGCTGGTGCACCAGCTCCACGAAGCGAGCGCAGTAAACGGCATCGATGGCTGAGAAGACGCAGCGGGGGAAGATACAGAGCTGCAGGAACTTGGTGATGGTTTCATTCTTAGTGGATTCTGTGAAGAGAGGGAATACGAGCGTGAGAGAGGCGCAGCGGAGAGACTGTGAGAGAGTGAGAGAGGCGCAGCGGAGAGACTGTGAGAGGCGCAGCGGAGAGACTGTGAGAGAGTGAGAGAGGCGCAGCGGAGAGACTGTGAGAGAGTGAGAGAGACGCAGCAGAGAGAGTGTGAGAGAGTGAGAGGCGCAGCGGAGAGACTGTGAGAGAGTGAGAGAGGCGCAGCGGAGAGACTGTGAGAGAGTGAGAGAGGCGCAGCGGAGAGACTGTGAGAGAGTGAGAGAGGCGCAGCGGAGAGACTGTGAGAGAGTGAGAGAGGTGCAGCGGAGAGACTGTGAGAGAGTGAGAGAGGTGCAGCGGAGAGACTGTGAGAGAGTGAGAGAGGCGCAGCGGAGAGACTGTGAGAGAGTGAGAGAGGCGCAGCGGAGAGACTGTGAGAGAGTGAGAGAGGCGCAGCGGAGAGACTGTGAGAGAGTGAGAGAGGCGCAGCGGAGAGACTGTGAGAGAGTGAGAGAGGTGCAGCGGAGAGACTGTGAGAGAGTGAGAGAGGCGCAGCGGAGAGACTGTGAGAGAGTGAGAGAGGCGCAGCGGAGAGACTGTGAGAGAGTGAGAGAGGCGCAGCGGAGAGACTGTGAGAGAGTGAGAGAGACGCAGCAGAGAGAGTGTGAGAGAGTGAGAGGCGCAGCGGAGAGACTGTGAGAGAGTGAGAGAGGCGCAGCGGAGAGACTGTGAGAGAGTGAGAGAGGTGCAGCGGAGAGACTGTGAGAGAGTGAGAGAGGCGCAGCGGAGAGACTGTGAGAGAGTGAGAGAGGCGCAGCGGAGAGACTGTGAGAGAGTGAGAGAGGTGCAGCGGAGAGACTGTGAGAGAGTGAGAGAGGCGCAGCGGAGAGACTGTGAGAGAGTGAGAGGCGCAGCGGAGAGACTGTGAGAGAGTGAGAGAGGCGCAGCGGAGAGACTGTGAGAGAGTGAGAGAGGCGCAGCGGAGAGACTGTGAGAGAGTGAGAGAGGCGCAGCGGAGAGACTGTGAGAGAGTGAGAGAGGCGCAGCGGAGAGACTGTGAGAGAGTGAGAGAGGCGCAGCGGAGAGACTGTGAGAGAGTGAGAGAGGCGCAGCGGAGAGAGTGTGAGAGAGTGAGAGAGGCGCAGCGGAGAGACTGTGAGAGAGTGAGAGAGGCGCAGCGGAGAGACTGTGAGAGAGTGAGAGAGGCGCAGCGGAGAGAGTGTGAGAGAGTGAGAGAGGCGCAGCGGAGAGACTGTGAGAGAGTGAGAGAGGCGCAGCGGAGAGACTGTGAGAGAGTGAGAGAGGCGCAGCGGAGAGACTGTGAGAGAGTGAGAGAGGCGCAGCGGAGAGACTGTGAGAGAGTGAGAGAGGTGCAGCGGAGAGAGTGTGAGAGAGTGAGAGAGGCGCAGCGGAGAGACTGTGAGAGAGTGAGAGAGGCGCAGCGGAGAGACTGTGAGAGAGTGAGAGAGGCGCAGCGGAGAGACTGTGAGAGAGGCGCAGCGGAGAGACTGTGAGAGAGTGATCGGAGGACTCACTGGCGAGCAGCCAGTTGTCTTTCTCCAGTTTGAGACGGTGCAGGACTCTCTGAACATGCTCCAGCTGCTTCTTCTCCTCTTCCTGCAGCTTGTCCTGCAGCGCTGTGCAGCGCTCCTTCTCTTTCTTCTTTTTGTTCAGAGGCTGCAATAGAGAAGAGCATTTCATGAACAACTGCAGAAGAGTCTGTGTGACTGCAATGATTCCCGCATGAGTATTTAGCAGTGACATCTGTAAAACCAACAGCCTCATGAAAAATCAAGTTTATATTATGGATGAGCTTCGAGATCGAGGTCAGTGCTGAAAGTGAAAGTTGATATGTGCTAGGGATGAAACATGATCAAATTCCCCATGGTTAGGATATGGAGCTAAAACCTCTGATATGCGGCTGGCAGCACTGTCCATGAAGAGAGGCTTTAAAACTATTATTATGATGTGCAACTAAATGTACTCTAGCAGAGCATGGGGTCATGTGACTGCAATACTTTACACAGAGAGCAGATGCTTTCATGGGCTGTTAATTATGACAAACTTGAGCTTCACAGCAGAATCATTATTCCAGCAAATATAAACTGCCACTACAATTATAACCTTTCAGAGGCTGATTTAATATTAGTCAAATGTGCTACTGAACACAGTTTAAAAATCAAATGCAAGCAGGCTTCAAGTATTTGAAACCGTTTCGCACTTTATTTTAAGGTCTATTTCTCGCTATTACCAAAGCATTAACTACGACTTCGGCCCAAACTCCTAATTTGCTGCTTATTAATAGTAAGGCAGTTTAGGTATTGAGTAGGATTAGGGATGTAAAATATTGTCATGCATAATAAAGTAGTGATAAACAGCCAATATGTTAATAATAGACATGCTAATAAACTAGTTAATAGTGAGAAATGGACTCTAAATACGACTGCTTGATTCATTTTGACCAACAATATACACCGACTGAGTTTTCTCACCATCTCTGTGTTTTCATCGATGGCCTTGATCTGCATCTTCAGCTTGTTGACCTCGCGGTCGTAGGCGTTGTGCGGCACCGCCAGGTCGTACATGGTGAGGGACCAGAAGGTGGCGTAGAACTGAGGTCGAAGGTCATCCCACACTTTGGGCAAGTGAAGAGACACGACAGCCTCGTGCACCGGGGCCATGATCTGCTCGCAGGCCGCGATGTACTTATGGACCTTCTGCTGCTGCCGGTTGCCCTTCTCTGCCTTCTTCAACTCGTCGTACTTGGACTGATGGGAAGACAGAGACAGCAGGCAAGCTTTATAACTCACTCAAGCACAACAAACAGCCTGAAGAAGAGCGTACGCAGAGGCCTGCAAGAGAACTAGAGGCGGAGGTGAAGAGAGAGATGCCCTGGAGAGCTGGAAGCAGGGGTCTAGTGTTGAGGGGAACACAATGAGCTCTGTATGAAATATTCATTAGGCAAGCAGTATCATATAGAGGTTATAATACCGCCAAATACAACAAATAAATCAAAGTTCACAGTAATGCAAGAATTTTATTAAAGCAATGTGGTAATATTGCATTACTGGATGCTTCACAATTTCAACCACTATTAAATACTATTACTGCTTTAAATGTTATTTTTTTTTGCACTAATCAAGCTTTTTAGATCTGTTCAGTTCGGATAGTTTTAAGTCAGTACTGCAGTCCATTTGCAAATAAAACAATCCCAAAATGCACTGTCAAAACTCATCCAAGGTCATGCATGATTTTGTTCAAGGTACTCCTGTGCTTGAATTATTAAACCATCAGCTTATCAAACATGCTAACATCAAACTTTCAGATTCAACGCAAGTGTTAAGCCCTGTTCCCACCAACACAAATGCTTGGTGTGAAGATTTCCGTTACATAAGTACAAGCCAAAATGTGAAGACTTGCCAAAATACGCAGAGACAGACAAGGGGGTGAAACAAGGGTGAAAACTGGCAAGTCTGTAGATTTGAATGGAATGATTGGGTTTCAACTGAGATTGTAAGACATTGCAACAATAAAAGCGATCTTAAAGGTGTAAGCCGTAATGTAATGTGTGTTTGCAAAGGTTGTTTAAAAAGAATTCCACTAGGTGACATTAGGCCTTTAATTTGAATGAACAGCTATGAATGCATCGGTTCAGACTGAAAACATTCACACGCCATCAATTTGAAAAACATTTACTCCACTCTCTTAGATTTCTTTGAAGTTTTTGTTAACATGGTCATAGCCACCGCTATTACATAAATTACAACTGGTGCTTACAAATGAACTATTCTGTTATGCATCAGTGAACAGCAGAGGAATAACCTGGAACTGGCCCTCTCGTACGCTCTAAACAATAGATCAAATAAAACAAATCTAAAAAGAAAATACATACTGTCTGACTTTCTTTTCGGGTGTCAGAAATGAAAATATGTCACTGGGGTATTAGTGGTTTTCTATATGGCCCCCTATTATCAGAGTGATTCTGCATTGTCATTTCAGCTCGTACACATTTGTATTTTTATTATTTTATTTTTTTGCATTAGCAAAACTGGACCACATTTAAATGCAAACTGGACTGGAAACTGAAATTTTGGTGCCGAACATTTGTGTTGGTACATATGAACTGCTGCAATAGGGTGTGAAAGAGTTCGTTGTGAACACTCACCAGAATCTGATGGGCATACATGGGCCGAGAGAGGAAGAAAGCAGCATCGTGTGGCGTGTGGAACTGGTTGCAGAGGACATCGATTGACGGCACCCTTTTGATGTAGTCTTCTGTGCTGAGGTTAGACGCCAAGAAGCCACCAAACTGTACGAGAGTGTCGTGACACTTTGGGGAGGAAGCAGAAAGAGACACATTCATCATTAAAAGTCTCTCCCTCTGGTCCACGCTTCTGTCCCAGCCAAATGCAGATGCTCTTAATAAATCCTCATGTCGCACATTTATTTGGGGAACTGCACCTCGCTTTATTAAAGCCATTCATCACAGGCTCTCCATCAGAATCGATGGGATGCACAGTAAAGCAATTTAGTGGGAGCGAGACACTGGGGAGAGATTCCAGAGGAGACTGGTGGAGGGGAAAGAAGTACGGCCGGACCACTGGGTCAACTCCACTAATGTTCCCGGACAGCTGCTTTACTACCAGACAACGTTAAAGACACCTAATGAACAACAATATTGTCTGAGTTTCAGACTGGAGAGTGCACAATATGTCAGAGTCAAATAGAGCAGGAAATAAATAGGAATTAAACACTGGGCCGAAAGCCGAATATGGTTCTTTTAAAACATTAGAAAATATTACAGATCCCAATCTTAACACTGTGTTTGAATGTTATAATAAATGGATTACTGGAGCTGTTGTAATTATCATCATTAGTATTTTCTTTTTATTTTATTTTACAGAACAACAGTACAATTACACTAGTAACGTTTATGAATGTTGATGGAGTTCTTTCTTTTTCTCAACTCTTATTTTGGCTGAAACGCCCAGGAAGGCCTCAATGCTTCTTTATGTTGACAACAGCAGATTTATAAATGAGTCTCATTACAAATCTGTTGCACGTAGTGCATTGTAACATGCATTGCAAAAAAATCATAAAAATGTGACTGCCCAACTGATAAGTAACACTGGTTCAGTGCAGATTTTCCCCACTCTTTGGACTTTTAACCTGGTTAACAAAGCAGATCCGTCGCGAGCTCACAGCGCTGTCAGAAAACATGCAATGCATGAGTGTATTAGAAAGCATTACTTTCTGCAGTTTATTTGTGTCCATGATCATTTTTGTCCATAAACGTGAAAAGCGTCGCAGCGCACCTTTGCGTTAACAGATTGTCATTGGACTGCCCTTCTTTAGTAACATCATCTGATCCTTCATCTCTGGATGTGAAATAGTCCATTATAAAAAAAAATTAGGGCACTGACATCAAGATTGAGCAGGCTGAGACGAATAAAAAAAAATAAAAAATTGCATTTCGTAGTTTATACAGGACTGGCGGGAAATATGCATTGATCCACCTTTACTACATGCGTTACGTGCTTTATTTTGATAGGTTAACTGTTCTTAACATGAGAGAAAGACAGTCTTTACTATGTGACACTAGGAAATAGGAAATGGACATCATAAAGGAGGCAGAATGTCAAACAAACACAGTCGTTGCTCTCTTTTAATTCTCTTGTGAATATTGTAAATACATAATGATTTTCACTTTTAACATTGTTGCACGTCTCATCTTATAAACACTCAAAGCTCTCACGAAGTATGATCTGACCACTTTTTAACAGAAGTTAACATCTTCCAAAAAGGCTGATCTTTACATACGGTGGCCCACACGGGGAATGTTTAAAGATTTTAACGCTGTGTTGAGAAGAAAGTCTACAGCTTCATGCTGACATGGTTGCTCTTAAAAACATTGTTTTGAAATTGGATAAGGATTTTAAAGACTCTGTTCAAAGTAATCTTAACTGTGAAGTGTTTTGGATTTTAAATTTGAAAAAGTGGAGGAATCTATCAAGAAAGCCATGGCAAAACTAGAGAGAGGCCATTTCCTGTTTTAAGAGGCGAAAATCGAGAAAGAAGCCGGAGCAAACGAAAGATCCAGAAGACACCATCTCTCCTCCCACTGCAACAACCAACCCGGTGCCTCCAACATCAACCCCAGCTTTACTATTACAACATCATCATCCACCAAAGAGACCCGCAAGCCAGATGGAAGGAGACGCCAGCGAGGTTTGCAGACTAGCATGGCTAACCCTGGGAAACCATCTCACCGCTCTCTAGTGTTCCCTTAGATTCCTCCAGCAGACTACTGCCTGTGTGTGAGGGCATAGTTTTATATAACTTATTACAATAAGTTAGAATAATAATTTCATGAAAGCCTAATTTTGAATTTGTTTTTACATACAACCAATTTTCAGAATTTCCTGAAAATGTCCCGGGGCGACATCCAACAGGTTTTCCCAGATCGCATCACACTTACTAACTGTTTAAGGCCTTTTCAGGATTTCAATCATCATACAGCAACAATCACCCCTTCCTCTTCTCATCGAAGACATGTGATGCAGTGCTAAACAGTCTCTTGCTGTCAGTGCTTGTAATGATTCTTGCGTCTTTCTCTGACAGCTTTAAATGCTTTCACAGTGCTGTGCTGACATTCTGCAATATAAAGAGTGTTCTCTCACTCTGCACTGGTTGCTATTTGATCACGTCACGTCATCGTTCGGTACAATTTATTCTGTTTTCACTTATTCAGCCAAACACCGAAAGAGCTTGTTTCTATTTTCAGCCGAACTCCATTTAATTTTCATTCGGTGAAAAAAAAAAAAAAAAAAAAAAAAAAAAAAAAAAAAACACACTATCAATCTTGGGCTTTTAAGAATCATTATCAAGATTCATTAAGTCAATCTGTACACCCAGCCCTTAACCAAGGTTAACTTTTTTACATGCCATCAGCCTCTTCCTGTCTAAGTATATTTTCAGACCTGCAGATCATTTGTGCCGTTTAGAAACTGCTGTTTAAACAGTTGCAAAATGTATTTATGCAAGTCACATATAAGTAAACTGTCCTCTCATTGATCAGAGAGCACCGGTTTATGTTCCAGGATTACGCTCACAGTGCCATCCATCAAGATGAATTAACAAGTTAGCTTTGTGCACTAGCTTCCCTGCAAGGCAGGACCGCATCTCAGAGAAGATTAATGGCATTTCTAGGCGCTCTTTGGTTTTCAACTGATACTAATGTGCTCAGCCACTGCTGCTTTTTACACAACACATTTCCCATTATGAATTATGATACAGCTTGGTCAGTCAGCCCGAGTCGGATTGTTTCCTAACCAGACATGCACCGTTACAGAGTATGTTTTTAATCTGACCAAAAGCACCTCATTAAGACAACCTCTGACCAATTATTATGGGGAAAAAATGAGTGATCAGTGACCTAAATGGGTGATCAGAACATGCTGTACACTTTGTCTCAACTCCTAAATCTAGGCGTGCAAGGATAACAACAATCTAGCAGTGCATTCTCATAAACAGATCCAACAGACTGGAAGAGATGGTACCTCTCTAAACCTGTGCAAAAAATACTGTGTCCAGAGTGTGCTAACAACAAAACTGGACACCAAAGGAAGATGAGATTGGTTTGGCTAATTTTCAAGACTCGAATCAGCTCAGATTGCCAAAACACCGCCTGGGGGACTCGCTGTCACATGTCACACTCACAACATTTCCACCTCTCATTCTGAGACAAAATTAATGAAATGCATGAGTTGCTTTGAGTCATAGTTAGTAGGAGAAAGAAAATTAGCTGTCCCAGCATCTTTAGAAGTTTGTTTATGTGGTGGGGAAATGTAGTGACACATATTCTCCCAAAAGAAATCATCTTCACTTAAATTGTATTTGCATTATCTAGCTAGAGCACATACGACTACTGCTTTTGACATCAACTCAGACCGCAGGAAAGCCACACACACATCATCTATAGTCAAAGATTTTGGACAGTTCTCTACAAAAACAACTGGTAGGACACAAAATATTGCCCAATGAGAGCAAAGACCCATTGTCTGGAGAATACATCAGAGGCCATGTAAATCACAGCATCTGAAATTGGGATAATTAGCAAATCTTCGATTCCCAACCCTACAAGACTAAGATATTCTGAGTCCTCGGTTAGGTGAGAAGTCTGATCACCTCTCTTCAGCAAGCCACTTGACTTGAGGAACCATTCATGTCCATAGCAAAAATGATGCAGGACAATTTAAAGGGATAATTCACCCAAAAATGAAAATGTTATGTTTATCTGCTTACCCCTCGGGCATTCAAGACAGTAGGAGACTTTGTTTTTTTTGTTTTTCAGAATAACACAAAGATTTTTAACTCAAACCATTGCAGTCTGTCAGACACATAATGGAAGTAAATGGGAATCACAGCATTGAGAGTCAAATACACAAAACCAAATCAAACCCTGTGGTTCGTGATGATACACTGATGAATAAAGACTCAAAACGATAGGTCTGTAGAAGAAACACAAGAGTATTTATCTCGTTTCTTTACTTCTGATTCACTGCAATGTCCGAACTGTCCTGAGCACATTCTCAACAGCCAGCGCATGAGTCGTCTTGTTGCTTTACGGTGGATTGCAGACTTATAAGTGCACTAGCTATCTCTCAAATGGACCATTCCTAATTGAGACTGTAGATAGAGTGTCAATGGTCCATTTGAGAGCTAGGTAGTGCACTTATAAGTCTGCCATCCACCATAAACCAAGATGATGATGTTTTGTTGACTCTCAAATCTGTTATTACCATTCACTTCTATTATATGACTGACAGACTCTAACGGTTCGAGTTAAACATCTTTGTTTTCTACTGAAGAAACAGTCACCTACATCTGGGATACCCTGGGGGTGAGCAGATAAACATCACATTTTTGGGGGGTGAACTATCCCTTTGAGTTTCGGGATCTGGAGTTTGTTCAAATCACTGTAAACATAAAACACTAGGATACATTAAGTGTCAAGTATGGCAAAAAATGTATTAAACATGCAAAATAAGGCAAATTTATACAAATTATTAAGTTATTCTAATATTTTTCAGGGTGCTTATGCATAAATCATGCAATCATGCTGAATGCATATTTAGTCTGTGAGATGAGTCAATCAATCTCTGTGGTGCATCAGAGGCGGTGATAGCCGGGCACAGGAGCCCCACACATTTCTGCTGATTGTAATGAGCACTGCACAACTTCCTGCAAAGTGACTTAAAAAAAAAAAAAGCCAAAATTAATAATTAAAAGCTTCCCCACTGATGTCAGGAAAAAGCGTGTTTCTCTTTCACACCATGAGCAATTATTTAGACAATTTGGCATCATGAGAGGGAATTATTTGCTAAAGGCTCTAATTTGAGACATTGAGAGGAAAAAGATGAAAAAAAATAAAAAGCAAAAAGGATCGACCGGCGGCATCATTTCGCAGTCCCACACAGAATGGAGCTGATGATGTTAGTTTTTAGCACCATCTGCTGTGAATTGCGACATGTCTAGAGAACATGGGGGGAGAGAGGAAACAGTCAATTGGATTACCCAGTGAGTAATTGAGCTGCGCAGCTGCTGAACATGAAAAGCAAACTGCCAGTGCATGTGGGCGGCTGAAAATCACAGAAGTTCTGTACAACTCTCGACGTGAGTCTTTCCATGGCTGATACGGGCCACTTTCACTCCCAACTGCGATACTGACAACCGTGAAAAGTTTCTAAAACTCAATCATTCAGTTTGGTTTGCGTTGGGAAACGGCAGTCTTTTTGCACAGAAAATACAAAAATGTAAATGTATATTCACTGATTGATTACCAAATATGCCAATTGGGACATGTTGCTCCAAGTTTGATGTCAATAATGATGCAAAGGTATGGAAGCCTGTATCTGCCACAGAATAATAAAAATCAAGAAAATTATAAACAAAATAAAGCTAATCACAGCCTTTTCTCTCTCACAAATTTGCAATTTCTCTCAGAATTGCAAAGTAACTTGTGTATAACATTACATATGAGTCTCCATGTCCAAAATGGTTTCACAGCAAAACTAATTTCATGATTTATCAATTTAATATTGAATTGCTGAATTGAGAAATCACTTTGGTGCACCAGTCAGGCAATAATATAAAGTAATAAGTGAATAAATGAATGGAAATGAGTGAGGCAGCTGGCCAAAACGATCACTAAATCAGCAGAATTTCTCCCAGTGCTCTTCATGGCCAATTCCAATCAAAATATTACATTTTGAAGATGTTGAAAACACTTGTTTTGAGAATATGGTTGAGATCATGAATATGAGCCAGATGCCGGATGTACTGAGGAATTATGCCATCTTTGATTATTTTGTAATTGTTATTAGGAGAGTTGTAGCAGTTAGAAATCCACTCGTGTTAGATAGATCCAGGAATACACAATAATGATAGCTGAAACATGCATGCACTTAAGGGTTAACAGTCTGTGACTTCAGCAGGCTGTCGAATGGCATTGATGAGAGAAAGACACTGATGAGGGGTTATGCGGTGTTGAAGAACTTCTACTCCATGATGTGTGAGTCATTAACATCATTAACACATTTTCTCATCTAAAAGGCGGATCTTTCCTAATTGGCAGCCTTTACCTTTTTGAAATGTGCAATTGTATATGCCGTTTCTTCCTGAACATCCCCTCCAGGAACCCTAAAGTCTGACTGTCTGTCTCTATCATGGCATCAGTTTAACTAGACTGAAAAGCAGCAAGCATCAAACTTGAAGAAATGTATTCTCGGCTCCACTGCATGAGCTCCGCTGCTTGTCGTGTTTAATTAGCACTTCTACTCTTTTTAGAAACGCATGGATCGCAGTCATCTTGGTTTCAGTTGGTTATACCTGATCGTACAGCTTCCCCACGAGTTTAAGGTGCTTCTCTCCCCCCTCAGAGAAGACCACCCCGTTCCTCTGCTGGGCCATCAGGAGACACAGCGGTAACGCCAGCTCGTGGTCCAGAAGAGCGTCCTTCAGGCGCTGAGACGACTTCTTAGTGTTCCTGATCTGTCCAAAGTAGCCACCCTACACACACAAACAATCAGAAATGAACAGAAACACTCCCAATCAAACATGTCTCTTTACACTGAGGTAATGTGCACAAGATGAGAGGAACGTTCTCAAGTCAGAAGTCATGCCCAGCTGCGCAGACTGGACTCAGGAGTTTCTTCACTTACGCACAAGAAACTGCTGACTTGATTCATTATGAACACCTACTGTCCCATGAGGTCGCACTTTAATTGCCTTGGCGTTTTGAAGGAAGCACTGTGGAGGCAAACACCATCTGCAATGCATCTTGGTACATGTTTGACCTGCTAAGTAGTGCTGGTGTGCAGATTAATAGTGTAACACATGAACTCTAGCTCGCTCTCATTACAGGGGCCTTGATTTATGCATCACAAACCCCTCCAAAAAAGAAAACAAACACAAGTTCACTGAAGAAAACAGAATTCTGAAGCCATTTCATTCTTCTAGTGAAGACAATGCAGCCACAGCAGTTTGTTTAATCTGTATTCTTTTGCATCTGTACTTTGCTTTTTTTTTAATACTGACAGTTCAATTATTTTCAATAATTTAGAGGACTTTTTACTGATATTAGTTACCCATGTGCTCTGCTGTGGTGTTGTGTTGAGAATTGTGCCATTTTTCATGGCAAACTTATTAACAGAAAATATACATTTTGTTCATATGGCGCACTCATAATCATGATTACAATACTGACCAAAATAATCATGGTTCTACCTTGGATAAAACATCAAATCCATTTGTAATAGCAGCACAAGCACACTTCTAGGATTCGACATCTGAAACGCTGCCGCAGCCCAAATCTGTTGCGGTGACATCTACACGTTCCCAAACATGGCTCAAGCGTGTAAACGAACGCTGTGTTTGCTAATCGATGGCTATGTACCTCTGCTTTGAGCTGCTCTCCACCCGTCATGGCCTCCAGCTGCTCCACAGTCATTTCATCCGTGATCTCGATCCCTGCCATCTTCTGCACCACCTCCTTCAGGATCAGCAGGTCAAAACTGGCACATCATCAAACACATGAATGATTAAAGACCTTGATAAAAACCAAAGCTGCTCTTGGGGAGTTCTGCACGCTCCGTGACACTGGATAAAGGAAACTGAACAGAGCTGTGCTTCCTTTATGTTAGCGAACCTCCTCAAATATGGACCGGTGGATCCAGCTCTAGTGTGAAGACATTGGATCCGGGTATATTTTGGTCCGTGATGCATGACAGTAGCCTTTTTTTTGGTTCAGAAGCTACCAAAATTGACACTACTTTGCTTTGCTAATTTTGAACAATTAAACTTCCTGGTTTTATTTTTTTACATTCAGAGAAAATGAGGTACTTAATGAGAAATCAACCCCCCACTGGAAACATCATTGTCTGATCCATTCTCGAACATGCATCCACGGCCTGTAAACCTGTACGTGTATGAAGCTCAATCCAGATCTCTGAGTAAGTGCTAGTCGACTCTCCGTCTGTCAGCGAGGGCTTTCACTGCCTGCCTACACACGTCTCTCTGGAGTGCTGAAGGATAACCCACACCTTATTAACACATACAGCCGTGTAGAGAAATACACCGCTCTCTCAGACAAGCGCTGGGATTAACCTCTTCATTCCAGAGAAATGCATCATTTTAATTGTTAATTACTGTATATTAAATATACTGGGCATTGGGAACCAAGTGTTGCAAATACAGCACATTTCAACACTGCTTTATAAAATGCTAATCTTAACTTTCAGTATATTCGGCATTTGTTAAGAAAATCAAAAAATGAATGTGTCCAGGGTACTGAACACTTGGAATGAAGGAGTTAAATACTTAAATGTTCAAAATATTGTAGAAGTCCTTTAAAAAACGAAGTCCTGAACGCCTTCCCGTACTTTAAGTGTGTTTTGAAAAACAGCAGCAGCATTAAAAATAATGTTCAAATTAACTTGGGTTTGGAAATGTCACTTTTCTTTTAGAGCACAGGTCATACGCCATTGAATTTACACTAATCTACTCCACTGAAACTATTATACTCTAATTAATTGGCAAAAGCATGTTTTGCAAGGTTTTTTGTTAACAATCTTTTAAATATAGATAGGTCTGCATGAGTATATCGCAACAAGTTCAAAACAACACAAACAGCCAGGAGAATGGAGAGTAGGGGTGCGTAATATATTACATCACGACACTTTGGGCTTTTTTAGACAATATATAAGTATGAAAAAATGCAGGACCTCATTCCAAAGTTTGCATATGCTTGATACTGTGCATCTTTACTTGGATGATCTGTTTTTGCGATGGCTGTTCATGTTTTAAGCAGATGATTTTGTATAGTAATAGCAGTTTTAATAAAGCGCAGAGTCTCTTTGAAGAGCAGACCAGGGCCGAAGCACAGCAAACATGTAAGCGTACCTCTTTCCAGCTTTCAGCTGGTTGGTCACATACTGCAGAAGACCAGCTAACTCGATGGGATATTTCCTGAAAACCGATCCACACAAACTAGCGAGACCTAGAGAAAGACGTGATGACAAAAGCAAAACATTATCATAAGAACGAACATTAGTATTCGTACGAGGGCAAGTCAAGAATGTCACGCATTTGTGCTCCAAATTGCTTTCCGGACACACTCTAGCAGCAGGGTCAAACCATTTCAACAAATGACATTTAACGTTCAGGCAGAAGTTCAATTTATTCGGCATCTCGGCGTTTTAGAGGAAACGTGGCACTCACTCTGCAGCCATGATGAAATGGTGGTGTCATCGTGCTTCATCTTCTCTTTCTCTGGGTTGGCTAAAGCTTCAATAATGCAATCTGCCCACACGGTCAAGGGCTCAAACGCACCACGTCTCGCTCTTTAAAGATAACACACACGCAGACGCTCTTCAGACTATTACTCATACGGCCAGACATTGTTTTGGCATGTTCAAAAGAAAATGAATAGTCCATTTTCCTCCACTGCTTCCCAAACTGCAGAAATGCACACTTTTCTCCCTCATTTTAAACACACACAGCTGTCAGTTTCACGATGATGATGAAGTCAAGGTGAGCGATTACATGCTATTTTAATCACGCACACATTACGGAAGTTTGGAGGAGATCAGCAAGTTCCCGGGAGAGCTGTTATTAGCGGAGGGGGAAGATTATTATACAGTGGGAGTGTAATTATAACAGCCGTCTGAAAGGATACAGGCCAGCACATCATAGTTGAGGGACGTGAGGTATTTGAGAGAGTCCACCACTGGAGTTATGAGGTTATCGTACCACTGGATCTGAGACAGGATCTGAAAGAAAAGAGTAGATTCATTAACCGAGCAACACGGGACGTACACTTTTATTTTTATTCCACATGTGTTATTCCAGTCCATTTTGTGCTTTAAAAGACGTCAAACGAAATGTTGGTAATGCATCAAGAGAAATTGCAAACGGAGCAAGACGTGATTTTATTTGTTTGCAGCAATGGACCTGATTGTGATTGCTACTATTTGTGTATAATAGTATGATCAGTTTTACCACAATTAAAGCATTTTTTTTTCTTAATTGGAAATAAATTTTGTAATATTGGATCCAATGAGAGAAAGAAAACCTATGCTGTGTAATTTATATTCAAGAATTGACTGTACATGCAAAAAAAAAGTTCTCAGAGATACATTCTTTGAAAAACCCAGACACAAATTAGTATTTTTTTTATTTTATTTTTTATTCTGATGTCCCAAAGACAAATGCGAATGAAAGGTGAGCACTGTAGATCCCTGTAGCCTATGTTTAGCTTTTTACATCTGATGCTTGGCTTTAGGCTTCAAGATTTAAAGAAACTGTCATGAACAAGAAAATGTGAGAGTCATAAACTGTACACTATAGGCCAAATAATGCAAAAGCCAACAGAAAAATTATCTAAAAATATAATATCGCTACTGCGATCAATACTGGTCAATATCAATCAATCGCTAAACTTGTCTTGCAAACACCACTAATTCTATTTCCCTGGTCATGTAGAATAATACATTGCTCAATTAGACCAGGGACTTCATTCTAGCAAACAATCAATTTTGATTTGATGATGTACTGTGGCGAGTGTTTGTCAGTTCAGAGGCAGCAGCATCAGTCAGTGGCCTCTCTCTCTCTCTCTCTCCCCCTCTCCCTCTCCCTCTCCCTCCCTCCCTCCCTCCCTCTCTCTCTCTCTCTCTCTCTCTCTCTCTCCCTCGCTCTCTCTCTCTAAGAAAAGTGCCAGCACCTGAATAACACAGCCTTCATCATAGCGCATCTCCGTCTTTTACTTCACGACTGAATCTTCTGAATTTTTCAGAAATGCTAATGAATTCAAAGCCTTGCCAACGTCAGCCACTTCCAAGTCTTTTCTTCTCTGTACACGAGAGCAAAACCCGTGGAGTCTCTCCTTGCTGAAGACATGCACAGCATGAACGGTGACAGCACCACTTCTTCAGAACGAACACAGCATCCTGATGAAAACATTCTGGCAACCATGAATATCTATCCGCCTCGGTCGGCCCAGTCATGAATTTCTTACATTCGATGGAGATGAATGTGATTACCGTTAGCCCGCTGACTAATAAAGCCTAAATTTAGCCTTGTGTTCATGCTCTCGTTCTGATGTTGGGCATTAGGCCACTGGTCTGAGTTTATATATGTGCTTTTTAATCTCTGGAGCAATGAAAATTGATGGCACACTGCAGATTATAAAGTAGCCCTGTAAAAGCATGTCATTAGTCTAGCGGACCATTATGGCCGTCACAAGCAATAAAATACTCACATAATCAAAGAGAATGGTGGGGTTACTGTGGCTCAACTTTCCAATCTGCCTTCCTGAGGGCTTCACGTTCTCCTTAGTCAGTCGCCTGGGGAAAAAACAGCCAGAGAGATGGTGAAAACAGACGCACCAAAGCCTACAATTAATAACACTTACACTCAGCAGTGACTAAAACGGGCTTGTGAATTGGCTATACTTACTACTACAGACAATGTTTGGCTGAAATATGCCAATAATCATGGCCACTGGTACAAAAAAAGTGTGTAGGTGCTAAAAGAGCAAAAATGTCAGAGCATGAAGCTTTGAAAGCTTTATGAATTTTTGTTTCGAATCTGTGGTTCGGCGCAAACTTGCCAAGTCACGTGATTTCAGCAAACAATGCGTAGTTTGGTCATACTGCTTTGAACTTTGGTTTCTGGATCATTTCAAAATTGCAATGGTTGACCGTTGAGTGTGTTTTAACTGATCTCAGATCTGAGGTGTTCAGTTTTTTTAATTTTTAAAGCAGACATCAGATGAAATAAATTCAGTTTAACGTTGTTCGAACTGAAATGTGTGTCGGCAGTGTTGTAAACACCAATTGTAGTACATCCACCCACTAATGACAAAAATCCACCCAGTGTTTTTTGTTTTTTACATCCACATTTTAAAATCACCCCACAGAAGAGAGGGGTGGGGTCAGTAGAGCTAATTAGCATTTAAATGGCCAAGCACGAAATGGTTCACTGTAAACAGAGCTGTTTTTGACAGGGTAAAGAGGGTGTTGTTTTACACTGCCATTGCAAAATTTTTAACCAACCTATGTTATAGACTTTCTATTAAGATCCCTAAGAATCATATCAACTTGTGGAAAATGGGCATCCGATGACCCCTTTAATGATTACGTACATAAAACAAAAATACAATATGTAATTGTAATTGTAATGGTGGTGATGCTGAAGTCACATGATCATGCCATTTTTTTTTTTTTTTTTTTGCTGGAAACATTGTTCAAATGGTTTTAAATATCAAATATCCAATGACAAACTCACTGTCGACTACATGTTAACATGGCCTCCCAAGGACCGCAGCATGAGGTGTCTCCTCGATCTGTGAGAATGGACAGCTGTCTATGTCCCGTCTCGCTGGTGTTTTATGAGTCTTCATGCCTCTGCACTGATTTCTTATCACACATGCCAGCAGGCGCATGATGGACTGTCATGTGAAGCGCAGCGCCTCTCGGGCAGTTCTTTGTAACGCCATTAATTGTGAGCACGGGGGGCCGTGTTTTCTCACAGACTAGCAGAGCTGCTTTGTCTGAAGTGTGGCACAAAAGGGCCAATTAAAAAGTCAATTAATAAAGTAGCTGGGGAAACACACACATACACACACACACACTGCAGGAGGGCACAGAGCCAGCGCTGGCATTGTGGAGTTTCCATTCGAGCTGGTGAGCCGACAGGAGCTACTGACTGCTGAGCCATGACAGCGTCATTGCTCTTAATAAGGGAACTGCATGTGTGTGTGTGTGTGTGTGTGATCCTGAGCATTCCCCACGTCACATCAGGTGGTCTAATTGGTTTGCTTAACCTTCAGAGCACAATGGGCAAGCTCTAATGACATAGTCTGATACCCAGAAGCCTTATAAAGCTCACATGAACAATGGGACACTAGCAATCCCTAAATTGTTTTTTTTTTTTAAACACACTTTTGGCACACCAATTGAAGTCATGAAAAAAGGGTGAAAAAAAAAGGTTTGAGGCAACTCAATTCTCTCTTAAATGATTCTGCGAATGCAGTAAAAACTAAGCTCAGAATTTATGAAAACTTTTATGCACTAAAGGAAGCAGTAATATAGTTGCTGCCAATTACACAAAACGCTTGAACAAGAATCTAATATTACATTAAGTTCGAAAATATTGAGGCAAATTACAAGGACAATCACAGGCTTAATTTGCTCAATGTTCCAGTGTGCGATTTTACTATTATATCAGCCTTTTCTTTTCCAAATGTTCTATGAAGACATCATTAATGCTTTCTGGAATGCAATTAGATTATTATTATTAGATATGCAAAACTGCTTTCAACTGCTCATGTGCACTTTGTGTGTTCACTCTGAAAGGGCACTCGTGGCATGAGGCTGTACGTATATGCAGTGGTTATGTGAATGATATTCATCTAAAAGTCAGTCATGTCTTAAAGGATTAAGCAGACAGGACATCTGAAATGTCAAAACGCATCTGTGCATTAGTGTGTCATCAGTGATAATCAAACGGCAGAGATGCTCAGAAGAAGAGCTCTCTCCAGCTCCTCCGCTCGTCCTGCTGATGCTGAATGAAGCGCTACTCCTCCGTGTTTCTGCCTCCGCAGCAGCACTGCAGTCGAACACACCACCTGCGCCTCCGCCGATGTCTGACAGCTCGCCTCACAGCACACACACAGTCACATAAGGCCACCGACCGCAAAATAATGCATGCAAATAATGGCTTCCAATGGGTCAAACGGAGTAAAAGACTGCTTAAAGCATTTCAATTTCAAAATTAATGCTTTCATTTAATACATTCAAGGTTCATGCTTAAAAATGTTTTGTAGTTTAATAAAGATTTTCTTTTAATATTTAAATTATTTAAAAAAATTCAATATAAATTAAATTAAATGAGGATAATAAATGGATTTAAACTTCAACATTTATTACGACATCAGATGTTTGACATTGTTAAAAACATGTTTTGGATAAACATGGCACAGTTGTGTTTCTAAATCTGACCAGATAGAGCCTCTTTTGTTCACATTCAAGGCTGCATCCTCACACGAGCTCAACAAATACTCATTTCCTTCACACGACTCTGCCCTCGACGTGATGTCCTTCAGATTTCTGCAGCCTCTGGCTACAACACCCATTAACAGCAAACCAACCAGGAAAAATTAAGACAAACCATAAAAAAAAAAAAGCGTGATGAAAAGCAAACTAGCATGTTGGATAAAATTAAATATTTTTAACCTTGGAGCATAAAAGTTTCATTTTTTTCAAAATGGAGATTTACACATCATCTGAAAACTGAATAAATATGCTTTCCATTGATGAATGCTTTATTAAGATCGCACAATATTTGGCCAAGATACAACTATTTGAAAAAAAATAAATGCAAAATAAATTATATATTGGTAAAATCATCTTTAAAGTTATCCAAATGAGGTTCTTAATGCATATTATTAATCAAATAATTAAGTTTTGATATATTTGCAGTAGGAAGTTTACTAAATATATTGATGGAACGTGATCTTTACTTAATATCCTAATGATTTTTGGCTTAAAAGAAAAATTGATTATTTTGACCCATACAATGTATGTTGGGCTATTTCTACAAATACACCCCGGAGACTCAACACTGCTTCTGTGCTCCAGGGACACATATATGTGTAAAGAAAAACAGATTGAAATGTTGTAACCTTAGTCGGGTCATATTCATCTAGAAATTCACCACTTGGAAAGCACAAAGCTACAAACAGCATCCAGAGAGAGAGACGAAACGTTAGAGAGCAGTCTGACACACACGAGGACTCGACTCGAGCCGTCTGACAGGCGACCTAGAGCTTCCCTCGCTCTCCCTGAACACTTCTGACGGCTTTAGCCTCAACTCGCTCCCTCTCCATCCAATTATCTGCCAAAATATCATCATTTATTCAACACGCTTGAAAAGAAAGCAAAGAATCTGATGCAGCAATTCTGCAAGCCCTTTCAAAGAGCTCATCTATATGCACACAGGCACAGGGCAACACAAACCTGCTTCAAGGAGAACTGCCTTTAAACTTGCACTGATCTAACATCCCAAATCTGCACCATGCCTAAGTGCTGGAGTTAAAAACACTCAATTTAACAAACTGCAATTATAAAAATGGATCATTTAAGTGGATGCGTATGTTCCTGTCAAAAAATCAAAAACATATCAGATTTCATAGCTAGAATTAAAACATTAAAGCTATCTTTATCTGAAGAAATTAAACTACACTACCCATAATTCTTTGAGGAGAACCACCACCAATAAGAGCTGCTACCATAGAAACAGGGTTTTCAGCACTTTCCTCAGTGAGTTAGTTCCTCACCTTATAAACCTGTATGATTTTCTAGTTTCGAACACAAAAGGAGAAACTGGTGCTAGTTTTAATATAATGGACAGCTGAAGGGGCAAGAGTTTCAGTAATCGCACCAAGTCATCATAAAACTTAAAGTACAGCCCATGAGTTATTCTGGACTACTTCATGGGGCTTTTTCATCATTTCTTTCTGATAAAGCAGCAGACATTTTTTGTGCAGAGTTATCTTTATAGTTATTGTTCTTGGTGTGATCGGGGCTTTAGAGAAATAAGAAAATGCATTAAAAAAATAACTAGTTTACTAGTAACAATCACATTTGCAGTGCTTGAAGGAATGGGTTACAGGGTACGAGTCTTGTACCTTTGACTGTTTACTTCTAAACTAAACACCTTTTACACTAAAACACTGCTTTGGTTCAGCTCCTCATAATACAATGCAATATGGAGGAAATAAATGGAACAGCACCTAAACTACAGTTCACCGCTCACACAGGCGCATTCAGTCAAAAGAGTATTAATCTGAAATATTACACTTCAGTGACTTCAGTGTCACATGATCTTCCACAAATCATTCTAATAAGCTGATGTGCTGCCAAAAATAAAGAAATAAAGCATTTCTGATCATTAAAGCTGCCGTGCAAAAATTTTGGGTTGAAAAGTCAATATAAAAGTCAAAATCAATAATTGAGCATTGAGGTTAAAATAATTTCTTAATATGGGGTTCGAATGATGTGACAATTAGAGATTAAACTGTACAGAAACTGAAATCTACACGCTAATACACACTATACTCATAGTCATGCGATGATGATGTCGTTAACATGAATAATTTGAGAATAAATTATAACAATAATAATAATTTTCAGGGTTTTTGTGCGATATGAGGTAATCGATCGTTAGATTAAGTCACTATTTGTGGCACGGTTTATTGTAATGCTTTTTTCCTCAGTCGGTCAGAACAAAGCGTGGCAGAGCGTGGATGACAGAATAAGGTGAAAATCTTATCTGGGTCATATATTCTAAAGCCCCGTTCACACCAAGCACCATAACTATAAAGATAACGATAAAGATCTTGTTCTAAAAATCGTTCTCAATATTAGAGAATAGCACAGTCCACACCACAGCTGTAACGATAAAGACACAGAGAAACTACATCGTTCTAATCACGAATGATAAAAACATTGACAGCCAATCAGAATCAATCCTGCGGTAATGAGCTTGAGAATTTAAAGCGGCGGACACACCTGCTCTTACAATAAACAGACAATATCGTTTGCTGGGGTGGACGCCAATACAGTTATCTTCATAGTTATCGTTCTCGGTGTGAACGGCCATTAATACGTAGACGGGAGTCTGAGATTACTAAATACAGTGACTGACACACATTCACCTCACAACAGATTCATCCGCGCGGGATCACAACCCACGCATGCAATATAATTCTGCAAGGAACTGCAATTCCAGGTTTTCAAACAGAGGTGGCGACAAAGAGGAACAAATTACGGACTGCAGCTGATAAAAAAAAAAACTATTGTCAGGATTTTTACTGATGAAGTTCAAAAGAACAGTGTTTATTTGTTTTTTTGTTGTGTGTGTGTATTTATATGTACAAAAACATACCATTTCTTTCTTAAAAACGAAAATAATCAGTCCTGTAGGTGAATGAAAAACTACAGAAACCCAGCTTTACCGTTGCCTTTTATTTGATGAAGACTGATTAATCATGACAGTCCACTAAAAACTGAAGTAAACTTACTTCATGATGTATTTGGCTCGGTCTACCGTCTGAGCCTTGATCTTCACCAGGAGTGGATGATGGCCGTACGTCTCATTCTTCCACTGCCCATAGAGGCGATACCTAATCACACAACACACAGACCACGAGAGAGGTGATGAAAACATACATCACGTTCATCAGGGCATCCTGACAGCGTTTAGATATGTATACGGGGGAATATCATGAGGGAATAGACTTAGACAGTAAAAACAGCCTCATATTCTTCAGCTGGTACATGATCACACACAACAATCATTTGAGATAATGATTCCCGTGATAATGTCACACATCCCCAATCACAGTTACCAACAGATACAACAGTGCTGAAAGCCTCCTTTGACTTCATTCAAACATAAACCAGTCCAGAAATATTGTGTCCACGTTTTAAATTCTTGTACAAGGTTATGATTTTTTTTTTGTACACTAGCCTTGAAGTACAAACCCACACCAGCAGCTCTTAAAGAAACAGCTCACAATTATGGAGTACAGATGTACGAGTCTCTTTCTTCTGCAGAACACGAAAGATATTTTGAAGAATGTGTGCAACCAAACAAAATGCACTATGCCTAAGAACTAAAGGAAATCAATGGGGACAAAACTGTTTGGTTGTCCACTTTCTTCATAATATCTTCTGTGCAGTAAATGCATGCTTCAATCACAGGCCGAGGCCGCCTAATCAATATGGAACCCATAAAAAATACTTTGACTTTAAAAAAACAGCCTTAGCACAAGAATAATAATAATAATACAAACCAGAAGACAAGCCGTGCTGAAAAGGGGCGGAGCTACATAAGATCTGCATCATTTATTTTTGCTCATGTAAAAGCAGAAAGAACTATATGTTAAGAGAAAGAGAGGAGCTGACGGTACCTGTGCTGGTAGGGGAAGAGTTTGAAGAAGCCCCAGAGCTCCTCAGACATGCAGGCGTTACACTCCATGAGCGAGAGAGACGGCAACAACACCTGATCAGCAATACTGAGAAAACAGCTCAGCAGAGAGTCCTGCGGAGACACAGATAACATCATACACATCCAGACGAACACAGCTGCACTGCCAGAGTCGTCTAGATACACATATCTCCACTCGCTGGGAAAGATCTATAGCTTTAAATCATATACTCAAATACAATTACTCTGAATAAAGCTAGTAGCTGCTCCATGTTAAAAAGGTTAACGGATTGTTTGTTTGGAAGAAGCTTTTAGATTTAAATTAACTGTTTAATTGGGTGAGAAACATGTCAAATACAAAAAAAAAAAAGCCAGAAACCTGTTCTTACAACTCTACACTCCCACTCAGGGCTTTCCGTGACTCACCATTTTGTCCTTGGTGTCTTGCCTGCTTTCACTTTGGTACTGAAAGAGAGACACACACACATTGATGAAAGAAGGCTAACCAACAATAAGAACACACACAGAATACATTAAAATGAACCAAAGAGCTAATACAGCCCTGATATAAACACCTCATCTTCCTCTGACTCACACTTACATTCTCTGCCTCCCCAAAAATACACAAGGACAATACTGTAATACACTGGATCTGGTTATGAAGGCAGAATCTCCAGCAGCCTGAAGTGCTGAATCAGCTCTCCGTCTTACAGAGTTGAAAACATCCTCCAGACTGCTTGTCCTGTACAGCGTTATTAGCTAGCTTGTTGTATCATGGCTTCTATTAGGCTAGCTCTTAAGGGTTTGCTCAGATATATAATAGCCAACTCTCGTGTCAGTCCTCACCTCTTTCATGAAACTCTTGCCCAGTCGCACGACCTTGGCAAACAGGACGGGGTCGTGGGACAGGTGAGGGCCCAGGTAGCACAGCATGGTGAAGACGCCCCTGGAGAGATCGCCAAAGCTTTCGGCTGGACGCAGTGCATGTTTGCTCCACAGAGGCATCGTCAAACTTCCTTTGGCACCTTTGGGGACTGCAGCCCTAAAAACACAGGACACACCGCTCTGTTGTCTGAATTTCTCTCGTGTCTTCTGTCCCAGCGCTGGATCTAGTAACAGCTCAAGGCACGTCTCATGCAGACGGTGTCCTGATCGACTTTTATTATTTGCCGTATTTAGTAAATGTGCAAAAATGTCAATAATTCTGTGTTTTTCTGTCAGTATGGGGTGCTGTGTGTACATTAATGAAGAAAAAAAATAACGTATGAGAGAAAAGAGAAATGCTCATGGTAAGCTATTAAACAGTAAAATGATTTTAAAAACCACTATTTAAAGGAGACCAACTATGCTCTTTTAATATAATGTCCTCAGAAGGTGTCGGTGTTCTACACAGCTGTTTTTGTGCATGTCTCTTTACATGCAAATGAGCTGCTGTTCCCCAACCCCTTTTCTGGACTAGTGCAGTGCTTTTACAGCTTGTTTTTATCATCATGTCTAACATGCTGAAATCATGCGTTTTAAACCATTTTAGTCTAAACTTCTGATATAGGGTTTTCTGAGCACACACAGACAGCAACTATCAAAGGTATGAGTACTAAACTAGGGTTTCTTTCATGTCTTATTGCCCTTAAACTGTCAAATACACACACAAGTTAGAAAAACAGCTGGGAAAGAAATCACGTTTATATTAGATCTGTGTGTCGGCAGCAGTAAATGAATCAATAAATCCACTGCTCTCGTCTCCTCTGAGGCTGGGACTCTCGTCTGTGCAGCTAAAGACAGAACAGTTAGCATGATTTGCTTGGACTTTCACTATGGCGTTGGTACACCGTTGTGGCAAAAACACAATGGTGGCATGTGGGTGGAAACTTGCAGATTAAGGGGTGGTGATTAGGGATGTCAATTTTTGTTATATATAATTAGATTAATATTCAGAGAAAATACTTGATATCCTAATTGTTTAAAGTTTTGAAATGCACATTAACTTCTTGACAATCCATTGGTACGCATTTTCAATACTGTGTTTATAGGGCCCTTTAAGGTGCTGTATGTAAGTTTTTGACTATTTAAGAATACAAATACCATAACATGTTTGCAGATACAGTTGCAATCAAAATTATTCAACCCCCTTGACCTGCAAGACATTTTGTTGCTGAGAACAACATTTTATGAAGTTTACCAGTTCAACAAAGGCATCAGTAAAGTATCAGAGAAAGTTTAATACACTTTTGAGTGATTCTGAGAATGGAACATTGATGAATCATGATGAAATTCGAATTGGCTCTAAACATTCATGTTCAAAATTTTTCAACCCCCTATGTGCAGAATCTTTTATTCTTTAAAATCACCAATAAACGCTGTCTGTAAGTGTTTAGAAGCTTCGGTCACTTCTCTACTACAGTTTTGGCCCATTCCTCGCCTGAAAGAGCTTCTGGATCACTGTTTTCACATTGCCACTGCTCTCTTCAAATTCAACCAGATATTTGCAATGAGAATTAAGCCTGGGGCTGATCATCAGCTTCAGTCTTTCACCAAAGGAATCACAATTCTTGTCAAAATGGCCTGACACTTTAAAGATCGCTGATCCATGGGTCCAAGAAGTTCCAGTTTGGTCACATCACTTCAGGAAACATTCCTCCAGAGCTCCACAAGTCTTCACAAATGAATTTGATCTAGTTCTTCTTGATCAAGAGTGGTATTCTGCAAGATGTCTCAACATAAAGGCAATACTTGTCTAGCGTTCTTCTTACACACTGCTTTGAAATGGTTTTCCTCCTTTCATCGGGTCATCTTGCAAGTCTTTGGCTGTACATTTGAGAATTTTTCTCAGTTGCTCTGATTAAACATTTTATGATATTGTGCTTTTTCTTCCACAACCTCAAAGATTTTCTGGTAAAACACACTTTAAGCTAAGAAATAAGACTGAGAACGGTGTCTCTAGGAACTTTCAATGCCTTGGAAATCTTCATATAGCCTTAGTCTTTCTAAAGTAATACAATATTTATTCTCTTTAGCTTTTGTGAGATTTCTGTTGACATTTTTGCTACTCAACTTCAACACATGCATGGGCTAACTGTATGTGTAACGGCTCAATCTAATACTGTTTTTAATAGAGTTTCTAAAGGCTTAATTGTGTTTTGAGACTGTTTTATTCCCCACCATGCAAATAAGTGATTTAAAAACAGCAATGTTGAATAGGGGTTGAATAATTATGACATAGCAGTATTATTAAAAAGTCTTATAACTCAAAAACATTACATTAGGTATATATTAATATGCCGGTGAACTGTTATAGATAAAAACTTTTATCCTGGATCTTCAGAAAAGCTTGTATTTGTAAAGTACTGCAGTCTCTGAGGGGTTGAGTTATTTTGATTGCAACTATATTTAAGAAACATGTTATGTTTATGTAAAAATCTCCTTAGATATTCTGGCCTTGAATGCACATTTTCAGAGGAAGAGGGGCCAGGTGGAAAAAAAAAAAAAAAAAGCTGCTCCAATATTTTGAATTTGGACTGCAAAACCTAGTTCAACCACTCGGTGTCAATCCTATATACAGCACCTTTAATGATCCCCTGTTCATTTCTAATCCAACATAAAAAATAAAAAAATCAGCGATTCAGTGAGTGAGTCAGGTGTGCATTGTTCTGAGAACCGATTCACTGAGCGTGAACGTACGTAAACCAGCACCAAGCTCAGTTATAGGCCAAGGAGCGTGTGCGTCTGAATGGTGTACCTGCGGTAGAGCGGCTCCACGATCAGGTGCAGCAGCTGGCACAGTGCCACGGCGATGGCCTTGTGGGAGGTGGCGTAGAAAGCTGGCATCTGATCCATGATGCTCTGAGCGTGCTGCCAGTCACCGATCCTCAGCAGCGCCTCCAGCAGCCCCAGCTTCTGGTTATCAGGAGGCTGACATGAGAGGAGAGACAGATTAGAGGAGCGGAGGACACACCTCCACATACGCCATCATTACACGCTCCTCTGTTCATTATCTCTTCCTGTGAGGAGTCTGAGGGGATTCTTATCTTCAGAGACAGATGACACACACACACACACACACACACACACCATCTGTGTTTTATACAGCTTACAAGTCACACTAATACAAAGCCACAACAACAGCTCTAAAATCTGGATTTTCATGTATTCAGTCAGAGGTAAAAAACTTTAAACTTGGCTGCAACAACTATTTTGATGAATTTGTGATTTTGTTTTTCTTAATCTGACATTTTATGTCATACGTGAGTCGCTCATTGAACCACGATACACAGTAAAATCTATCCGTCAAAGCATGACACTACATGAAACTATATGCACAATGCGTTCTTTGCCTTTATTATAATCCTGGTTTGAAACTTGTCTTTCTTGTAATCTCTGCTAAAGTGATGTCCCTGACACAAAATGCCATGTTTTGGTCTAAACAGTTTTATTTAGGTACATTAAGACACAAGGGGACAGTCCTCGGATTCATTAGGAATAAATATATACTTAGTCATTTTTATTTCAATTTGCCTTTATTCAGTAACACAGCAATAAGCTATTGGATGGAGACCAGGACAACTAGAGCCCCAGATACAGATCCCCTGTAGAGACCTTGTCTCAGAGGAGCACCAGGACAAGACCACAGGAAACAGATGATTCTTCTGCACAATCTGACTTTGCTGCAGCCTGGAATTGAACTACTGGTTTCGTCTGGTCAGAGGAGACCTGGCCCCCCAACTGAGCCTGGTTTCTCCCAAGGTTTTTTTCTCCATTCTGTCACCGATGGAGTTTCGGTTCCTTGCCGCTGTCTCCTCTGGCTTGCTTAGTTGGGGTCACTTCATCTACAGCGATATCGTTGACTTGATTGCAAATAAATGCACAGACACTATTTAACTGAACTTAGCTGGATGATGACATCACTGAATTCAATGATGATCTGCCTTTTTGCTTTATTGACACACTTTCTTCCTATTTAATGCTGTTTAGTTGAACGTTTACAATCTATATTGTTAAAAGCGCTACATAAATAAAGGTGACTTGACATGACTATTGGACACACTCCTTTATTAGCGAAACGGTAAGATTCAATTAAACAATGGTCTGTTTTATGTAAAGTAAACCGACATTAAAAAAGAAAGTGTATCTTTGTTATTAACACTGCCGTTTGGTTTAAAGAAAAGTCTGTTGGCTGCATCTACACTGGAAGATGTATAGAGATGCACACAATCAAAAGCAGTCATTGCTCAACAGACGGCTATCATTTGCATGTATATTTAATATAAACTTTGTACTGGTACTTCTGATATTCCAGACCATACAGAATTAAAAATGCTTCAGTGTGACAACTAGATGTCATCCAGCCTCACATATTCATAATTATTTATTGAGACTGTACACTGAAAGACGAAGAGTTTTGAAAAGTTTTATGTTCAATAAGGTTGCATTTAAGCGTGTAAAGTACTTACTAATAATTAACTGAAGTAAGATTGATTTTAATTAAAATTAATGTCTACAGCTGCTATTCCTCAGGATTTTCAAGCCCTGTGTGCATTCTGTATGCAAATTCTTCAAGTGTGCACTGATGGTTTAATTTAAACCATCAACTTAGTAAACAGCGTGGCTAAACTGCAGCTTATCTCTGCATATGGAAGTGCATTTTGTGAATCAGACGATGTCAGACGCAGTGCAATGCTAAGTGTCTTTACATGCTCTGCTGTAATCAAGCATCTGATCAGCCCAGCAAAAGCCATATATGTAACCCTGACATTTACATGCATTTATACTATTACATCATAAAACTATTCTATGCTCTTCTGCAAGTGTAAGTTTTGTAAACTGAGAACATTATGCCTCCGACTATGCCTCCGATTTGAATTTTAATAACATTATTTACAATCGATTCAATGAACACTTATGTCTAAAAAATCGAAAATCCTTTTTTCACAAAAGTGACAGCCCTACACAGGACTGCTGCATACTGGATGTTTTTCCCTTTTCACACCATTCTTTGTAAACCCTAGAAATGGTTGTGCGTGAAAATCCCAGTAACTGAGCAGATTGTGAAATACTCAGACCGGCCCGTCTGGCACCAACAACCATTCCACGCTCAAAATTGCTTAAATCACCTTTCTTTCCCATTCTGACATTCAGTTTGGAGTTCAGGAGATTGTCTTGACCAGGACCACACTCCTAAATGCATTGAAGCAACTGCCATGTGATTGGTTGATTAGATAATTGCATTAATGAGAAGTTGAACAGGTGTTCCTAATAATCCTTTAGGTGAGTGTATATAGTACCAGTCAAATGTTTAGACACATGAATGGGAAAGTGTCCAAACTTTTGACTGGCACTGTACTATAATATACACAAAGAATATCGGCCGATATATCGGTATCTGCTTTTTTTTTTTTTTTACTCCTTAATATCAGTATTGGCCCCAAAAAAAAACATATCAGTCGGTATCTAGTTCAGAATAACATGATTATTTGTGGGTGAACTATTCCTTTAATAGCACCAACGAACAGTAATTTTTAACATTTCTTTCTGGTGCTTCAGTTTTCATTTAATGAACACGCTACAGCAAAAATAAGTTACCTTCTCATTCTTTTCCTCTTCCTTCTCCTTTTCCTTCTCCTTGTCCTCTGTCTTTTCGGAGGGCACGAGCACCATGGTGAGTTTACGGGCGATCTGTTTGGCCTCCAGGATCTCTCTCTTGTGCTCTTCCACGATGCTGGAATCTAACGGGAGGAGCTGTGTACAGACACATGATTTAGTCAGTCTGACCTGTGCTGTGTTGGTCTATTTAGTTATTCTTTAATGTTTAGTCTAGGTTTTGTAAATTTAAACTAAGTCACATATTAGTTATGCTGAAGAGGTTAAAATTATAATAACTACATTATAATTAACAACAGTTTCAGCTCAAGATCCTCCTCTGCTGAAGAATAAGCGTCACCTACATATTGGATAAACTACAAATGTTACTTTATGGATGAACTATTCCTTTAAATCTAAGTTCTATTAAGACTTTTTGTTCTGTCTGTTGCTATGGTCATCACTGTCAATCATCACCAGACGGTAATTTACTCGAGCATTTGAATGCAGTTATGACTCCCACTGCTGTTACAGTGTATGTGTTGCCCTTGGCCAGCTTAGCAGCATGAAAAATTGAACTTATTCAAATTGTGAGAGTTAAAGCAGGCAAACAACATCCTGCACTTTGGAAAACTCCTGCAATAGTCCAGGAAGCTGACGACACTCTCTTAACCTTTTTAGTGTTTTGTTTTAAGGAAAGGATTCATAATGAAATCAGTGCCTTTTCCAAACAAGTTCAATCAATTATTATTATTATTTTTTATATATATAATCTTAAAATGACAACAAATTGTATTTTGCCACCTCAGGCCATCTAATTCATTATTTTATAACTATTTTTCGAACTCATGTTTTGTTATTTTTGTCAACCCTGTTACTGACACAAGCGTTACTAGATAAATAATATAGTTTAATTAAAACTCATACGCCACTGAATGATATAGGCATTAGCTCAATAATGGTATACCAAGGGCAACCTTTAAAATGTTTGAACTTTAAACAGACAAACTTTAAAAACAGGGTCAAACCTAATCTGTCACCCCTGTTACCCACAAGTCAAAACAACTTTAAACAAATAGCTAAATGCTAGGTAATAGTCAAGTTCACAAAATCAAAATATTGTACACTTTGAAGGGATTTGACTTGTATATAGTGATTATATTAAATGTAACTGTTTAAGAAAGGTAACGGGGTTGACACTGCATGGTTCGGTACACTACTGCTCCAGACATGACTCTTCCACTTACATGAACGTAGAGATCTTCAAGAGCGATGAGGTTGTGTTGAAGAAGAGCTGCAGCGATGTGGTACAGAGATGATGGCGTTTCTCCATTAGGCTCCTGTGAGAAAAAGAGAAAACACCAGATGAACATGATTACAGACAACGAACGAACAAACCCAGCTGCACAATGTAATGTTCACTATGTGCAAACGATTCCTGTCCTATTCCTTTTGAGCATTTGACCGCAGCAGATTCCTAATACTTTTGTTCATCGGGGGAAAAAAAAAGTTATGACAGAAAAAGATGCTTGACAGCAGTCATCTTGTATGAGTCAGTGAATATTACTGCACAATAACATAAACTAAAACTAAAGAGAGTTATCAGAACAGTTGCCATGCCAACTGATGTACTCTTCACTGCAATGACAAATGTTCAGAAACAATGACTGGAGATATTTCTGAAATTTTGCCCAGCACTGGCTGTGTTGTAAAACCGAACATGCCTAACCTGAAACTCAACATTTACAGTATACGTGAGGGTCGGAAATTCAATTTCAAAAAGAGGTAATATTTGTCCCCTGGAGTGATTTCCAGTTTTTTTATTTATTTTTTTTTTGGATAATGACGGTGTTAAATGTATCAGTGTTGTCTTCTTATAAAATACTCCAAATTAGCCAATTACTTCAATCAGAATACTGCAGACTGATACCAATAAAATGTTAGCCATCTGTACACTGCAAAGGTGGAACATAAGCTGGCATGTTTAATTACTCTAAAATTACACAACAACATTAATGCACAAATGTATCATTTATCTAAAATTATTTTTAAGTCTTTAAAGGGTAAGGCTGCAATATTACAAAAACCATTACTGTCATTTTACACAACCATTTATGAATTATTTTATTGATTTTTATGCATAAGAAAATTAAAGGTGCCACAGAATGCAAAAATCACTTTTATAAGGCGCTTAAACACAGTTGTGTGACTGCAGTGTGTGGAAACAACAAGCATAGAATGGCAAAAATCCACTCACTCATTATCTAATAATTCCAAAACATCATAAACACATAAAAACATCTCTCCACATGACTCTGATGACATAGTTGGTGAAAGCCCCGCCCATTTGTGACGCTGTCTGTTCTATTAGCATATACACAGCCCTGAATGAGCAGCAGCGGTCCATCATTACTGTTCTCTTGCTGTAGCTGCTGGAGGTACAATGTCAGTGCCAAAGAGCCATTAAAAGAGTTGTGTGTTGGGATGCACAAACAAACATGGGAGTCTCCATAGAGACTCTGAGGACACAGTGGTTACATTTCATTTTCGAAGGAAATGGCCAGAAAAAAAGGAAAAAGTCCTATACTTTGTGCTAACATTTTACACCAGATCAACTACCTCACATACAAGAGTCAGTTCAGCGCTGGAATTGTGCAAAGATTGCTTCTGAAAGATGGATTGAATGCTATGTGCGCAAACATCCAGACTACTGACTAAGTAAGCATCACAACACACAACAATTTCACAACAAAAACCCTCCCGCGGACATGAAAAGCAAGCCGCGGAAACAGTGTTAAAGTAACACCCAAGTCTTTGCAACACTGGAAGGGAGACGGAAGCAACACCTCATTTATATTTAAAGGGGACATACACATAAACAGAGCGTTTTGGCTTATGCCCTAAAAGTGCAATTTCAAGAAAGTAATACAAAAAATTTTCTTTGGGGTATTTTTTGATAAAACTTTGCGTACACACTCAAAGAACAATTTAAAATATTGTATTTGTGCATTATATGGCACCTTTCAGACTTCACATTGGTTACATTAATGAAACTATGAAAGACAAAACTTCACAGAAACGTGTGCGATTGTTTGTTAATGCTCAGTACTAGGGATGTAACAATTCACTCAACACATGGTGCGATCCGATTCATGATTCTGATTCACAATACGATTTTCTAATTAAAAAAAATACAAAATTTTGATTCAAGCTGTCCTTTTATTATTTCTCAGGCATTATTTCATATTTCTTTGTGAAATTGAAATGTGTTTATATGATTGAAATCTGGTTTATTTTTCCCCATATTCTATTTTCCATTTTCAAATTCCATCTTACTAGATTGTATTTTAAGGGTTACATTAAACATATTAATCAGACACGTCTACTTTTCTATTCCTCCGTGTGTTTTACAGCTCTGAAAGTGCGTTCTTAAAGTACGATTACTAGTAAAATGCAGAATCATACCCTTTTTAGAAGCAGGGTATCGTTATACTTTTTCAGTACCAGTATATCGTGCAACACTACGGTGTCTTTCATAGTGTGGATCTGCATGTAGGAACCATACACAATGCTATTCGATGGAGCGTACCTGGTGAAACTTGAACTTGAAGCCCAGCATGTGGCAGAGGGTCTGGTGCTCGCACATGTAGGACTTGATAAGAGGGATGAAGAACTCATCGTGTTCAGAGCGACACTCGTACACCTCCAAGATGATGTCCAGCACACGGTTTGGGTCCAGATTGAAGCATCCTGAGGACAGAACATGGACTGCATCAGCTCATGATCTCAGTGATGGTCTCTCACACGGCAGCTGGTTCGAGCTCACTCAAGTGATCATAAAGTGCTGTATTTGGCTCACTGTATCACACTATATCATTTATTACACATATGTTCTTTATTAGGGGTGGCTAGATACCACTGTTTCCATATATCATAGTCATTAATGACATAATTCTGATTATTGGGTGAACTTACCCTTTAAGTTAGAATATTTATGTATGTATGTATGTATATATATATATATATATATATATATATATATATATATATATATATATATATATATATATATATATATATATATATATATATATATATATGTGTACACTCATCTACTGTTACTAATCATCCTCCCACTATTCATCATATCACGTCTGGAACTGAACAGCAATATTAGATGTATCTGAGCTCACGAGTCATTAGGACGGGTGATGCAGTGCGTACTGTACCGATTAATGACTTGATGTTCTCCAGGACGAGGTGGCTGCTGAGATTCCCCGACAGATCCTGCCCAAGCTCCGTGATCAGCTTAGCGTAGCCTTCATTCTCCTCGCGCAACAAATTGAACTTCTGCTGTTTGTAACTACAGAGTGAAAGACGGAAGGTTACAGCAGAAAATAACTTCATGCAGTCATCTGAAACTAATGCAGTACATCATGAGAGCTGAGGTCTGCTGGTCGAGTACGAACACCTCATGTTAATGAAAGGACTGCTGGGTGGCACGTAACAGGGGCTTTCAGGCCATACTGCTCTGTAATCTTGATCAAACTCATTAAGAAAGACCTACACGAAGGCGTGAAATTAATCCTCATCATGGGAGTTCAGTGCTATGCTTTTCATTTACAGCTAAATGAGGCTGGGGACATCTTATAGATTCACAACAATCTCTGAACGTGCAGAAAGCAGCGACCCGTGTCTGAAAGAGAAAAACAATGAACTCGAGGTGTTTTATACCCAGCGAGGTCAACCTCTGCGCTTCAGATGCAAATGATCGCACACTAAAGAAGTCACAAGTCAGTTTGCCATTAAAAATAGCCATGCTGTTCTCCCTCACGTTTAGATATTAGTGACCTCAAATATCCATTTTACATTGATTCAGAATAATTGAAACTGTTTCAATACTCATTTTCCTCCGATATACAGTGTTTCTCACCGTCTCGTTTCTGTTTTATTGAAGTATAGAGTCCAGTGAACTTTCACAATGACTCACATGCACATCATTTTCAACATCTTTGTGGACAGATGTTTATATTTCTATTACAATAGCATTACTTCTGTTATTATTCAATCCCAATTATAGCTCTGAGCAGTCTCCAACAGGGTTTCAGTTGAGGAGAAAATACTTTGTTCAAAAGTGAATTACATTAGATACTGATCAAATCAACCAAAACACTGTGCCATTTGTATCTTTATGTTATCAAATATTGATATTTGTCAAGGTCCTGCACTGAGGTTAGAAACTTCATTCTTCTGTTAACAGTAAAACATTTCATAACATTTTATAGGATTTTATAGTTCTTAAATAGTATGATTTGCTGAAAAGACAAGACTGGCTATAGAGTGCAGCAGCTCCTGCTTTAACACGGTTTTATTTGAAACAGTACTTTTATGAAACATTAATAAAGAATTACACATGTCCTTTGGAAGCTCAGCACTTGTATCTGATGTTCACAGAGAGAAACATGGCAGGAGGAGAGAAGCAGCCGGTGCTTCAGAATGTATCGAACGTCATTAAAAACAGATATTTGAGCACATTTCATTTTTTACGAAAAGATGCATGAAAGAGAAAAGGTGTGGGCCGTGAGTGATGGGAAAAGAGGAAGTCAGTGGGACACCGGTGCTGACTAAAGCCTCGCACAGAAAGAGTCTCTCAGAAAACACGAGATCCTGAATTCAGTTCACTCGAACAGTCAAATACACATGCAGTTATATCAAAATATCTGTCGTGCCAAGAGATCCCCTAAGTGTAGTCAGTTATGTCTAAAGTGAACGTAAACCAGATGTGCATCATAGGGTCCATGCATTAGGGTATAATCTAATAAACCTGCTGCTGTCTATGTAATTAATATTAACCCCAACAACAGAAGACCAAGAAACCCATTCAACCTGCCCAATTCACTGCTACTGACTGAATAACTTAAGCAGCTTTAATAAGAATCTATCTTCATGTAATTAATACGTTAGTCAGTGATTTCTTCTTGTTGTTAATCCACTGTTGGTCATTCACCTTTTTTAAATGACAGAATACTAAATAAATATATTGGAGGACAATATAATTGTTTTATAATCAGTTCATTAACCACTGAATCATAATCGAATCTTGAGGCAAATGAAGATTCACAGCACAAACACTGATGAAGCTTGAGAGCTTTATGATCTCATTTGCAGTGCGAAAGAGTTCTTCTGGTGTGATTTGCTTAATCTGATTCCATAATTGGAGGATATTTCTTTGCTGAATTATGGGTAATGTAGTTTTTCACCAGGAACTCCACTGTTAAATACTGAAATAATGCTGGAAAACGGTTTTAACCAAGCAAGTACCGTGGATTGATTACACGGTGCTCTGATACCTACAAACACCTCGACTGACTGTAAACCACACACTGGTTTAAGAGAGAATGCTGTCCAGGTAGGCAAGATCTGTATGTATTCACAGGGAAAGATGCAATCGATCCAATTTAAGGTGGAAATGTGACTTACAATAGTTTGGTCTTGATTTTGACAATCTTCTGGTTGAACTGCTGAGCCTGTTTGATCAGCCCCAGAGACTCCAGCGTTTCTGGATCCAATCTCTCCTTCAGCATACCGTCAGGAACACAGACCTGAAAACAACGCCTTTAATTAGACACTCTTCCCCATCACTGCAGTTTGAGCTACATCTATCAGGGGCTTAAAACCAGAATTATAATCATCAAAATGCTTGAATATCATCTCAGCATCCATCAGCGAAGCACTGCCCACATCCGACCTCAATGGCCTTCAGCTACACTTACATAAGACACTAATAACACTGTATAACAAGTGTGTATTTGCATACGAATCAGCCGTACAGTGGTTTAGATGAAAAGAGGAGAGCAGGAGCACTGCAGGTCTTCATGAGTCACCTCGACTGCCATCACAAACACCTCGTGTTCTGCCACGACGAAGATGCGAATCGTGCTCCGGTTTGAGGCCTAGCTCAAAAACCCACAGCCGAAGTGAAAGGGTCTTGTTTAATTCCAGCACCTCGCTGGAGGTTCGATCAGGGGAGGTGAGCGGCCCTTTGTGGCTACAATTTCATTTTTCACTGGAGGACAGAATTTGGGCCACTCAATACTCTAACGCTGCTAATCTTCAGAGTCAGGGGAACGGCCACCCACTTCTGTGTGCTCGCAAAAACCACCCATTTGGTCATCTGCAGTGTGTGCTGTAGCAGGAGAGACGCGTCTGGAAGTGCATCACTGCCACACAGTGGTCACGCTGCTCTACTCACCAAACAGGCTCCGACCAGCTGGGTGAAATGATCTCGCTTGTGTTTCTCCTCCAAACAGCCCGTCTCGATATCTGCAAGATCATCAATTACACATGAAGTCAGACATACATAACGTAGAAATCAATTCTTGAGGTGTTACGTACATCTACTGCCATTTTAATGAATGGTTACAGCAATTATTTGAAAGCACACACTGTTCTTGTAGACAGGCCGTTAAATAAGCTTTGTAAGGAGAAATGAATCCAATTGCTCTTCGTCAGGGTAGATGCCTTCTTCAATTTCACACAGATGTCACCGAGGATGTGAGGGATGGTCTTAGTCTTCACAACGGCATGCGGATGCATAAAGGTTTCAGATCACATGGCATCTTCAACGCTCACAAATTGTTTTTGTCTACTGAAGGTTTTTTGTAAAGACACACACACACACGAGTCGGGTATAGTTGGATTTAGAAGATTATGAAAGTAACTCATGTTCACTCATGTTCACACTGAACACACACACACACACACAACCGCTGAATGAGGTTCAGTTGGGTGAAGACACACTGGGAACACACTGATCCAACAAAACCCAACAAACCTGTTCGGTGGGGTTTCTCTGCAGTGTTTATGAGGGCTACAAGAAAGCTGTCTTTTTTTCTTTTTTAGTCAAAACTCTTTTGTCTGGGACTCCTTAGGCCCATTAGTCGTTTTATATAATAATACATTTATTAATATAATAATAGAAGTATCATCATCATTGTTACTAAAATTATTAAGAAAGAAACGTTATTATAATACAACTGCACTTTAAAATAAATGCAAAGATACAGTGAGAGAAAGCACAGTGGAAAAGGAACATCAAAAGATCAGAATAAATGTTTTTTTATTTTTTACATAACTCCTGTTGATCTTTATTTTTATTTTATTTTTTTTTAAAGGCCAGCAATATCAACTTCACACTAGTTGGTGGTTAGCTGTAAGTGGATTTTATCATTGTAAAGGATATTTTCAGTAGTAGTGACTGTGGCGAATGGGTGCCGTCAGAATGAACAAAAACATCAAAACTGCGTGTTTGCATGAAAAAAATCATTAAGATCATTTGGAAGAAAATGACATTTAAATAGTTGCACTTTTAAAAGAAGATTTATGATAATGCAAAGAGTTTATAAAAGAAATGTAAAACATAATTTCTAAACCAACGATGATTTGATTATCCTCATTTCATCTGGTCCTCACAATTCATTTATCGGTAACAAACTCCCGTGTGTTTTCTGTAGGTTTCAAGAGCTGTGCTATCTCCATGTGACATTACATGAACATTTAAATCAATCACACGGTGTCTGACTAATGAAGAGCAGAGTTCAGTAAGACTAAATTCAGCAGCAAACATCTGTCAGACGGCCATTTTTCAGTTTAATAAGCAGGTTCACTCATGCAGGTAACACATCAGGCTCTCCTTCATCAGCGTGAGCATGAGTAAACATACGGCAGGGCTTACCTAATATACAGAACACATCAGCTAAAACAGAAGCCATATCGTCCCGCAGCTCCTGAAAGACAAACACAATTGCTTTTAATGGCACATTGCACAAACTTCTACAGCATTTCAATTCCACCGAATTTGATGGTCTCTTTTCCAGTTCACTGGAGGACGGTGGACAGTACACAGAAGCAGAAGCTGGTGATCAATCACCGGTACACTTCGGCTGGATGAGATGTCCCAGCGGCAGCAGCAAAGCAATCTGTGTCCACGCTGCGTAGATCAAACCAGAGAACACGCGTGACGTCTGATTCGAACGTTAACGGAGATACACACGGGACTGCAAACTCCACAGACTTCCTGAGGGTGCTGGGACAGGAGAGCCCTGGCAGAACTTCACAAGGTGTTTGCATTAGTGTGTGAGGCGCTGGGACACTTCTGACCCATCAGAAGCACTCGTGTGACAGCAGACTCAAGAGCAAAGAAACTCAACCAGTCAGAGTCGGAGTCAATAATCGGACTTCACAGAAATCAGTAATGCAGAGACGTTTCTGTTTAGATCATGTGTTAGGTGAATCAGAGGAGATGTTAGGGTTAGAAGCCGGTGGCTTTCCATTAACTAATGTTCCCTCAAAAAGCAGCTTGGGTTTGTTTGACTAGATTAATAGACTTGATGATTTTGGAGCTTGAGTGTCTCCATCCACATTCACTTTATCACAGTGAAAAGCGTCCAGAATGAGTTTATGGTTAAGTGAATCACACAGGATTAATATGAAGTATGATAACATGTAAACGATGACAGTATTTGTATTAACTATTAAGAGGAGTAAACCATGCGAGTAACACAGAGAACAGTCTCCGTCACATCACGTGTGACACAAACCCAGACAGTCGATCCTAGTGGTCTCAGAGCAGGGGGGTGGGCTAACGTTATGAGACGGGGTCAGCACTCACCATTACATCAGTCAGGACACTGGCAGCCACATCCACCTTCAGACTGCCCTGGATTACATGCCAGCAGAGCTCGTACAGGCCTGTCTGCAGATCTACAACACACAAAGGATAATGGATGATTGGTTAACCGTTTATAAATTAGGGCTATTCCAGCTACCGTGAAATTATCAATCACGGCAGGAAACAAGTGAAAAAATCTAAGAAGAATGTCAATAAATAGATAATACTAACATCTTGAATAAAAAGCCAATCTTATGAGCAGTACAGTAATTACAGCACAGTTGGCATTTATTGCTAACACTAAAAATACAAACATAAATGTTGTAAATATTGCTCATGTGGAATATTAAAAACTTGTTCTTCTTCTGACCCTTTACAACCAGTGTCAGTCGCTTTGGATTATCAAGAGAAGAGATGAAAATATTAGACAGGACGGACAGACTCACAGAAACATGCATCACTGCTGGCTTACTTCTGAGATTTCCTGTCATTTCTATGGTTTACATGAACAAGGATGTGCTATTGCTTACATCTTAATGTACTTTTAAATTCTGATTTACATGAAAAGCATAATTTTGTGCATTATAATTTATAATCTGCACAAATAGCATTCATGTATACAACTAAGGATGCACTGAAATCTTGGCTGCCGAAAATGGCATTTTTGGTTTTCAGCATAAACATAATATATTGCTATTTAATATTAAGGTAACACTTTATAATAGACTAGTTAATGTAGCTTATTAACTACCATGAACAATACATTTATTACAGTATTTATTCATCTTTCCTAATGTTAGTCAATGAGACTACAGTTATTAGTTTATGTTAATTCTGAATGCATGAACTGTTAACAAGCACAAATGATGATTTTAATAGTAAATTAACATCATGTTAACTAAAGTATTTAACTTATAAACCTTTTTTAAATGTGTTACTAATGTTAATATAAATTCTGTCCTATTATATTGTGTTACTTTCAGTAAAGAGAAGGTGTTTGTAGAGGTTTTTTTTTTTTATTAAGTCACATTAAAATTGAGCTCATTAAAAAGGCATTTTCTGTTTCAGCCAATAATTTTCATTTCGGAGCATCCCTATCTACAAACACCATCACAAGCCCCAGAAGATTAAAAGTGATGACGTGAGCTCACCTTTAACAACCTGAGGATTGCTGGGTTTCCCTGCGAGGTCCTGGAAAAACTGGAAACTGGAAACAGAAAAGACAAACAAGTCAACGGCTAGAAAGAGAATTCCAGTTATCAATAAGCACGTAATCAAAAACAGTAAAGTTTGATTTGCATTGGATTAACAGTGAATGAGGTCTAATAGTTTTTGGGCATGACAGATCAAAAATGTATAGCTTATTACTCACTACACATTTAAAGTTTGTTTGTTTGTCTAATCCAGCACCACAATCACCTCAGTATGATGATGCTGAACAACTTTAACACACTCCTTATGACACAGGTTATTATTAACACTTCATTATCAGCTGAATATCCTGCAAACATCTCATCAGTTTCATGAAAACCTGCATGGGTCAAAGTCAAACTACCTGTTAAAGACAGGTGCAGGTGAATATCAATCAGGCAATGCTCAAATCTCTAGTAAGCTGCCTAACAAGACAGACCTGCACGTGACAGCTCCCTGGATTTTAAGAATGCTGCATGCAAAAGCAGTGTTGAAACAAGATGCCTCGTCTAGAAAACCACTAGGTGTAGCATGCACTGGCATCCGCTTCATCACACCTGTTCAAAATGCGGTCTGCTCGAGCGGACAGGCAGCTTGCTATCAGTCCATAATCAGACCGCCCCGTGTGCTCCGAGACTGTAGTATTCAGAAGCGCTCTCTGGGTAACGTCAGGGCAGATCAGTTCGTTTCAGACTCGAGCGAGATCTCATGAAATCTGAAGGGCGCTTATAAAAGTGAACTCTTTAGCACAACTGACGTTACATCTACACCTTACACTACACACAACCTCATAACACCCCATAATACTGACTCCAGCTCTGCTCAGGGTGTATCAGATCACATTTATCAGCATGAAACACAAATTAAACACTATGTTACACACTGATAAGTAGACACATGCTAATGCTAACATTGCTAACTATTAGCACACTGACATTATATTCATGAATAGTACTTAAGTATCGGATAAAGTGTCTTACACATTCAGGAACAGAAAATACAGACTTTATATTCTTTATATGGTTAGTGATATATGTAGATGTGTTGGTTATTTTATTGAACTTTGAGTAACGAGTCTTTAACGCGCACTGACGTTAGCTGAGGACATTCACAATGAGGAGAACGATCACCCGCGGTGATACAGCCCAAATAAAACAGATATATCTTTATTTTCATCTCCACTTGCCACCTGATTACCAAACTCTTACTCACAGCTCATTTTTGCCATATTTGTCCCAGTTTTTTATCCAGTCAGACGGGAGGATCAGCGTCGCCATCTTCCTCCTCGCGCACATTCACTCACCGGATGTTTAGCACAAAAGCTCGCGCGCACACGCGCGTCAGTGCATCTCGGGATGCAGGAGTTTTTTAATTTAATGTAATAAGTCTCTTCATTTAATTTCATTTCCAATTCATTTAACGTCTCCATGTCATTAATTGTTAAGCTATTGACCCCCCCCCCCCAAAAAAAAATTTATAAATTCTGAAATGACGATATGCATTGTTTTCATATTTCAGTTGTGTCTGTTGATTGTACAGACAGAGTTGTATCCGCGAGCATTAACTGTAAATTATTATCATGTTTAATGAAACATTAAACACGGTGAATCGTTATTCGCACCCAGCAGGAAAACACATAATCGTCTTTAAGGGAGAAGAGTTCACAAATAAATAAAATACATTTGTGACCCCGGATCACGAAACCAGTCATAAAGGTCACTTTTTTTTTTTGAAAAAAAAAACACAAAGAAATTACATGTGAAAGCTGAATGGATGAGCTTATATAATAGTCAGTGCCAGCATAGGGCTTTTATTTTGTAAATACGAACTGCTTTTGTTTTATGGCTTGAGACTTTTATTTTACCTGCTCTTCCGTATCGCATCGCACCACCAATAGGAAACGGACAGGAGTTCATTCTGTCGTGGGCGCAGCGGCTGCTTCAGACATGTATTACAAACTTTTAATAATAGCTTTCCTCGCTGTTAGTTTATACGGCACGCCATCAGATGGACAGAAAAAGAAAGAGGTCAGTGGATCTGAATTGTTTTCCTCCCTCATACACACAGAGTTCACTGTTTACTCAAATCATCCTACAGCTTATGATAGCTTCGCTCTGTCTCACAACAACAAGGGATTAACAGTTAAATTACGTATTATTTTTTGCATGTTTAAAACCCTGTGTTCCATCTATAAATCACTTAAAATTAATGATTGATTTGGGTTTTTCTCAGTGTATTCTGATCTGACACACTTGGCCTGTGTTTATATATGTGTGTGTGTGCGTGTGTGTGTGTGTGTGTGTGTGTGTGTGTGTGTGCGCGCAGACCCTGCTGTCAGAGAAGGTCAGTCAGATGATGGAGTGGACCAGTATGCGTGCAGTGATCCGGCTGAACGGAGAGAAGTTCAGGAGGCTGGTCCGAGCCCCTCCACGAAACTACTCGGTCATCATCATGTTCACAGCACTGCAGCCTCAGAGACAGTGTGCAGTCTGCAAGTGAGAGAGAACACGCTCACTCTCGTTATTAACCAAACCTAGTGAACACCATCCTCGCTGAACTACAATAACATGTGAAACATGTTTTTTTTTTTAGCATGTACTGTTATTAATGGTAAATAGACAATGGTTTTATCTGGTTTATTTAGAAATGTATCACCAGAATGTATTTTAGAGTTTTAGTCTTATCTTTCAGAACCTTTTGTTAAGTGTAAACCTTGTATAATTTATTCAGAGATCATCATGAAAATAGCATTGATGCTGGAATGGCATTAAAGAGTGAATAAATAAATAAATACATAGAATTTAGACAAAATCTTGGATCTGAACAGGACAGACGTGGTGTAGAGGTCAAGTATCGACTGTAAGATCACAAACACACTTTACAAACCGAAAAAGACACTGTACGATAATCTGGAGGTGAAGTGCATGCACATTGCTGTTGTTGGAAGCCTACAAGACTTTAACTGTGCATAAAATCTGGCTTTTGAGACCGAGACATTGACTCAAGGAGTGACTTCAGGATGGAGTTTTTTGCAGATGAGGAGAATGTTTGGGGAACTAAAATTAGTCATAATTTCTGCACTGAATCAATGGTGTTAAATATACTTGACATTTCATCCGCGTTGGTATATAACACAAATTTAGTGTCGTTTACTGTTGTGTTCAGACAGGCAGATGAAGAGTACCAGATCCTTGCCAACTCCTGGCGTTATTCGAGTGCGTTTACTAACAGGATCTTCTTTGCAACGGTGGATTTTGATGAAGGCTCAGATGTATTTCAGATGGTAACTACTGAAATCTATTTTCCCTTTGTACTTGGCTCCAAAAAGGGTTGCAAATGTTGTTTCATGTACAAATTAAAACATGAACCAGTATGTGCAACCCTTTTTATTTCCACAATGTGATTATAATTCAAAGTAAAACATTATAAACAACTTTTTATGTAAAAGAAAAATATAACATTTGCAGAAAATATAGTTTTTTTTTTTTTTAAATTAAAAACGAACAAGCAAGCACGACCCAGATGTGGAATATAAAAAGTAACAAATTTATGCAATAAGTTACTTTTTTTGGGGAGTAACGCAATATTGTAATGCATGACTTTTAAATGTAACTTTCCACAACACTGGTCATATCCATATCTGAAAGGAGCTGATAAAAATATTCAATAGTCTGCAATTATGTAATGTCAAGTTGTTTGGTAAGCAAAGCATGTTATTACATTATTAAGTCCAGTAACTTCATTTTGCGCATGCCTTCTTCAGCTTAACATGAACTCGGCTCCGACGTTCATCAACTTCCCGGCCAAAGGCAAACCGAAGACAGCGGACACATACGAGCTGCAGGTGCGGGGGTTTGCGGCCGAACAGCTGGCTCGATGGGTGGCCGACCGGACAGATGTTCATGTGAGTCCAGTGCAGACACACTGAGGATCTGAGCTGAACGCTCACTCCAGTCTTTAACGTGCTGTCTGTCTGTGTGTGTCCTTCAGATCCGGGTCATCAGGCCTCCGAACTACGCCGGGCCGCTGCTGCTGGGTCTGCTGCTGGCCTTCATCGGCAGTCTGGCTTACTTACGACGAAACAACCTGGAGTTCCTGTTCAACAAGAACGTCTGGGCCTTCTCTGCACTGGTGGGCATCTGTGTTTTATAACACAAACATGAGTTCCTTCTTCTGTTGACGCCCTTGTAAAGGTTTTAAGGTCGCATTTTAATTTGGGGACATATTCACAGTTTTAAATAATAACTTGTATTGCCATAAACTCCTAATTTGCTGCTTATTAATTAGAGCTGTGCAATTAATGGCAAGCGATTGTGATTTGCATCTCGTCAGGAAAGCCGGTTCTTTACTGAATGGATGCGAATGACAATCACATGCGATTAATTGCACAGCTCTATTATTATTAATAGGTGTTAAGGTAGTTATTAAGTTTAGGTTTGGGATCTAGAATATGGTCATGCAAAATAATGCATTCGTATGTGCTGTATATGTGCTAATAAACAGCCAATAAGATAGTAATATGCATGCTTATAAATAACTAGTTAATCGTGAGAACTGCTCATCAAAGTGTTACCAGTTTTTAATCAAGCGAGGACAAATTTAGCTTTGAGTGTTTAGGATAAATAATAACTCCAGAATGGCTTTGGTTATAGAGATAGCCACAAAAGCTGGCATGCATTTAAACTGACAAACATGATGCAAAAAATATTTAGCATATTCGAATAAAATGGAAATGAAAAATTTTTGCCAGATGAAAATGACAATACAATAGAAACCCAATTCATTTCTAGAGTCCTTGATCATTGTTCCTTATTCACACCTACCATTGTCTTCATAACAAATGAACACATGCATATCAGTGCATTCACAACCATTCTCATTCTCCCTACTAACATAGAGAAGTTAGCATGGGCAGGCATTTCTTCAGAACAGATCTGGTTAACATGAACACCTTTCTCTGTCTGTCTCTCTGGATCTAGAGTTTTGTTTTGATCATGACTTCGGGTCAAATGTGGAACCACATCAGAGGACCTCCATACGCTCACAAGAACCCAAACACTGGCCAAGTGGTGAGTTAGACCCAGACGCTAATCATACATGGGGCAACATTTTCAGCCATTTTGCCAGGCAACTTTTTTTTTTTTTTTCGCGATATTGCATGCCATGCAACATGCCTTTTTCTTCTTTTCATGTTCCTTGAGTTTAACCAGTAATGTTAATGTTTTTGCTGTCAAACATCTGCACTTCCCACTCTCATTCAGAAAAATGCTCGGTTTTGGTGTTATGTCTCCTTCAAGACTTGTCAATAAACGACCACTGTTTTGATTGAATAATGCCACTGCATTGCCTCGATTGTACGTTTTCATTTGTTCAGCCCACAGAAACATGTGTTTTCTGATTTCAGAGTTACATCCACGGCAGCAGTCAGGCTCAGTTTGTGGCAGAGACTCACATTGTTCTTCTCTTCAGTATCCTTCGTTGCACTCAGATCAGTTGCACTGCGTGATTGCAGTTACATGCTGTGGTTTTAGTCTAGTTCATGTGTTCCTGAGCTCTGCTTCAGATGCTGCGGTAACTTTAGGAATGGTGCTGCTTCACGAAGCCGCGACCTCTGACCTGGACATCGGGAAGAGGAAAAGTATGCTGTCATCAGCCTGTGCTCTTTATGAACGCTTGAGGGATCAGAACAGGGTTGATTGTGTCTTGTTTCTCTGCAGTCATGTGTGTAGCAGGAATCGGGCTGGTGGTGCTCTTCTTCAGTTGGCTGCTCTCCATCTTTAGGGCCAAATATCATGGATATCCTTACAGGTGAGGTCTAATAAATGGACAGAAATATGAATGCAAAGGTCAAAAAGTCTGAGAGCACTAATGAAAATGCTTCTGTAATGCATTTGTATGCAAAGTACAGCTTATATAACGAGTAAAATTCATTTGAGAATCTCTTGGTATTTGCTTTTAATCTTATTAGAATGATTTCCGAAGGATCGCGTGACACTGAAGTCATGATTTTAAATTGCAGTTATATTTCACAAATATGCTTTTGTTTAAATAAAAGCAGCCTGAATGAGCATAAGAAACATCTTTAAAAAAAACATTACAAATCTTAACAAAATCATAAACATTCGAATGGCTCTCTGTGTGTGTGTGTGTGTGTGTGTGTTTGCGTGCGTGCATGTGTGCATGTGTGTGTGTGTGTGTGTGCTCTTGTTTTTGTGACATATCAGGACACAACTCTGTATAATGACATGGGTATGACACAGGTATTACAAGGAGAGGGAGACTTATGAGGACATAACCCATGTCCCCATTTTTCAAAACACTTATAAATCATACAGAATGAGTTTTTTTGAGAAAGTAAAAATGCACAAAGTTTCCTGTGAGGGTTAGGTGTAGGGTTGGTGAAGGGCCATAGAATATACAGTTTGTACATTATAAAAACCATTACACCTATGGGATGAACACACTTTACACAAAAACAAACGTGTGTGTGTTTGCACATTTATGAATGTTAATTTAAGGATTTATTCATATCCATATGATGGTTATACTGACATTGCCTTTTCTTTTTGTGCAGCTTCCTGTTCGGTTAAACGAAGACCCTCGGAGGAACCGTGGCAAATATTAATGCACAAAGTGCCTAAATGTTTAAAATGAGAGATTGATTTGGTAAAGTTCTGCTTGAGCCTGTATGTGCCTTTTTGCTCGTTTTCTTTTATATATTATAGATTACATTTTAAAGGTTTTAATGAAAATGTTAGTTTGTTGGATTTCTCTCCCTGAGTGGTCTAGTGCAGTGGTTTTCAAACAGATCCATTAAGTACCCCAGTATGTCTCCCTCTATCTGACACACCCACTTCTGGTCTCGCAGTATCCACTAATGAGCTTATGAGTTGAGTCGAGTGTGATAGATGACATACAAAATGTGCAGGGCTGGGGATACTCCAGGACAGGATTGAGAACCACTGCTTTAGTGCAAGGAAAGGTGGACAGAAGATAAACTGAAGCGGATACACTGTATGGCATCACTTGCAAATTGTTTTTTAGCTCATCAGTTTTATATTGAATTTGGTTCAGTAAAATGCATGGATTTGGAAGATGAACAAAAGCAAGCAAGGTGTTTTTAATTCTACCTCATAAATATGCATATCAAGTGTCCAAAGTCAAATCGAAGCCGGTGTAGCTTCTGAGGTATGAGTATGAGGTTCAGTAGGAAATGGAAGGAAAGCTCAGGTGAATGTGGGGTGTTTGCACTGCCTCAGGTGATGATTTCTGCCATTAAAAGTGCCTTGATTCCTTGCTGCATTGTATTTCTTTTGACTGCTCTTTCAGTCAGTCTTTTCATTCTGTCAGCTGGATTCTCCAAAGTGAAACAGCTTAATAATATTAGGTGCACAAAGTAATCGTTGGTTCATGGCTTTGTTTGGAGCATTGTATAATGCTAACTAGTGATTTAGCAGCATTGCTATATCTACTATACAATTCTTTCTTAAGTTTATTGTGCACAATCTCTGAGAGCTGGTACATGCCACAACATCCCAGTAGAAAACGTCTCCGGTTGCTATTGTAACCTTGGTTCCCTGAGAGCAGGAACGAGACATCACGGAGACATTTCTCCATTTTGGGGAGTTATCCTTCTGTTCCAACCTTCACTGAAGTCCTGTTTGCTCATGACAGTCTGGCAAATGATGACTGATGACTGGCCAATTTTCGAAGAAGTATTCAAATCGCATGCAAATATTCCTATATAAATACTTCTGCTCGAGAGGCAGAATAAAATATTGTGCACGTGACAATCAAGTCAGAATCTGATCCTGAACGCCACTTAGCTGGTTGAGCATTGAACACTGCGACCTCTGTGATGTCTCGTTCCCGCTCTAAGGGAACTGGAGTTATGAGGTGATGGGTAAACTCACCACCAGGGTGTGCCTACCGATTGATTGCCCGGCCAAGGGGAACAAAACAAGGCAAAAGCAGCCACAAAGATCTTTTTTTTTAGTGCTGATGGTAGACATCCACTATCCAGCCTGTACTGTAGAAAATGCAGTACATCCGACAGGGAGCAAGCAGCTGGGTCGACATGAACACGAACACTCCCCATTGTAGAGCATACAATGTTTAATGGAGGGCACTCGTGCCTCTGAGAGCATTTCAAGCACATGAGAATGCAGGGTGGTCAGCTCCTCTGATATCCCTGAAGCAGCCACACATGAAGGCTCCATCACTCCGGGTTGGGGTGCTACATCAGGCCGCTCACTTGAGACAGTAGGTCTTTCCTGATGTTGCCTAGGAAGCGCCACCAGCTTTGTCTGGTCCGGGAATCAAGGCTGGTTCGGCCAGTTCGGGGCATTAAGTGTATCCTTATCAGCTTATCCTCCCTTATCTTGCATAATACCAGCTGTGTTATCTTGATCGGAGGAAAACATACATCGTGGCTGCTGGCCAGTGCAATGCGTCCATTGTGACCACTACACATGATGTCACCAAGCCCAGGGTAAAGTTATGGCTTAAGAGATCTTTCTCAGAGCTTCTATGCAGCTGCCTGGAGACTTCGATGCACGTCGTCCAACAAGTGACTCAAGATTTCAGCCATAACTGTAGCAGGCGCATGTGTAGTAAACTCAGATTACATACACTGCCATGAGTCTCAGCAGCCTCTGAAATTCCTTAAAGAGAACAGAGCTGCCCAATCTGAAATGGTGCAGGGAAGACAAAATGCAATGGCCGCCAAGCGCACATTTCCAATGAGTCAAAGCACACAATTCTTCATAGCCTGACTGGGGGCAAGAATGCTCTTATGCACATTTACATATAGCCCCAAAAACTAAGAAGCAGTTTGTCTATATGGCTGGGTATAGTTTGTCCCATGACTGAGCTAAGATCCGCCAGTCATAGAAATAATTGAGAATGCGCATCCCAGTGGCAAGAGCTGCATCTATGCACTTTGAGAAAGTGTGCGAGGCCAAAGCCAGCCCAAATGGGAGAACAGAGTACTAGTATGTTGTGCCCTTGAAAGCGTCTGCGATAAAAGTATGCATCTTTTAAATTAATGGACACAACCAGTCCATGGTCTGAATTGGTGCCAGGGTCTGTTTGAGTGTTATCATCCTGAACATACACTTGCAGTGCGCTATGTTGATGGGCCTGGGATCTAGAATCAGGTGGAGTCCTCCATCTCTCTTAGGCAACACAATATGGCGACTGTAAAACCTGCTCATAGACTCATTCTATTGATCCTTTTTCGAGCAGTCTCTTTTGTCTCAGAACCAGGGCATTTCAAGGAAATGTTAGAGACTACACCATGCTGTTGAAGCAGGGTGGTCTGCGTCTGATTTGAAAGGGGTACCCAAATTCTATCACAATGAGTAACCAGCACGAAATTCCCAGAATAGTTTTGCATGGGCTCAGGAACTGACATAGGGGCTCGGTCTTTGGATGCACTGGTGAGTGATACGCGGTCATAACCTTTGTGACGGGGCAAGCAGGTGGGGGCAAGCAGCACTACAGTGAGTGAGTGAGGAGGAAAGAGCTCTTTTGTGCAAATGTATGAATTTTTGAATTTTCACGCTCTCATCAAACATAAATTTCAAAACTTTTGAGACCGCTTGCAGTTCTTTGGAGCTGGGCCGATCGTGCACTCTACCCTCCTCTCCGGGCTGTCAGGAAGATGCCTTGGCAGCTGACGGTGGGTGGGAGTCACAGCACTGGCTCCTCCACTTGCTGTGGCACCTCTTCCCAGGTCCCTTTACACTTCCCTCCACATATATGGCTCCTGGCGAGGTACAGCAGTGGTCGTGTAGCAGCTGGGAGCCTGGTGTCCCTGCACTGCAATGAGCCGTGCGCCAAAGAAGACCTTGATCTTGTGGTCTTCTGGTGCAAAGAGCTACTCGGCATTACATGGCTCATAGCTTTGGCCTGGTTTTAAACACTGAGCAAGTTTACTATGTCAGAAAATACCACAGGGTATGTGGGTGGCGGCATCTGCACCTGTCACTACAGACTGTGAATGGCTATATGACATAGTAGAACATCATTTCATAGGGCGTTAACGACTGTGTAGATTAATGTGGGGAAAAACTAATTTAAAGCAGTTTAACATAAGGCAGCAACAAAACAAAATGTGAAAAAATTAAGGGTTATAAATACATCTGCAAGGCACTGTAAATAGTTTATTAGCCATATTCTTAGGTTGTTCAGCAAAGTGAAGGTGGAGATTCTGATGTAATTGTCACATGCACAGCATTTTATACCATCTCTCGAATGCATCAGTATTTGCAGACTTTGTGACAATTGGCCGTTCATTTGGACTGGCGTGAGCCAATACGACTTCAGGAAAGGTTGGAAGGGAAGGCGTTCCCATAATGGAGAAATGTCTCTGTGATGTCTTGTGAAAACTCGAGAGGGAGCTGTATCCCACAATGCCATAGTCTCAACTTCAGAAGAAGATATTTATTACCAGGTATGTTTTCACACACAAGAAATTTGACTTGACAATTAGCTTCCAGTGTAAAAGAAAGTACAACACATAAAAAACAAAACAAAACATTAAATGATGTACTATATATACAGAAATTGAAGTATAGGAAAATAATTGTATTGTTTAGATAAAAGTACAGGTACAAACTCGAATCCAAAAAAGTTGGGAAACTGTATTTGTGAGTAAAAAAAGGAATGGAATAATTTACAAATCTAATAAACTAATAAACAAATCTAATGTATTTTATTCACAATAGAATATAGATAACATCAAATTTTGAAAGTGAGACATTTTGAAATGTCATGACAAATATTGGCTCATTTTGGGTTTCATGAGAGCTACACATTCCAAAAAAAGTTGGGACAGGTAACAATAAGAGGCTGGAAAAGTTAAATGTACATATAAGGAACAGCTGGAAGACCAATTTGCAACTTATTAGGTCAGTTGGGAACATGATTGGGTATAAAAAGAGCCTCTCAGAGTGGCAGTGTCTATCAGAAGTCAAGATGGGCAGAGGATCACCAATTCCCCCAATGCTGCGGCGAAAAATAGTGGAGCAATATCAGAAAGGTGTTACTCAGAGAAAAATTTATGAAGTTTTCATCATCTACAGTGCATAATATCATCCAAAGTTTTCGTGCCTGGTTGTTCTGGTGGGCAGTACTGTGAAGTGCCTACCAGAAGGCAGCAGTTTGAAGAGATAGTTGGCTGGGTGTGAGGGGTCCAAAGTTATTTTTTAGCCCTTTTCCTCACTCTGGAGATGTAAAGAAGTTGGAGGCTGGGCAGAGGGGCACCAGTAATCCTTTAAGCAGTCCTGACTGTCTGCTGTAGTCTCTTGATATCTGATTGGGTAACTGAACCAAACCATACAGTTATAAATGAACACAGGACAGACTGATGGCAGAGTAGAACTGTTTCAGCAGTTGAATTTCCTCAGCTGGCAAAGGAAGTTCAACCTCTGCTGGGCCTTTTTTGCAATGGAGTCTATGTGATTGTCCCACTTCAGGTTCTGAGAAATGGTGGTGCCCAGGAACCTGAATTACTGCAGTCACAGTGCTGTTCATGTTGGTGAGTGGGGGGAGTGCAGGGGGGTTTCTCCTGATGTCCACTATCATCTCCACAGCATGTTCAGCTCCAGGTTGTTAAGACCACACCACACTGCTGCTCAACCTTCTGTCTGTTAGCAGACTCATCTCTGTCCTTAATGAGGCCGATAACTGTAGTGTCATCTGTGAACTTCAGGAGCTTTACAGAGGGGTCCTTTGAAGAGCACTGGAGAGAGAACACATCCCTGGGGTGTGCCAGTGATGGTGATGGTCCTGAATGTGTGTTTGCCCAGCCTCACTAGCTTCTGGCTGTCTGTCAGGAAGCTGGTGATCCACTGACAGATGGAGGTGGGCACGGAGAGCTCTATGAGTTTGCCTGAGAGAAGGTCAGGCATGATGGTATTAAAGGCTGAACTGAAGTCCACAAATAGCATCCTTGCGTAGTTCCCAGATCTGCCAAGTTGTTGCAGGATGTAATGCACAGACCTGTTTTATCTGTAGGCAAACTGTAGAGGATCCAGCAAGATTCCAGTGATGTACTTCAGGTAGGCCAAGAGCAGTCTCTCAAGTGACTTCATGACCACAGATGTGAGAGTGGCAGGACTGTAGTTGCTAAGCCCAGTGATTTTGGGATTTTTGGGAACCGGAATGATGGTAGAGGATTTGAAGCAGCAGGGAACTTCACACAGCTCCAATGATATGTTGAAGATCTGTGTGAAGATGGGGGCCAGTTGGTCAGCACATATTTATCCTTAAGAAATAAACGATGTGCAAATCCGGCGTCAAACTGGGCCTTGTTTGTAAAACAAGCATCTTCGAAATGCAGGGAACAAACACAAACACTTGCACAACTCCGTTGATGCTCTGTAAAAATAAACTCCATCCACTGGTCCCTTAATGCTGTTTCTCTTTTGGTAATCTGTACAGGGTTTTCTTGCCCTGGCAACCAAAAACACACTTCTTTTGTGACATTTGGCGACGCTCTCGCTCTGATCAGTGAAGTCTGTTGTGCTCTCAGTGCTGTGCTATACGGGAGCGCGCGCTCTTCCGGCAGAGGTGCCTCAGGACCCATATAAGGAAATTCCGCTCCATCTAACGTCACACAGAGCCATACTCGAAAAAAACTTTCCGAAACTTGTGACAAACCGGAAGAAAACAAAAATACACCTTCAAACGTAGAACTTAATTTTTGAAACTTTGTCCATGTTTAGCATGGGAATCCAACTCTTTAACGGTGTAAAAAACTCAGTATGCATGAAATAGCATTTCACCCCCTTTAAATATTTTGTTAGGGTGACAGAAACATTCCCTTTATGTGATATTTAATGCGCATTGTGTCAGTAAAGCTGGTTGTGTAAACAGCGGTAAATCTCAATCACCTGCGCACTTTCAAAAGGAGCAGCATTAATGTTCAACTTGAAGCAGCTGCACAGAATTATTACTGTAGGACATCAAAGTATCGCGAGAGAGATTAATAAGAGAGCACACGGATCCAATGCATTCGGATCACTCGTGCTGTACTTTAATGTCATACAGTGATCATTCTGTGCAGCTGCTTCAAGTCAAACACCAGTGCTGCTCCTTGTGAAAGCGCGCGGGTGATGGAGATTTACTGCTGATTACATAACCAGCTTTACTGACAAGATAAATTAAATATCGCGTGTGATTTATCGTGCAGCCCAACTGCCTAAAATATAAAGTATTGGTAAATAAACCAAACTAACAAGACAACAGGCTAGATATCGGACTACACAGTGCTTGCAGAAAATAACATAATACACAAAGGGAATGTTTCTGTCACCCACTAACAAAATATTATGGCTTATTACCTGAGATCATCTGGGATTTGTCTGCTGACGCTGGTTATCCATCTTCACACACCTGCCACAGCAGCCAAGAGTCGCATTGGAGTGACTTCATGTCCCCTTTGAACTGATTGGCTAGAGGCGCAGCTGTCAATCTAGAATTTGCGGCCAATGGTGACGCTGAGGCCTGCCCTGATTTACATGAAACTCAAACTGCAACTTTTAGAAATGCAAGTGCAGAACGTGGAAACAACAGCAAAGGGGAAAAGACCACAAGCACACAAAAAAATTACATATGAGCAGGAAACCTGATTTTGTTTGCGATTTGGAAAATGTTGAATTCATGTTTCAGATTTGTGTAATCCATGACTGCACTGTGTGTTATTTTAAAAAATTGCATTTGTTTTTCAGTTTTGTGCGTTATTATTTTACACGTGTTTTTAAATATTTTATTTATGCGCATTATTTTCGATCTGTGACTGCAATACATTTGGTGGGAAAATAATCCCATATCTGAGATATTGTAAAAAGAAAAGCGATATTTTTGTTTTGCAAAGAAATGAAAGCAGATTTTATTTTTTTACAAGAATCCCACTCAAGTGCAGAAGACGTTTTGTTTTGGAAGAACCAGTGGGGTGATGAGCTCTGGTTAACACATGGAACTAACCATTCAGCTGGTGTGATCACTTTGAAAGGCAAATTTAGAGGGGCAATTCTTTATAACCAGTGTGATGTCAAAGGTCATTGGGTAATTTTAGTTATTGAAATTGGCAGTAATATGTTTATATTATGCAACATATTTGGATATAATTCTTGTGTTCTGAATCAAAATCTGTTGGACACTATAGAAGAAAATGTAAATATTCTCTCAACTAAATTTCCAAAGGCAAAGGTAATTATTGGTGGAGATTTTAATGTGGTTCATGACAATGCTCTAGATAGATTCCCCCCAAGAGTCTTTAATAAAAATAACAACCTCCAGAATTTTTGCAATAATTTAGCTCTCATAGACATATGGAGATATAGAAATCCCTTTGTTAGACAATTTACATGGAGCAATGAGCAAATGACTCAGCAATCGAGAATTGACTTTTGGCTAATTTCCTCAGAATTAGAACAAAATGTTTTGCAAACTAAAATATCCCCTGCTATTCTCACTGATCACAGAGTCTTAACTTTAAACATTAAATTTGAAGTTGTCCAAAGTAATTGTAGAAATGCAGGCTATTGGAAATTAAATAATTCCTTTTTGCACCATCAAGATTATGTGGAGCATATCCAAACATTAATAAATAAATACTGGACACAGGCACAAATCAGAAAGGAATATGGCACAGTTTGCGAACTGCTAAAGTTTGAAATAAGAAAATTTAGCATTCAATTTGGGAAAAAGTTGGCCATGAAAAAAAGAACACGTATTCAAGACATAATAAAAGAGATTTCAAATTTAACTCAGTCACCTACCCACCCATCAAATATTGATGATTTAGAAAATTTACAGAAAGAATTAGACTCTATTTATCAAGAAAAAGCCAGAGGCGCCTTTGTAAGATCTAGAAGGAAATGGATGGAAGAAGGTGAAAGAAACAGCAAATACTTGTTTAGTCTTGAGAAAAGGAATGCAGAAATAAACTTAAAAAAAATTAAAAATTAACAGTACTGTTACTGAGGACCAAGGCATGATTTCTGAATTTGTCTCTAAATATTACACAGATATTTATTCTTTAGGAGAGGATCAAGACAATGCAATTCTTTTTAAAACAATTATAAGTCCAAAAACATTGTCTTTAGAAAGTAAAACCGAGTGTTCTCAAGACCTTTCTCTAAATGAAATAGAATTTTGTATAAAAGCTCTTAAAAACAACAAATCCCCTGGAAATGATGGGCTTACATCAGAATTTTATAAAGTTTTTATAAATGATATATCTAAATTCCTGTTAGCAGTATATGAAGAGGCCATCGACAAGGAATCCTTAACTACATCACTTAAACAAGGTGTTATCACCTTGATCCCTAAGCATCAAAAAGATATCCTTTTATTAGAAAATTGGCGTCCTATCTCATTATTAAACAATGATTATAAGATAATGGCATCCATTTTTGCAAAACGTATGAAAAATTCATTAAATGAGATTATTGATGAAACTCAGTGTGGATTCATGAAAGGTCGTCACATTTCCTCTAATATTCGTTTAGTTATTGATTTAGTGCATTATAGTAATTTATTAAATGGAGACCCTTTAATACTTTTTCTCGATTTTAGAAAAGCTTTTGATACTGTAAGCCATACATTTATTTTTGATTCGTTAAAATTCTTTGGTTTTGGACAATATTTCATAAAAAGTGTAAGAACTATGTACTGTGGTAGCAATAGTTCTATTAAACTTGCCAATGGAACATCTCCTAGATTTGAAATAAACCGAGGTATCCGACAGGGTTGTCCCATTTCTGCATTCCTTTTCTTGCTTGTAGCTAGTAATATGATAAATCAACATCCCTTCAAAGGTATTACAGTTAATGAAAGACAAATCAAAATATCGCAACTTGCTGATGACACAACAGTTTTTCTTAGTGACAGTTCTGAGGTACCTCTGGCTTTGAATATCATTGATAATTTTTCAAAATTCTCTGGATTGAATTTAAATCTATCTAAATGTGAGATCCTACAGCTCAAAAATAACAACTTATCCACTGTATGTAATATTCCTGTTAAGAGCATGGTAAACTATTTGGGTATCAAAATCTCTTTAAATACTTATGCAATGGTCAACTCAATCTTTATACCCGTTATCGAAAAAATGCAAAAGAGGTATAATTCATGGTTGGCAAGAGATCTTTCTATTCAGGGAAGAATTGTATTAAGTAAAGCAGAAGGTCTTTCGAGAGCAGCATACCTCCTGTCTTCACTTAATGCCCCAAAGGTTATATGCTCACAAATGGATAAAATTCTCTTTAATTTCATCTGGAGAAACAAGCCTCATAAAGTAAAAAAAAAGTGTCCTTAATAATAAACTATCTGATGGTGGGTTAAATGTTCTTAATTTTACAATTTTCAACCAAAATTAACTGGCTTAAAAACTTTTTAAAAAATCAGACAAGTATTTTCAACATTGTCCCATATTATTTATTTGAAAAACTTGGGGGTTTAAATTTTTTGCTGCAGTGCCCTTATATAACTGGTAAACTCCCCATTGCCTTGGCCAATTATCACAAACAAGCATTGCTTTACTGGTCACTTTTGTACAAACATCATTTTTCTCCTAGTAGGTGTTTTATATGGAACAATGGTAATATCACTCATAGTAACAAGTCATTATATATGGAGAATTGGGTTCGACATAACATATTAATTGTAAACCAGCTTATTGACAATAATGGGCACTTTTACACTTATCCTAATTTTATTACAAGATATGGCTGTCATGATATTAAAACTCCATATACATTGGGAAGAAGGAGGCGGGAACCGGCGCACAATCAATAACACTTTAATAATTCAAAAATAAATACAAAACAGCATAAATAAAAAGCAAACACATAAAATAATGTCCCAGGCCTGGTCCTCTCTCGTCCTTCACTATAGTTGCTCCAGTTTTATATCCTTCCATCTCCTACGTGGGACTCGATACCGGCGGTGGGGCGCAGGTGTAGCTCATCTCCTATCAATACACCCGGCCTCACTCCTCGTTCCCACGCCTCTCGGCCCCGCCCCACTCGCCACAATGGCTTTTTTGTAAGTGAAAAAGAATTTAACAAAGTAATCAAGGCTATTGCTAATGGCATACTAATTTTAACCAAATCCTCTGATGTTAATATCAATAATACAAGCCAACAAAATCTCCAACTTTTTGTAAATGGTCTCTCTATTTTTGACAAGCGTTTTAATAATAGTTTTATAAGAAACTCCCTTAATGTTGGATCCAGTCCTCCATGTAAATCAAAATGGCTTAAACCTCACTGTATATCTTGGCGCAACATTTGGATGCTGCCATATAAATATGTAATTTCTAATAAAGTAAAATTATTCACAAATGTTATCCTGTAAATGCAGTTGTTAGCAGATATATTCATAGTGTTTGTGATAAGTGTACCTTTTGTAATGCATCTGTTGAGGATATTGAACATTTATTCTTCTATTGCCCTTGGTCTATTTCTTTTTGGGTTGACTTTAAAATAGACATAACAAAAAAAAATAAAAATAAACAAAGTCCTTAATTTAGAACCTCACGATATTTTACTTTGTTATCAAAACCCATCTATTTCTGATAAACATATGTATATTATTAATCTGTTAATTATCTTAGCAAAGTTTTATATTCATAAGTCAAAAGTATTTCAAAAGAAACCATCATATATTACATTTTGTAACACTGATCTTAAAATATATTTTGAAACCCTTTCTAATATAAGATCACAAAACAAGAAGCTTTTAAAAACAATACAAATTCTAAAGCTTTTCAAATTTATGTAATTGCCCTAATGCAGTTTTTATTTTTTATTTATTTAATTTGTATCTTTTTTTGTATTCTTATTTTAATTGGTCTTTGTTTATATGTACGTTTGTATTCAATTGTAATTTTTGTTGTTGCCGCAGTTATTTTGCATGCTTTGAGATGTGCAATGTTTTTCTGTTCACGTTAATCATTTGTGTGATGGAACTGAATAAAAAAAAAAAAAAAAAAAAAAAAAAAAAAAATAATCCCATATCTATTATGTCGTCACCAGACGCTTCGCGGAACACGTCCCAGTCCACGTGATCAAAACAGTCCTGTAGTAGAGCATCTGATTGGTCCGAGCAGCATCGGCTCGTCCTGAGGGCGTGGCTTCCCGTTTCAGCAGACAGGAGCAGAATGGAAGACTGATCTATTTGCATGTAACATGTAACACATTACAATTTGTATGTGTGTTCTTCTGTAGTATATTATGTAGTGTTTACTGTTTCACATCGCAGTAGCACTTCATTTCTAGCACATCTTCTGATCGTCTCATGTGATTCTACCTCATTTTTGCAAGTCTCTCTGGATTTGCAAAAGTGCATCCAATATAAATGTTTTTATGGCGTTTTCATAGTCTGTCCAGTAAGGGGCAGCACTGTGTCTCTGAACATCACTATATTGACTGACACTTAAGAAACGATGAGTCATAAAACAGCAAATTACCTTTCTGATTTATTTATCTATTTATTTAATTTTCCGCTTTCCCCAACCACACTTCTTGATTCAACCAAGCAACTTACGTTTTATTTAGCAATCAATGCATTTTTTATTGTTTGATTGCTTACATTCTTAGCCATCCCCAATCTTTCCTTGTTTTTGTCTTGTCATCTATCAGAGCTGGTTACTGTAAGATTACACAACTAGAACAATGCTCTCTCATTGTGTTGTCCTCTTTGATTTACATGTTTTAACAGATGCGCTCAGGTAATTTGCTGCTGCAAATCTACATGTTCTTAGATGTCAAAGAGCCAATCAGGCGAGACGTTGACTTTAACTCCATATAAGGACAACCTTGAGTGCTCTAGGTAGTGAGCAGCGGGTGTTTCCCGTGCTGAGGGCACACATTGTTCCTCACAGGGATGCTGGCCGGGTCCAGAGAGTCCATGCATTCATTATTAGTATCTTTGTATTTCATTATTGTTTATTATTATTATTTATATACCTATACAGAAGTAGATTGTCACATATATGATTTTGAAGCCGAAAACCAGTCTCGATCATGAGCAGAGCTGGGTAGTAACTGATAACATGTAATCTGGATCATGTAATCCGACTCCAAAAATTAAGTACTTGAAATTAGATTAAATATAGCATTTTATAATCAGACTACAGTTACTTTTTATGGATGACAGTGATGACATATTAATCATACAGTAACAATAAATTATCAATAATTTATTGATTCTCCTTTATTCCTCTTTTTCATCTGTTAAATGTTCCTTGTATGCACTCAGAAAGTCGCCCAGTTTTGTGGACTTTCACACAGAGATCAGTCACTAGTCAAGTGGATATAATTACACAGAAAATTAAAAGGCTAAACAGCATTTGACCACTGCATCTAAAATCATCTCAGTTTTAAGAAGTGTTTCAACATTGCAAATTTAATTATCATTCATGCAGTGGGTTATTTAATAATGCGTTACTATGACTTTTGTATTTCCGGGAACTGCAGGCACTCCCAAGTACCTCTGTAGCACCTTAAGTACCTATGAGACTTTAAATATTTTAATAATTAAGTATCTCATTTGCCTGCTCATGGTTCTCTGATGCTGGTGACTTGTCATGCAGGTAAACAGATATTTAATTTAGTAAATGTTCTATTTAATTTGGATGTTTTTTAATTATTTTAATTTGACATTTTCTGTGAAGTTATCAATCATTAGCTTTTCATTAAATTTAAACCACAGCTTAAAGAAAACTTTGACACAATGCACTTCCTGTTGTTTATTACATACGGAATATAAATAAAGTCTTTTCTAATCTAATAGGTAAAAAAAAAATTCAAACAATAAACTCAATGTTAAAGACAAGATATACTGTATAGAGAGTCTCTCAGGTGTCTGAGTCCGAGGCTGTCCAGCTCTCTCCTGTTGTGTGAAACAAGCCCTCAGGGTTTGGGGCGGCGTTAAAACTCATTGTTGAGTTGTGCAGCAAAAACTCTTTTTAAGGTAACATTTTATGAGAACTCTTCCTGTATGACATAATCTCTTCCAGCCTTTCCTTTAGCCACAAATGAAATGTCTTGTTTGGTGTTTGTTCGGAAGGCAGAGAATCGTGTCAGGACATTTGTGAGGAGGGAAATATGCTGCAAACGCTTTTAGCAGATCTGTTTACAACACTGGAGTCAAACCACTAGCAGGAGAATTCATCAATCCAACTGTACAACAGATGACCCACACAAACCGCACAAATGAAATAACATACTCACACAACTCCAGCGTGATTAAAGGCATTTGATATCCTGAAAATCAGGTCTTGCTGTAAACTCTCCCTTTAGGACACCTGTCGAATGAGGGAGGAGGCACACAGGACACTGGGTATAAAAGAAGCATGATTTAAAGATAAAAACAGATCCTGCTCAGTTTGAATGAAACGCAGCGTCACACCCTCGCCTCCCTGTCTCTGTTTTGTGTTGTCTACAGGCATCCCACCATACATATTGTTGTAAAAACCATGTGCCTCAATACACTTTTTAGTTATGTGGCTGACTAGAGACTTTTCTGTTTTTGATGATCCACGGTTTAACTGGTGCATGGGTCAAAAGACATAACAGCTCACCACAGTTTATAAGTCTCTGCGAAGACCACAAAACCAAATCAGCCACTTTTGATCCAGTTCTTGTTAGATCCGCTTCATGTTACCCATTTTGAGAGTCAAAGTAAATGAGATTTGACTGAATAAGGAACTACACCCTGATTGGGCATGTCAGCTTTGTAGTAAGATGCCAGTCAAGTCTGCCTTTCCTCAAAGAAAGAATACATCTCTCCTGTAAGAAGCCTCTTGCTAGGGCTGAGATGAAAGCTCAACTTTGACTTGTATGGGTTTTAGTCTTTCTTCTGGAAGGAAAATTACTATTTGTGTAAAAATAAGAAAATTTGTTAATATCAGTGCATTCGATAATATAATTAGGGCTACCAACTCGAGGCAAATGAAATTCGGATTAATCAAGAAAGTATATCTAATAATGGTGTCAATATACTGTTTTTATACCATTAAAGATAAGCACCACTCACAACAATCTATTTTTCAATGAAGTCTGACAATCTAAAAACACAGCTGTTTGGTCTGATTTTAGTTGAAAGCATAATGAATGCTAGAGTATGATTGTTGTTTGATGTTTTTGCTGATTTTAAATCTTATATAATCACTTTATAAGTCACACGGTGCAGTTGGTTTCTTTTCACATATGCGGCCAATGAGCTTGCTGCAAAGCATTCAAATGCTTGGCTAGTGCTTGCGGTAGCAGTCGCAGTACGCTTTAGAAGTGCTCCACCTTCCCCAGCTCCACCTGTATAGATCTACTATGGGGTAGTTTCAGGTACGCTATCTATGGGGGTTATTTCATGTTATATGCACAGCAGCATGTCTGTGGATGTCTCAGTACTTGCTTTTCCACAGCAGCGTAGCAGATCTATTACACCAAGACCTATGCTCATTAATCAACAGACAGATACCATAAATAAACCAGAGTTAGCCTTATTGGCTAATTTTCATCTGTTGACCTTTTCCAGATTTTAAAAAATGCAACCTAAAATGTAAAAGATCAAAATCATCACACACAAAACAGAATAATACCAGCTCATTTACATACAATAACACTACTAAAGATAATAATGGCCTAGTGTGCATCAGTATCTCTCTTCACAGGAAGTGAAGAGGAACATTTGTCCACCAGTCACTGCACCAGACCTAAGTACTTCACAAATGTTTAATACAATAAACATTTAAACATGTACTTAATTCACCTCAGGTGGGGTTTCTACTAATACTATAATTACTGCTAGTTGTTACTTATAGTCATGTCCACCAAAAAGGGGATATTTTTGTGAAGTGAACTTTAACAGAGATTCCTAACACTATTTGGAGCCATTAGAGTGGGAACACATCACTTGATTATGTGTCATATCTTAAAGAGAAAGACCATCATCTAGTGCATTGAATAAACAAATATCTCAGCATGTCAAGAATCCTCTCCTGGAGGAAGATGGTATTGCAAATGTGGCAGTCATATTTAAATTATGCTTCTTTGTCTAGTAAATTCTTTAAAGTGGGAGAATTGCATGTAAAATTTACTGTCATTTGTGAGTTATGATTGCAGGCTCAGTCATAGTTTCTCATGAAGTTCTTGATGCACTTGAGAGCTTAAACTATAAAACCTGTCACTAATAGTTTATGGCACTATGTGCCCCGTCACACAAAAATATGATCATGCCAATAAAGGTTGATAATTTACACCTCAATTCCATATTTCAAAAAATACATTTTATTTAATACAACAGGATCAGGAATTTCTGTGATTTCAACAACTGTTTTCCAAAGCTGTTTATAACATTTTGAGCTGTTTGAACATGTTTTTATATACTTTTACAAGATATTACGTCATCTTCAAACCACATTAACCCATTTAAAACAAATGAAAAGCTGAAAACTTCCAGCTTTTGGAAACCATTCACTTATTGTCACTTTCCACAAACAGTTTACAAGTTAAAGGGATAGTTCCCCCCAAACTTCTGTCATTGATTACTCACCCTCATGTCATTCCATTTCCATTTATGCATTAAGCAGACCCTTTTATCAAAAGTGGCTTATAGTGCGTTCAGACTAAACAATTTATTTATTTATTTGTTTTACCAGTGTGTATGTTCCATTTTGAAACCCATTCCACAGAACATAATTGAAGATATATTTGATTTTTAATTTGCGTCGTGGTACTCGTTAATGGTGGAAGATGGTAACTCGGGCAAATCTTAATTTGTGTTCCGAAGATGACCAAAGGTCTTAAGGGTTTGGACCGATATGAGGGTAATTAATTAGTAATTAATGACAGAATATTCATTTTTAGATGAACTATCCCTTTAAGACATACATATCATGTTCTTTAAAAACAGTTAAATACCATTATTTTTTTATGTAAGTTATAAGCAATTTTCCAGTCTGCGCTCTGTCTACAGCCCTCCTCCTCCCCAGCACCACCTGTCTAGATCAGCTTCAGGGTTCTCGTTAGTCTTGCAGCAACATCATAAACTAGAGCTGTGCAATTAATCGCATACGATTGTCATGCACATCTCATCAGTAAAGCTGGTCCTGTGATTAGTAGTAAATCACCATCACCTGCTTTCAGATTGAGTGGCATTCAATACACAGAGCCATAGTTCACTGACAATTAGGCAATATCGCATTTTGGTATTTTTTGTAAATTGCAAATAAAAAGGGGGGAAAAGGAAACATTACATAAAATAAATATTTTATATACAGTGGTGGCCAAAATTGTTAGAACACCTGACAGATTTGAAAACATTGACTTGTTTTGCCTCCAAAATATGATTTAATTTCATAATATTCATGAAATATGAATGGTTGCTCTGAGCACAACAAATTAAGTGAGTCTGTACTGTTTTTATCCACTTTTAATTGAAATTTTTTTCTGTATGTCCACCTTTTACATCAATTTTAGCAGCACATCTCTCTGACATAGTGTCAATATTGATAACTTCAACACTAATGTTATCCCATGCCTTCTGCAACTCAAGCCAAAGGCTTTCCTTTGAATGTACAATAGATCTGTCCATTTTATTCTTCAAAAACCCCTAAATTTGTTCGAAAGGGTTGAAGTCCGGACTTTGAGTGGGCCAGTCTTTCATTTTCAGTGTTCCAGCATATTCCTTCCATTGCAAGTAGTTCCAGCAATAGTTTTATGGGTTTTGTAAGGGCCAATTCAACCTCTTAAATGTGTATTAGGGCTGTTAGTCGATTAAAATTTGTAATCTAATTTACATTTAATCATTTAGCAGACATTTTTATCCAAACCGACTTACAAATGAGGACAATGGAAGCAATCAAAACCAACAAAAGAGCAATAATATGCAAATGCTATAACAAGCCTCAATTAGCTTAACCCAGTACGTGTAGCAAGGTTTTTATAAATCATATAATAAATAAAAAGAAAACACAATAGAAAAAACAATAGAACAAGCTAGTGTTAGATGCCCTTTTTTGTTGCTTTTGTTAATTGTATAATAAACAAAAAGAGAACAAATGGATAGAATACAAAAAGATTAGGGTTTGAAAACAAGCAGTAAATGAATAGAGTGCAGATGTTTGTTTGTTTATTTGTTTGTTTTAATAGAATTAGAAAGAGAGTGCTAGAGTTAGAGGGTCAAATAAAGATGGAAGAGATGTGTTTTAAGCCGATTCTTGAAGATGGCTGAGGACTTGAGGTTTGAGTTGGACAGGTCATTCCACCAGGAGGGGACATTTAATTTAAAAGTCTGTAAAAGTGATTTTGTGCTTCTTGGGGATGGCACAATAAAGCAATATTCACTTGCAGAACGAAAGCTTCTAGGGGGCACATAAGTCTGAAGTAATGACTTTAGGTAAAGGGGTGCAGAGCCAGTGGTGGTTTTGTAGCCAAACATTAATGCCTTGAATTTTATGCGAGCAGCTATTAGTAGCCAGTGCAAATTGATAAACAGAGGTGTGACATGCATTCCTTTCGGATCATAAAAAATTTATCTTGCTGCTGGGTTCTGGATTAATTGTGAAGTTTGATAGAACTGACTGGAAGACCTGCCAAGAGAGCATTGCAATAGTCCAGCCTGGACGGAACAAGAGCTTGAACAAGGAGTTGTGCAGCATGTTCTGAAAGAAAGGGCTTGATCTTCTTGATGTTAAATAAAGCAAATCTGCAGGATCGGACAGTTTTAGCAATGTGGTCTGAGGAAGTCAGCTGATCATCAATCATCATAACTCCAAGGCTTCTGTCTGTTTTTGAAGGAGTTATGGTTGATGTGCCTAACTTGATGTTGAAATTATGATTAAACGATTGGTTTGATGGAACCACAAGCAGTTCTGTCTTGGCAAGGTTGAGTTGAAAGTGATGGTCCTTCATTCAGCAAAGAAATGTCTGTTAGACAAACTGAGATGCAAATAGCTACCGTCGGATCATCAGGATGGAATGAAAGATAGAGTTGAGGGCCATCCGCATAGTAGTTATATGAAAAGCCATGTTTCTGAATGACAGAACCTAGTGATTTCACGTAGACAGAGAAGACAAGTGGGCCAAGAACTGAGCCCCCCAGTAATTAGATATTGTGACTTGGACACTTCACCTCTCCAAGATTCATTGAAGGAACTTTCTGAGACAATTGGAGTGCGGTTCCTGCGATGTCCTTTGTCAATAGGGTTGACAGGAGGATATGGTGGTTAACCATGTCAAAAGCAGTAGACAGATACAGCAAGATAAGTATTGAAGATTTGCAATCTGCTCTTACCAGTCTTAGGACTTAGTGGAAACATAAGCAGAGAAGGAACAGAGGAGTGACTGATACATATTAAGGTCAGTAGGATATTTTTTTTTTTTTTTGCGCCACACCCTTTCAGCAGCCGTGAGCTTAGAGCAATGTTGTTGACAAGGGGGTGGTATAGCTGGCCTGGAAGACAAGGGGCAGACTGTGTCTAAAAAGGATGTAAGAGTGGAGCAGAATGTATCAGTGGAACTGTTAACATCAAGATAATGCCAATTGTTTAGGGGGAGGAAGCAAAGATGAAACCATAGATGATAGCCGAGAGGATGAGAGTGAGTGTCAAAAGATGACATGTGGACGGGTAAGTGATGTGTCAGGGACCATGTTGAGGTTAAGAGTGAGAAGGAAGTGATCTGAGGTGTGCAGCGGAGTAACCAGAACATGATCAGTGGAGAAGTGTCTTGTGTAATTAAGGTCCAGTTGGTTGCCTGATTTGTGAGTATACCAAGTTAAAACTCACTTGTGAACAAAAGAAGCAAGCAGAGTGTGGAAGTCTGCAGACTGAAGTTTAACTAGGTCGATTTTGAAGTATTCAAGCATAGCTAGGTGAGTACCATTCTCAGGTAAGGTTGAGAGCAGCACATCTAATTCATCCAAGAAGTTATCTTGTGGTCCTTGGGGTTGACACATAGTAAGAGTTGGTCATTAAAACTGAAACAGAAGTGAAGCAATGTGTAGAAAAGAGGACAAATCAAAAGCAATTCTTATGTCCCTTGCACAGTGGAGTCACACAGTAGAATCGATGATCTTTAAACTATTTGGTCTTCACATGAGGGCTGCTGCGTCCACTGCCACAGTATGCTAGCCTTTTTTATGCACGTTTGACAAAACAGAAATTAAATTCAGCTGAACACACTTTAATGCACTCGACGCTGACAAGGTATTATATGTGATAGAGTACAAGACCAAACACAACTTCAGCACGTCTCAACATGGTAAACAAAACAAGTGTTTCCCAACAATGACAACTGCGGTAGACTCTAATGAGACAAGAAATAAATACACTTATGATCTGCTTAACTTCCACTGATTGACTGCTTCTCTCAAAGAGTATTTCATTACACTGGCTATGTCCAAAAGCTCTAAAATGCTGCCTTTGGAGGTAGCATTCCAAGGCAGGAAGGCTGCAAGGCACATCCGAATCCAAATGCTGCTTTACTTCCTGTCTCCAGAGGTACCTTCTTCTAATAAAATTTTGAAAGCAGCATAGATGTATCCTTCGCTGCCTTTGATATCCCACCACCCTGTGCGTTCAATTCCATGACGGTTGAGCTAAAAAAAAATTTGATTTGAAAGTTAAGTTAGGTGGTCAGTTTGTGTTTAAATATATATTTATGACAATGTTATTTCTAGTGAGAAATTTGTATTATAGTAATTTTCTCTTTTTGTTGTAAATCATTAAACAGTTACGCTGCCTCAGAAGCCTGTCCAAAATCAATTTCCTGATGTGCCTTCATGCAAAAACGCTGCCTGCAAAGTCATTGCCTAAGGCAGCAAGTCAGTCTGTCTTTTGCTAGCACTTGAACACACTTTACTGATTATCACAACAAAGAGCTATGCAAGCACATGACACTGACAAGGTATGTGATAGAGTGATTAATTACATTATGTTTTAAATGAATTAATCGCAAAATAAATTTGAATGTAAAAATACATTTTATTGTATTTGTGGGGGGGTGAACGTTTTTGTTTTTATTATTTTGTAATTAAATTATACTCTAAATAAGAAACAAAAACTGGTGGCAGGTGTTGGTAAATGTCTTTATGAGTCATTCATTCATTCAGTTTAAACCGCTGATTCATTCAGGAATTAAGTAAATGGCTCTCTTTATGAATGAGCCTTTGAATCAATGGTGAATCAATGAATGAATCAATGAATCAATGGATTTTTAGAAATCTTGGCCAACTGAAAAGTATAAAAATGAAAAGTATAAGCATGTACAGCTCTCAATACTTAGTTGGGGCTCCTTTTGCCTGAATTACCGCAGCTATGCGGCGTGGCATGGAGTCGATCAGTCTGTGGCACTGCTCAGGTGTTATGAGAGCCCAGGTTTCTCTGATAGTGGCCTTCAGCTCTTCTGCATTCTTGGGTCTGGCATATCGCATCTTCCTCTTCACAATACCCCATAGATTTTTTATGGGGTTAAGGTCGTCAGACGAGTTTGCTGGCCAATTAAGAACAGGGATACCATATGGCTGCATTGACCTTGGACCTCAGAAAACACAGTAGACCAACACCAGCAGATGACATGGCAGACCAAACCATCACGAACTGTGGAAACTTTACACTGGACCTCAAGCAACGTGGATTGTGTGCCTCTCCTCTCTTCCTCCAGACTTTGGGACCTTGATTTCCAAAGGAAATGCAAAATTTACTTTCATCAGAGAACATAACTGTGGACCACTCAGCAGAAGTCCAGTCCTTTTTGAGGCGAGACGCTTCTGACGCTGTCTGTTGTTCAAGAGTGGCTTGACACAAGGAATGCGAAGCTGAAACCCATGTCTTGCATACGTCTGTGTGTAGTGGTTCTTGAAGCACTGACTCCAGCTGCAGTCCACTCTTTGTGAATCTCCCCCACATTTTAGAATGGGTTTTGTTTCACAATCCTCTCTGGGTTGCTGTTATCCCTATTGCTTATACACTTTTTTTTCAACCACATCTTTTCCTTCCCTTCGCCTCTCTATTAATGTGCTTGGACACAGAGCTCTGTGAACAGCCAGCCTCTTTTGCAATGACCTTTTGTGTCTTGCCCTATTTGTGCAAGGTGTCAATGGTCGTCTTATGGACAACTGTCAAATCAGCAGTCTTCCCCATGATTGTGTAGCCTACAAAACTAGACTGAGAGACCATTTAAAGACTTTGCAGGTGTTTTGAGTTAATTAGCTGATTAGAGTGTGGCACCAAGTGTCTTCAATATTGAACCTTTTTACAATATTCTAATTTTCTGAGATACTGAATCAGTCTGTCTGTGTGTAATGAATGAATATAATAAACAAGTTTCACTTTTTGAATGGAATTAGTGAAATAAAACAACTTTTTGATGATATTCTAATTATATGACCAACACCTGTATATACCATGCTCACCTAGTCTGTTGTTGCTGCGGTATTGCTTCTGTTTCTTTGTTTGTATTGATTGTATGTTTGTGAAATTCTTCTTGCCAGTGTTTATGCTCTGTTTTTTATTTTTTTATTATTATTTGTTTTTCATCTTTATTTAGGGACTTATAAACCGCATTTGGATCTTTTATGCTTTCCAAACTTTTCTGTGACAGACCGTGGCAATCTAACGGTCATTACAACGCAATGACAACATCCCGGATCAACACTGTTCATGTACTACAGTGTAAGATTACATTAATTACATATAACCATTTTAATATATAGAGGGACTGAAATGTAGACCTTTGTGTATGTGTTTTTGACCAACATTATACATGATATGACATTTTAATTGTGTTATTTTTTCATAACTAAATAATTAAGTTAACATTTTAAACTTACAGCCCTAATATATACAATATATATGAGCACACTATGCACTAGAAAAACTTTGTAAAGGAAAGTTTATTAAAAGTTTACTCACAGGTCAGGTGTCTCAATTTATTCTTCCTTTTGGCGTCTGGTACATCTGCTATTCTCTGTCACTCATTTCATGAAAACAGCCACAGCTGACTAACAGCCACACACGCTGCTATGATAAAAAGTCGACATTGTGGATGATTTCACTGGCAACATTTGACAGAGTGTTAAACATTGGATTAAAATTAACTGACTAATCATATCAGCAACACATGAGAAAGTGTGAATGAGTACTAATCAAGTAAAATCACTATCATACTAATTAGACTGTGAGTGCAGACTGATTGCGATAAAAGGTGGGAAAAGGGGCTTCCAATTACTGTGTTCTTGTTAGCAATGGTAACCTCCAAAGAAACACGTGCAGCCCCCATGACTGCATCAAAATGGCCTCACATGCAGGAAAATTGCTACAAAGAATATTGCACCTGAAAGGACCATTTACCAGATCATCAAGAACTTTAAGGAGAGAGGTTTGACTGCAATGAAGAAGTCTTCAGGACGCCCACTTGCTCAGGAACGGCAGCAGGTTGGTGGAGAGCATTTGCAGGCACAGTGAAGCCAGGACTTCTGGACAACAGCCTGGTGTCAAGAAGGGAACCAAAGAAGCTACTTCTTTCCAAGAAAAACGTCAAGGTTTTTGAAGGAAGTACAAGGATTGGTCTGCAGAAGACTGGTCCAAAGTTATTTTCTCTGATGAAGTTTCCTTCCGAATGTTTGAGACATCTGGGAAATCAATTGTTCAGAAAAGAAAATGTGAACGCTACCATGAGTCCTGTGATGTGTCAACAGTGAAGCATACTGAGATGCAAAACGTTCTGAAAGACCAACTTATTCTAAAGATCCATGAGCAATTGTTGATGATCCAAGTGATAAAGAATCATTATCATTAAATTGAAATTTTGGATCTGTGGCCATGCTTCTCTCAATCCCATAGAGAACCTGTGGTCAGTCCTAAAAAGGCGAGTGGAAAATCATAAGCCCACAAATTGTGATCAGCTCTGAGAATAAGGCAAGAATGGATCGGCATCGGTCAGGGTTTTGCCCAGAAACTAATCCAGAATACCAGAGCCGACTGCAGGGGTTATATAGGAGAAGAGTCAACACTGTAAATACTTATTATGCCAATAAAATCCTTTAAAACCTTTATAACTGTTTTTTAGTATACCATAGAAACATATGGAAAAATTATCTATAAATACCAAAGCAGCAAACTTTGCAAAACAAAAATTTATGTCAATGCCAAAACTTGTGTCCATGCCCTTCATATGCTCAGCAACTCGATGGTTTCTCACCCAGCTTATTTGGTTATGTTTTTTTTTTTCTTCATGCTTTTCAAAGCAACAACCACATGATGCCATTCATAGAGTTCCACAAGGAAATGCTCTGCATATGTTGTGGCAAGGGAGAATGCAGGAGTCTTAAAATTCACTAGAATAGAGTTTAATACTGAAAACACAGGGTACATACAACTCAGGAGAAAAATCAAACAACGAGTAACAGAGTTGACCAGACAAGGAATCACCATAAAAGTAAACTTTGGAACAAGGACGGGTAAAACACAGAAAAACAAGTCCACAACACTGACATTAACATTAATAGAGAATCAGAAGCCCTCCCTGGGCTCAACGGAGATCAGGAGCCGACACTGGAGTGAGCTCTTGGGCAGCCTATGGGCCTACTTAAGAACGGCCGATGGGCTTGACTCAGGAGTATCCGGCTGGCTTGACTTTGGATCATACAGAGGGCTTGTGGGAGCCACGACCGGTGGACTTGACAGTGGTGGGGCTGGAGGGCTTGTCTGCTGAGCTGCCCATTAACATTAGTGAGAAACGGCCGGCCAGCTTAAATGCTGACTTTTAAGAGCCTGGCATTTCTGGGCTGAGAACAACTCAGGAGAAAAACCAAACAATGAGTAACCAAGCTGACCAGACAAGGAATGAGGGAACAAACAGGAACTCATATAAACAGGACAAAAAACAAAACAGGTGCATAGAATAATCAATCAAATCAACAAGAACAGGAAAATGACCGTAAAGGAAACTCAGGAACAAGGACAGGGTAAAAACTGTAACGACTGGGTGAAGGAGTGGCAGGAAGCAAGTGCAAGATTAATGTAATTTAATGAAGACAAGGATACAATACAAAACTGATACACAAATGACGCTGGGAGGAATGCACAGCCCAAGATGGTGGCGATGAGTGACGAATCCGGAAAGGCGGAGGAGAGTTGGCAGCAGGAGAGGGTGACACAGGTACTGCAGGGAAGCGAGCCGAAGGTAAGTGGTGTTGCTTGGTGGTTGGTTGCGTAGAGTGGATGGGTTTCCGGGGAGACACAAACATCCAACGCAGAAACACACAAGAAAGCAAGGCATAGGTCAGAAACATGAAACAACGCTCTCACAAACACAAGATGCTAGACAGGCCAATATATAGGGATGAGTAATGAGTGACAGCTGTTGCTGATGACTATTAATGGAGATGCCCACAAACTAATCAGTGCTGACACCCAGAGATCAGTGACAGAACACCCCCCCCCATCTAAGAACGCCTCCTGGAGTTCCCAGAAAGGCCTACCTGCTGATTGTAATCACCAATAAGGGAGTGATCCAGTATGTCCCTAGTAGGTATCCAACTCCTCTCCTCTGGATTGTAACCTTCTCAGTCCACCAAGTACTGGAATCCTTGTCCCCTCTGTCTCGAGTCCAGAATACGATTAACCGAATAAGTCGGTTCCCCATCTACGAGACACGGCGGCGGGGGAACCGGGGTAGGTGGATTAATACGTAAATAAAACACAGGTTTAATTTTGGACACATGGAAGGCGGGATGTATTCTCCTGTACGCTGGAGGTAGTTATGAGGCGGACTGGCACCAGACTAATGATCTTGGTGACAGTAAATGGGCCAATAAATTTGGGAGCTAATATGTTAGAAACGGAATGGAGAGGAATATTTTTAGTAGAAAGCCACACTTTTTATCCACGACGTAAACGGGAGGCTTTGATCGGTGGCGATCGGCCTTGGCCTTAGTGCGCTCCCTCATCCGGAGTAGAGTCTCGCGGGCTCTGGTCCAGGTGTGTTGGCACCTCTGGATAAATGTGTGAGCGGAGGGGACCACAACTTCAGATTCCAGACTTGGAAAAGCTGGTGGCTGGTAACCTAAGCTGCACTGAAATGGAGAGAGGCCCGTGGCTGACACTGGAAATGAATTGTAAGCGTACTCCACCATAGAGAGTTGTTGGCTCCAAGAAGAAGGATTCTTGGAGACCAAACATTGCAATGTTCTCTTTAAATCTTGGTTGGCTCGCTCAGACTGCCCGTTACTCTGGGGATGATAACCCGAAGACAGACTAACCGTTGCTCCTAGCAATTTACAAAATTCTTTCCGAAATTTGGATATGAATTGGGATCCCCTGTCAGAAACCACGTCTACTGGGAGGCCATGTAACTGAAAGACGTGATTTAGGACAGTGACCGCTGTCTCCTTGGCTGTAGGTAATTTGGGCAAGGGAATGAAATGTGCCGCCTTTGAGAACCGGTCCACTATGGTCAAAACGACTGTCATGCTATTAGATGGCGGTAACAAAATCTAGTGCGATATGTGACCAGGGTCTCGAAGGGACAGACAGCGGTTGAAGAAGCCCATCAGGAGGCCAGTTAGACGACTTACCACTTGCGCAAACTGAGCAAGCCAAAACAAAATCGTGGACGTCTCGAGCCATAAGTGGCCACCAGAATCGTTGTTTAACTAAACCCTTGGTTCGGCTTATCTCTGGATGACAAGCAACGTTAGAGCAGTGCATACGAGTGCTGTGACGACTATTTTCTCAGGTAAAATACCCTCAGGAGTCACCAGGCAGGCGGAAGGATCAAAAAGATGTGATAAAGAATCGGGTTTGACATTTTTGGAATCCGGGCGGTACGACAGAGTAAAATCAAAACGAGCGAAAAAAGTTCCCACCGAGCCTGCCTGGAATTGAGTCTTTTGGCAGTTCTAATGTACTCTAAATTCTTGTGATCAGTCCAAACAATGAAAGGTACCCCTGACCCTTCCAACCAGTGATGCCACTCCTCTAAAGCTAATTTGACAGCCAAGAATTCTCTGTTACCAATGTCATAATTGCGTTCAGCAGGAGATAAACGATGAGAGAAAAACGGGCAGGGATGCAGCTTATCGTCCGAGGCAGCATGTTGGGAAAGAACTGCTCCTACCCCCACCTCTGATGCGTCGACCTCCACCACGAACTGCCGTGTGGGATCAGGGGCTAAAAGGATGGGAGTCGAAACAAAGCCGCTCTTGAGTTTGGTAAATGCAGTCTCGGCTGCATCTGACCACCTAAACGGAGTACTGGGGGAGGTCTAGGCCGTCAGAGGTGAGACTAGTTGGCTGAAATTACGAATGAAACGTCATAAAAAATTGAAAACCCCAGAAACCGCTGTAGGGCCTTACGGGAATCTGGAGATGGCCAATCTATCAGAGCCTTAAGTTTGTCAGGATCCATACGTATTCCCTCGGATGAGACAATATACCCTAGGAAGGCTTTAGCTTTAGTCGTTTTATTACTTCAATTTAAACTAAAGCAAAATTGGAAATGTTGCCTTGGTTACTAGCTGAAATAAAATATGATAAATTTTTTATTAATTTGTTTTTATTTTTCAGTTTCAACTTCAATGAATGTTTAAAATATTTAGAATGGTTTTAATTTTCCTGCATCATGAAACAGTGATTTATGCTCTCAGTGTTAAGATTTTTGTGATTAGATTGTATGTGATGCATTTAGGAGGTCCTTTTATTTATTTATTTATTTTTTTTTTTTTTAACTATTGCTTGTTGCTAATGTTTACCCTCATCTGTCAATAATCAAACCAAGCTTTTAAATGCATATGACTATTTTTTTTTTTATCAAATATTTGCATAGTTAATCTTAAAAACAAATTGCATTACCCAAACCGAAAATAAAACAGTTATGAAATAAGCATTCTGTGTCCTTAACTCCTAACACTGGTGTAGCTATCATATTTTATAGCAGTCAATGCAATTTGGGAAAGAAATCAATTAAATCTGTAGTATGTGTGCGATAACGTCATTTGTAATCATTAACATTTTCACAATATTATTTTTTCTCTCAGTAACTGTAACTGATTACAATTAAAATAATTTTGAATTAAACTGTGTAATTGAGTCACATGTATCTAGTTACTTTCCAGCAGTGCTCGGTCTGCTGCAGATCTCGCTGTCTAGAGCGGGAGCAGTGACACAGTGACACACTACTGAGGGAGAAACGCCAGCAGGGCAACAAACACGGACACACAACAGTAAGTTATTCAACTATACAAAGGACTTTTGGCTTTCCAAATTGTCTGTATACAAACAATGAGGCGTTTGGTTCTAATTTATATTTTAATTATGTCGAACATTTATACATAAGGAGTAACAAACATCCTCCCCAGTGTGATTAGAAGTTGACAATGATTTATTCCATCACTGCATTAAGAAGTGTTAGTTTACATTTGCATTTAGATATCCTGATATTTTGGTTGAGTAAAAACTCATCAGGTTTTTTTTTTTGAGTTGAGTTTTGAGTTTTGAGAGAGACGCTGGACTTTGGATTATTTGCAGTCGGAAACATGTATGAATGCTTTTATTTTATGTGAACTTGTGAACTTATGTATCGTTGTTTTTTTTTTTTTTTTTTTTTTTTTTTTTTTTTTTTTTTGAGTAGAATACTACTTGTGGTACAGAACAGTATGCAGCACACGCAGTACATGCTGGGAAAGCTGTATTGGCTGTACCCTAATTGTTGAGGGTTGCCCTCTGATATCAATTGTAGTATTCATATTTACTTAATGGCTTATTTAATTGAACCACTGCAATTTTGAAGGAAAATGCATATAAAATGTGTTTATGTATATACTGCATACTTCTAAGTATACAGTGTGATACTGTGCAGTATGTAATTTATTTAAAACTTTCACAGTTTTGTCCAATTTAATAATATAATTGATGTTCAAACGTCATATTGAACACATTGCATTTCCACACTTAACTCTAACAATTACTGCATACTTTGATGGATGGATTTTTTACTTTCATTCTTATTAGTGTAGAAAATTTGCATTCTGCACACACTTTGAATAATGCATCCCTATGCATATAGAGAGTCACGTGTATTGTTTGCTTAAACCATTCTTGGAAGTTCACATTGATGTGTATTCAGTGTGTCAAAATTTTTGCAAGATTGATGACTAAAGAATGTGCATCAGGGGTGTTTATACATTTTTATTCAGTTTAGGAATGAAAGATTTAAGGTGGTATTATATATTCTGTCATAACTGTACAGTGCTATTTTTTATTAATTCTTGAAAGTTTCTGGAAATTCTCTGTCCCTTTGCAACCTTACTTTGAACAAGCTTATCTAGTCTATTTTAAATAGGGGGAAAAAAGTAATTAATTTTATCTAATTGTGTCCGTTTTCACACACTGACACATCGCTAACTCAAAAACTCAAGGCTTCAAGAAAGTTTAGATTCACCTGTATTTATGACTTTGTGAATGACATTACATACAATCTTCCTAACATGATTTGAACGCACTAGTAAGATCAGATTAATCTGATGATAATGTACCACTGTAAATTAATGTAATAAAAATGGCCATACTTTCATTTAATGTGCATTATATGAATGTTAAGGAACACACCGCCAGTCTGTGCTGAAGTAAAGATGTATGTGATTTGTAGTTGTGAGTCCTTAACCGAAGCATTGCTGGGGTTGATGTGTGGCCATCCCAGAGAATCTCTTTCATTGTTTTATTCGTCCAGGAAGGTGAATCTGTCTGCATTCCTGATCATAACTAAGCCAGTGTTTTCTGACTCTGTCCTTGAAGTGCTGTTCATGCTGTGCTCACATTCTTCCTTCATTATTCAGCTGGAAGTGTCACTTATAGCCTGTTTACAAGAGCATGTTATCGGTTTCAAGCAGTTCCTGGTTTTTCGATGTCAATGTTGAGGTTAAAGTGATGTCAGGACAAAACACCTCAACAATGTCTGTGGGAGGCTGTTTGCTCATGACCTCCAAGCATTTGACTAGATTACACTGGATGAAACTTGCTTATTTTGAGTGATTGTCATCTATTACAGGAAACAATTACTGCTGTACTGTCTCCTCTACTGCTCCTATAACTCATAGTCCTAAATTATTATGAAAACACTATTTAATTGTCCTCTGTCATTATCTCCTGGGCTCAGTGTTATGACTTTTGGGAAGTCCAGATGGTTCCACCCCAGTTCTGCCACATTTTCCCTCATAAAAGTCAACAAACTTTTAGCCTTGACATGCAACTGCACTGCCAAAAATAGGACTCTGTGTGCTGTGATAAAATTACATTTTCTGTGTTGAAGGGTTAAAGTAATTCAACACAATTCAATACCACGACTTAGGTGTCCTTGAGCAAGGCATCGAACCCCCAACTGCCCCCCGGGCGCCGCAGCATAAATGGCTGCCCACTGCTCTGAGTGTGTGTTCACAGTGTGTGTGCACTTTGGATGGGTTAAATGCAGAGCACGAATTCTAAGTATGGATCATTATAGTTGGCTGAATGTCACTTCATTTTTTGTCAGAAAATGACCATTGTCTTTTTCTGTTTTTGTGCATTCTTACAATGCATAAGAGACCTGTATTACACTTTGAAAAATAGAATAAAATCGTTATTAAATGTTCTAGTGACAATGTAAATTGTTGTTGCCATCCAAAGAAGGCCACTGTGACAGTGAGGTGTTGGGGGAAAAGGGGTAATGTGAGGCGTTTTGGTACTCGGCTTCTTTCTCTCTCTCCTCTCGTTTTGCGCACTGTGCTGTATGAGTCCCTTCGTGGAGAGGCTGGTGGTCACACACTGCTCTCTGTGGGAAACAATAGAAGTTAGGGTTAGCCGAGTCTTTTGGAGACATCTCTCGCCTCTGTGTTCGTTTGCCAGGTTTATAAAGCCAGTGCCTGATGGGACGCAGGTATGGCCGCTCACCCCGTGATCAGCAGGTGTGACTGCTCATTTTCCAGGGCAACGCTGATGAGAGCTCGGGACACGTGTCAATCCCCCCCAAGCATCGTCCTGTTCCTGTGGAGAAGCAGGGAGATTGGGGGAGGGCGGCAAATGGACCCTGGTGCGGCCGCAGGAGGTGTCCATTAGGCGCTGGAAGGTGGCTGGGGCCCCGTGCAGGCCGAAGGGAAGGACCCGGTACTCCCAATGGCCACTTGGGGTTGAGAAGGCCGTCCTTGGTTAGGGAGACCTGCCAGTAACCCTTGGTGAGGCCTAGGGTCAAGATGAAATGAGCCCTTCTCAGGCGATCCAGCAGCTCGTCGACCTGGGGCATCTGGTAGCCGTCGAACTTGGAGACTTCATTTAGGCAGCGGAAGTCGTTACACAAGCGAAAGTTGCCGTTGGGCTTTGGAACCATGACAATGGGGCTTGAACATAGGCTGCATGATGGTTCGATGACCCTTAACCCCAACATATACTGTACCTCTTCCCCGGTGGCGTGTCGCCAAACCTCCGGGACACGATAAGGCCACCGTCGGACGATGACCCCAGGTGGTGTGCGAATGTCGTGCTTCAGAACGTGGGTTCACCCAGGCTGGGGGGGAGAACACATCAGAAAACTGACTGACCAGGTGTTGCAGCTCCGACTTTTGGGTGGCCAAGAGTTGAGGGTCCATGTCGACAACCACAGGAGGTGAGTTGGCGAAGGCAGAGAGCTCGGGCCCAGTCCCAATTCAGCGCTTCAGGAGATTCACATAATACAGCTGGTCCTCTTTTCTTCTTCCTGGCTGCCGCACACGGTATGTGATGGGGCCGACCTTCTCCGTGATGGTGTATGACCCATGCCAGGTGTCCAGAAATTTGCAGGCAGCCATGGGGACTAGGACCATAACGTGGTCTTCTCGCTGGAACTCACGTGCTCTTGCATCTCCTGCACATGTTCTACTGTGGTTTGGTGTTCTGCCGGTTGTTGCTCTTAGGCCTCTCTGGCAATGTAAAGCAGGCCGCGGGGCTGTCGGGCTAGGATGAGTTCAAACGTGGTGAAGCCAGTGGATGCTTGAGGGACCTCCCGGATACTGAAGAGTACATAGGGCACCATCTTGTCCCAGTTCCACTTGTCTTCGGCAGCCACTCGATGTAACATTTGTTTGAGGGTTTGATTGAACTGCTCTACCAGCCCATCGGCCTGGGGGTTGTACACCGTGGTGCGGAGCTGTTGGACCTTCAGGAGCTTGCAAAGGTCAGCCATTATCCGGGACATAAATGGGGTGACCTGGTCAGTCAGTATCTAGGAAGGGATGCCAATATACAGCTATACAGCAGATCCTATCCCTACCAGATCCACCCTGATCCGCTCGAAGGGCAACTTAATGATGGGCAGTGGTATCAGCAAGCTGGGGGGAGGGGAGCACGGTGACGTCAATTGGCAGGTTGGGCAGGCCAGACAGAAACGCTTGACTTCAGCCTCCAGGCCCAGCCATTGGAAATGGTCGCAGAAGCGCTGGATTGTGTTCTGGGCCCCCAGGTGGCTTGCCATAGGGCGTGCGTGGGCTAACTCCATCACCGCTTCCGTCTTGGTGCGTGGGACATCCAACAGGGTATTTTCCTCCCCCCTACACTGTGCGACACAGTAAAGCAGGCCATTTTTCACCACAAAGTGAGGAGTTGGGTGGGGTGCTGGCTGGAGTGCCTTCCCTTCCGCGACTCTCACTTGAGCCCAGCAGTGTTTTAAGCAGTCGTCCTCGTGTGGCTCCTTGGCGAAGGCCCCAGCCCCAGTCACCTGCTGGTAGAGATCCAAGTAGAAGTTAAATCTCAGGGGGTGACTCCCCATCCTTGGGGCTGTCTGAAGCAAGCAACACGGGGTGCCATCAGGGCTTCTTGGTTGTCCTCCATTTTGGGCAGTTCCCGGCGGGGCTAACAGGCTGAAAAGGCCTCCCGCTGTCTGGCGGCCTCTGCCAGCTTGATGGCCTCAACCAACTCTTCAATGTTAGATGGGTTCTGCACGCCGGCTGCCTGACAAAGTGGGCGTGGAAGGGCGGTCAACCTCAACGCGCTCTGCTACCTGGTGTGGACGGGACCCCTGGCCAGTAGAAATTTGCACATTGTGAAAGTGTTAGTGTAGAATGAGAACTGCAGAAAAACTTTGTTAATAGCCTGAGTGTGCCGTTCATTATCTGCACAGCCCTCAGTATCAGAATGATGTTAATGCAGCTGCCTGTAGAAACAAATGACTCCATATGAAATAAAGACTGCTTGCTTCAATACTGTACTTTAGTTGGTTGCGTCTCACAGAGCTGCCTGTTTATTCTGTCAGAAATCAGTTGAGTAAGAGCAAGATCTCTTTAAAACAAACTCTGATCGATCCATTGAAAACCAGTTGTAGCAGATTCTGCTGTAGATCGAAGTTACTGTTAGAATAGACCTCAAAGAAGAATGATGCTTTTAGTCATATTTTGTGCTTGGAAAGTCCATTCACAGCAGCTTGAACATTCTGTCAAACATCTTTGATAAAATTGTGTTCCATAGAAGACAGTCACAAAGGTTAATGGTATGATATGACAACATTTTCAGATGGGTAGTTGGTCTTTTTCATGTGGTTTTGTAGCACTTCATTGGTTTATTCATGCTTTATGATCTGTGATAAACCAGTGGAGGCTGTAGACTAAACACTCCTGGTTTGAATCTGACCATTCAAACCTACATTCACCTCAAATGGCCTTTTTTTTTGAATCTGAACGTTGTGAATATTGTTGCTCTTCTCTTGGCTGGACCTCATGTTCCTATATTTTCCTCATTGTTTCGGTTATTTTTTTTAACTGAATGGTGGGAAAGGGTCATATCAACAATCTACAGCTATTCCTTCTCCAAATGTATTGTCCGACTCTGAATCCCATTTGGATTGCTCTAAAGGTACTGCAGAGGGCCAGAGTTTATCAAGGTTCTTCATCAAGTTTAGAAACAGTAAACTTCATATCACTCTGTTGGTTGATTTCATCACTTATAAAAAATGTGATATTTTGAATGGGTCTGGTTGAAAAATTGTGTTACACAGAGCCATTAGGATTGAACATGTTTGCTTGTAGTGTCCGGTTTACTGTGCCATTTTCAGTTCCTCCACTTGTACTGATTTTATCTGAGATGAGTTCCTGCTTAAGTTGTTTATATTGCTGCTTCATGGAAAATGTCCAGGTCATATTTCACCCCAAGAAAAAAGAAAATTTACACAATGGATTCACTTGTTTTTATCAGTAATAATTAGTAGTTGTCATTATTTTCTTATGAATCTTATTTTTTCCTTTTTAAAATCATTACAGAAAATTACAAAAATAATTAGGTTAGGTATGGAATAAATACAACTACAAACAAATTAATTCAAATACGAATTTTGAATTAATACTTAATGTAAATATTATTATTTTATGCTTACTAAATTTATTTTAATAAATGGCTTAAATTTGTCCTTTCTTTCTTTTTGGTTAAAATATGAACCGGACATGTTCTTGACAGCTGAGCCTTGTTTCAAGTTATTCCTGTTATTCCTTGGTTTCCATACAGAATATAAAATCATATCTCTCTCTTCTCAGTTAATGTCCAGTGTGCAGTTCAGATTGAGTTTACAAAAGGACCTGTAAGTGAACACCTGTCTTCACTGAAGTAGGCTTTGTTCAGCTCGTTCACACTCCACATGGTTTTCCTCAGGCATCAAGATGCTCAGTTTCAGCTATTTTTGTGAACAACAGAGATGAGAGTGCTTTTACATCTGGTTTGCCAATTTTGCAGTTGTGGAGTTTAAAGAAGCGACCAAACTGTGATCTCTGCGGATCACGTTGAAGTGTATTTCTCCACTGTAATTCTGCCTCTTAAAATCGAATGTTCCTGATGTTCAAGATCTGACTTGTTTAACAGGTGATGTGTTGTGTTGTGCTGCAACCTGAAAACTTCAGGAATGTCCAAATCTCATAAAATTCTTCAGTGGTCTGGTAACACATTTAGACCGAATGAAAACAACCTTTCACTTCTATCTAGAAATGTTTGTAATGTATGCAATGTGTGCAAAGCTCCTGTAAGACCTTTCATTTTTTAAACCGTATTAATCAAGTATTCTTGCACCAAAAAATACTTTGGGTTAATTGTGCAATTTATGTGCAACCATTGTTATTAAACAACATTACAAACATGATGATTTAGTTTGACAGTTTGCTGGTGTTTTATTACACTGGGTGTTGTAAGTATCCGGTGAATGTGCTAAAAGGTTGATGCTACTTACTTGCCACTTACACTAAACCCGACCCTAGACCTAACCAATAGTGTTCACAAAGGTAAAAGTGAGAAAACACATGCAGATGCAGTGATGACATTTTAGTTTGCTATGACAAGTATTTGAGCTCTTTTATCATGACTCGTGTTTCATGGACCGCAGCAATATACTAGGTAAGAGTTACTGAGCAAGTTTACTTCAGAAAAAACATACTTACAGAGCTAGATATGTGAAGCAGATGCAATTCTTTATTATTTTACAAATCATGCACTATGATAAACTAAGCTTCAGAATCAAAGTTGTTGGGAAGTTTTTACTGCCACTAGTATTCATTTCAGCTGGAGACTGAAGTCAGTTGTTTGTATAGATATGTTTCTGGAGTTTTGCAAAAATGTAGATTGCATGCCTAACAGTGAGTGTATTGTATCGATCATTATATGTAAATGAGATTGGCTAACCTCATTGCATATGAAACACAGTATAGTTCATCAAGGTGTGGCCAAGTTTCTGCTGAACACTAATATTTAAATGTGATCATTCATATGTTAATCAACTTCCGTTTGTGTTGTCATGCAACTTGCCAAAATCCAGGTTATGAGAGTTGTGCCATTGCTTTTCTTAAAGAGTTTAGATTACAGGAAATGGGCAAAAAGGAGTCATATCTAGTGCCCAAAAAATGTGAAGGTCGGCTCTTTTAACTTGGGTGGCAGTGTGTTAAAACCCTGAGCCTTTTGTAACCAATTTGCAGTTTGCCAACATCTTGTGCTTTAGGTGAAGAAATAAAATTATGACGCGGACACCAAATTTGATTTGATTTGATACTGAAGCAGTATGTATGTGTTTTGAGGTCTTCATGCCCTCATTTAAGGGCCGTCTTTGGGAATGTGCTGTTATTTGTCATGTGGCCCATTTCTGAGTCTTTGTTACATATACCAGCTCAGACGGCCTTTAAATTAGTTTAGATATGGAGGATATTAAAGAATGTAAGATTTATTTTTGTAGCCTAACGGTGGCAGTTTTTGCGCTGACACTGTGTATTTTTAACTATGTAAAAGCACATCTGTTTATTTGAACTTTCTTTCTGCTTGAACATGCAAATATATCACATGTTCAGCATGTGTTTCCCAGTGATTCAGTGGAGTTTCATTTGATTCAGCATATGTCTGTCCAATGTGTTATTTTTCCTCTCCAGTAGCGACTTTTTAAAGCAATAGGATGTTTGAAGACGAGTGATGGTATGCCAATTTAAAGAGATGCATTGAGCTTTTCCCCACCCCTTTTCTCTTGCGACTTTATTTTGTTTACTCAGTACATCTGGGATGTAAGTGTTGGTAGTAAAGAAAAAAGAAAAGCATGCACGCTTTCCCTCCCCCTCTTTCTCCGTCTGTGCCTGCCTCCCTCACATATCGACCGCTACTCCCATAGCCCGTCAGGAAGTGTTATGACTTGCTGCCGTAGGTCTTTGTGAGACAGACAGGAATGCTGGAGTTTCAGATTAGCCTTGAAGGGTGAGGAGAGAGGACTGCTGCGACCGCTGGTGCCCACAGCTCCATTCTCAGCTCACGTCGGGACGGTTTGTCTCTATGTTTCTCTTTTTTCTCATTATCTCTGTGTCTGTCTCTTTCCCAGCTGCACTGCTAATGGCACAGCATCTGTAAAAGCTCTCTCTTGTTAGGGTTCAGATTTGTAGCATCAGTTTCCAGTTTGGAGTAAAAAAAAAAGCAGCTTATGGGTAAAGGGGCGGTTGTTTTAAGTGTTTAAAGTGTTTTTTTTGCATCTCATCAGACTGGTAAATCCATTTTGTGTGTTAACGCACATGGGCAGGTTTCTTTTTTTGAATTTAAACCCAGAGAAAGCAGTTTGGCGGTTTTCTTTTGCTTTGTTATTTAACACTGCATAATGGTTTTGACTTTAATCCATCATGCAGTGTTTGCAGTCCTTAGAGACACTGAAAACTAGTGACTAGACAGGATTCTCTGGTTGCTTAGATTTGTGCATGATTCAGTCCCGTGAGGTCAGTAAACAAAGCTTAGTCAAATTAGACTACATCTATACTTGAATTGTGTAGAAACTTATTAAAGCATGAATTGTGGAAGAATTTATTTCAACTGATGATTCATTGAATGTATGTCTCAAGGAAAGGGATGCCACAAGGGTGTAGAATTGGCCCCGTTTGTTTTTGTCATTTTCAAAAAAATTCCAGTGAAGTTTTCATGTTGGCTTTTGTGAATGACTGAAGGATAACATCAAATGTAGATGTTCAGACAATAGCCTTAGTCTGGTGCTTTCTTTGAGGGTTATTTACACAATAAACAGTTTAAACATTATGTAACGTTGGCATCACCTTATTTTGGAGTATTTTTAGAAGTCCATTACATGCTGTCCCATGGGGTGTGGTGGGAAGGATTGACCCATTAATGACAAAGTTTTTTTTTTTTAAACAAGCTGGAGTGGCAACTTTGGGAATGAAGATGTAGACATGCATCACAGGTGTGTCCTGATTCATCATGACGACTTGTAAGGAACAGGAAGATGCATCTTGGGCAGCTTCTAGTGCTGCAGTGCTGTGTTTGCTGCATGTAAGAGCAGATCTTAGGTCAGTTTGTTTAGCGGTGCATGACTGAGTCGCTGCATCTCTTCTCGGTTCAGTGGCTGTCGCTGGACTCCGCTCAACAGTTTTGATTTTATTGTGGCCTTGATTCAAACGTTTTTCACCATAATGGGTTCATTTCCACTCACTGACATGTTGGGCCAGTGCCATAATACTGCAATTAAATGGACTCTATTAAATATTGAGATATCCTGTACAAATATTTACCTTGGTTTTAGTGTGTAGTGTTTATTGTATGCTCATTGTGTGTTGGAGTGATACAATTTATGCTATACTATAAAAAAAATACACAAAATCTTATCCATTGCACAAAAGGTTCTGTATAGCTCAAACGTAAGTTTAAAATGTTTTTTATTTTATTTTAGGAATTGGTTACTGAAAGGTACTTATCTGAACCTAAATTGTCCTTCTATGACTTTGTTGCAAAAAATCTTGTTCGGAAGCTTTATTTTTTAACAGTGTAGTTGTCAATTTCACAATTAAACAAAAGGAGACTGACTGTAGGACATTTCAGGTCGCACGGCATCTTCATATCTCATGATAAAAGAAACACTTTGATCTTTCAAAGAAAAACACATGCAGGCTGTGGATTAGTCTCTTTCTTTTAGTTGATCTATTTCAGCTTCTCTTCTACAATTTTCACTGTGCAATAGCTGGATTTGTTACTCTCTGCCAGGCTTTTACTAGCCTCGGTTCGCAGTCATCTCTACAGCTGACTAAACACAAAGAGGACTTTAAATAGATGTAGTTGTCTTTCAATCTTTGTCATGGCAAAGAATCACGTCACTGCGTTACGTGCATTATGGTGAGGTTGCTCTCAAAAGGACCAGCCTTGGCACGCCCTCTCAAACATACATTTTGCCCAAATATAGTCTACTCTGTAGCCTGCCTGATAGACGTTTGCATGTCATTTGCATGTCTTATCTTCTTACTGTGAAATCCCTCTTCCAGGTTTCTCTCTCAGAAGACAGTCGCCAGCATTCATTTCCTACAGCTCGGAGGTTCAGACAATAAAGTTTTTGTCCCTTTCTCTACAGAAGGACACACTTTATTCGACTTTGAGCTTCAGGTGTTTAGGAGATGGCAGGAAAGATATCCAAAGAAGAGCTGGAGGAGTTGCAGGATGCCTTTGTGAGAGTCGGTGAGTATTCAGTTTTGTCCATTCTAATCACTACTGGGCATGCTGCCCATTAAGGTGTCTTTTAACAAGTTATTGTTTTTAACAAGTAATTGTTTTCATTTATTCATTAGCAATGAATGTGCAAGTACTATGAGTATTTTTCATATTATGCTTAATGAGATGGCAAAATAAGCGATATTACGGTATCAAGTGTCTTTAAATTGTTCTTTCATCCAAGCATGACAGTGTATCTATTCAATGCTGGCTGATGCTCATGAACATCACATGAGCTTTTCTTGTACTTCAGAAGTGAATTGTGTTAATGTTGTTTCTAAATGCCTGGAATATCAATATTAGCCACTGAGTAGGCCTGTTGTATAGCGTATCCATACAGAATTAAAATGATGTGTCAGTAGATTCACAGAAACCAGTGGATTTAAGAGTATAGTGCGGTTTTTGATCTTAAATATCTGGGTTTTAAAGTTTGTGGAATTTGGATGTTTTTCAGTATCCTTGACAAGAATGTGCTTCAGACAGCATTTCGCCATTTATTTGATTTCTTAGGCAGACTGGGGAGAAAATTGAGGCCTAAACTGTTGCCAATGTCATAATGTTATAATGCACATCCTAGAGAAACCCCAGTGGCTCACAGTTCCTGATGATTATTTTACTGTTGTTCAATCAGTTTAAGTATTGCAGATAGCATTTGTTAAATGCATCCTGAACAGCTCTGTTTCAAACCAAGTGGCCTGCCCCCTGCCACCAGCTTTTGGCAAAACAGGCTTTCTGTGCTTCCACATACTTAACAAATAACAAGATACCTTGTTCTGGCCAGAATCTGAGGCCGTGTTTGGTCTCTTTTGTGAATAATACCAGAATGCATTGCTTAAAGCTCAGTAATGTTCAATGTAAATGTGTTCCACTTGAACCATCACTCATTAAAATGTGGCCTGTGTTTTATTCATAAGCATAAATTATGAACAAAACATATTATTTTTGCAGTGTTTCAAGTGTATATATTAATTTGTTTTTGTATTAAAATGATATATTGCTCATTATTTTCACATTTCCTTAATGTTTTATTTTGCATGCATATATACAGCAAATTACAGGTTTTCTCAGAGTTTGTTGCTGATCATTTTTACTCATGTACCATTTAAATTGATTTTTTTTCTTTGTAGTAGAGGTTTCTTAAAATGTTTAATCTGTTGAACTGCAACGTAAGCCAAATTTGCAACCAAAATGTTTTGTGCTTGTTGGAAAGATGCAAGATGTTGACACTAAACAAATAATTTCCACTTTTCTCCATAGATTTGAACGGCAATGGCTTCATCTGTGACCATGAGCTCCACGACCTGTTCAAAGAGGCCAATCTGCCCCTGCCTGGGTACAAAGTCCGAGAGATCATCCAGAAACTGATGGACGAGGGGGACAAAGACAAGGACAAGAAGATCAGCTTCGATGAGTTTGTGTCTGTAAGTCTCTGCAAACCGTTCTGTGATGCGGGACATGTACATTATTAATATCCAAAAGCAATTATATATGTGCCTTCTACATACAGGATGTATATCTACATAAACATCCAAACTGTACACTGTTAGAAATGTCTGTAAATTCAACAGTATTTAACTGTAAAATGAACTGTATTTTACTGTAGGACAGTTATACAGCATATTACTGTATTTTAAAGTTACATTTTGGGGAATACCCTCTTGGCGACACTAAATTACAGTATTTTTAATTTACTGTAAATCTAAATACAGTAAAGAAAAAATGAGCGCGAAACCTGACCAATCACAGATCAAGTTTAATTTCCCACTTGGAGAAAGAAGAAAACAAGACACACAGATGCGAAAAGAACCAGTCAGATGCAAAGGTGGGTACAAATATTACTTCTTTTACTTTAAATATATTATATCTTTGGTTTAACTAAAACAAAAATATAAATAAAAAAACGCTGCCACTGAACGGCGCGCAGTCACCTCACATTTATGCTCAATATGCTGTGAAGAGAGCTAGAGAGAGTTGTGGTGACACTGTGCAAACATTCATATTTCTTTCCTTTCTTTCCCTTTTCTGAACGTTTCACCGTCAAAATATGGACATTAACGGGTCTCTGCCTTGGGTTTGACCCCACTCCAGGAGCTGGTGAGTGTTCATGTGAACTGTTAGCCGAACAACAAAGCTTTCGTGGATTTAGCTTAAAGTCAGTCGGATTTTTTCCCGCTATTATCGCTTGCTGTTAACTGATTACCCCATATAAATGCACGTCATGCTTGTAGTGCTAGAGTAAAACCCGCAATGTTCGTGCGTGTGCAAACACTGGCGTCTATTAATCATGCCAAAGGGCATAAAAACACGGCGAATTTAAGGTTTTCGTGTGCAGTTCCTGAATGCTCATACACTTTTCAAAGCCTCTCCGCCCCTCAGTCTCACATTTAACGTTACCGCAAACACATAAAGTTAAGGAAACTAAACAACCAAGAGAAAAATATGTCTACTTCAAATGTAACATTTGTTCTGTACATCAGCATCGGGAGAATAACATAATCTCGTTCGCGAAAATGCGCCGCAAATGGCACAGAACATAATGGAAATGTTTTCAGGGGACCCCAGTAAGTGACAAACCCGACTGTGTACATCCAATGCGCGATCAACGGCTGTCCGAATATACTCACTCGTTTTCATTCACAGCTTCAAGTGAACCGTATTAGTGGACTAATGTAGAAATGAGTGAATGAGTGTTAAGGGGGCGATTTCGGATTTAGGCAACGTAATTTCCTCATTATTTTAACCTGGGATGTTCTCGTGACAAAGCAGCATGTCTATCAGCTTAATAGCTGTACTTAGGACATAAATGTCTTATTTTTGCTGTTAACATAACTGTTGCAAATAAATACATTTTATACAAAAAAAGTTTTCGTAATATGCTTTATTTATCTGTGTGTGTCTCAACTTTAAAAGTAGCTGTTTCATCTTTGGATCCTACATTACCTTACATTTCTTACCTATGAAACTTATTTAAACATAACATTACAATTTTTTTTACAATGTTACTAATGTATAGATTAATATCTCACCCTCATGTTCTTTTTACATTTTTTATATTGTATATAAAGTTGTATGTCATAAATATGTAATCTCTGTATTTTTTGCAAGAAAATAAAAGTAGACGTTGAGTACTAAACATGCTCCATCCGGGTTCGTCACATATTGGGTCCCCTGGAAATATTTCCGTTGTGTTCTGTGCCATTTGCAGTGCATTTCTGTATTTGGTTGTGTTGTAAGTATTTGGTTGTTTTGTTAGACATTTTTCACATCAAATGATCTAACTTTTTTTTCTGTTATGTAAAGGTTAAATGTTAACCCTGACAACAGCAAGTGCTCCTCAAAGTTCCACGTCATCAGAAGAAGTGGGAAGATGGTGCAAAGGAAGAACTCTGGTCTGAACCCTCATGTATCCTCCTTCATTAAAGGGATAGTTCACCCAAAAAATTTATTCACCCATTAATAACTCACCCTCATGTCGTTCCAAACCCGTGAGACCTCCATTTATCTCCTCTGTCCCTCCATTGAAGCTGTGTGTTCGGTCTGCTGTCCATGTCCAGAAAGGTAAGAAACACATCATCAAAGTAGTCCATGTGACATCAGAGGGTCAGTTAGAATTTTTTGAAGCATCGAAAATACGTTTTGGTCCAAAAATAGCAAAGACTACGACTTTATTCAGCATTGTCTTCTCTTCCGTGTCTGTTGTGAGAGAGAGTTCAAAACAAAGCAGTTTGTGATATCTGGTTCGCGAACGAATCACTCCATGTAATTGGATCCTTTTGAACCAGTTCACCAAATCGAACTGAATCATTTTAAACGGTTCGCATCTCCAATACGCATTAATCCACAAATTACTTAAACTGTTAACTTTTTTTAATGTGGCTGACACTTCTGAGTTCAAACAAACCAATATCCCGGAGTAATTCATTTACTCAAAAAGTACACTGACTGAACTGCTGTGAGGAGAGAACTGAAGATGAACACCGAGCTGAGCCAGATAACGAACAAAATACTGACTCGTTCACGAGTCAGCCACATTAAAAAAGTTAACAGCTTAAGTAATTTGTGAATTAATGCGTATTGGAGACGCGAACAGTATAAAACGATTCAATTTGATTTGGTGAACTGGTTCAAAAAGATCCGGTTACATCGAATGATTCATGAACCAGATATCACAAACTGCTTTGTTTTGAACTCTCTCTCACAACAGACCCGGAAGAGAAGACAATGCTGAATAAAGTCGTAGTTTTTGCTATTTTTGGACCAAAATGTATTTTCGACGCTTCAAAAAATTCTAACCGACCCTGTGATGCCACATGGACTACTTTGATGATGGAACTCTGAGAGCTCTCGGACTAAATCTAAAATATCTTAAACTGTGTTCTGAAGATAAACGGAAGTCTCACGGGTTTGGAACGACATGAGGGTAAGTTATTAATGACCTAATTCAGATTTTTGGGTGAACTATCCCTTTAAGGAGTTTCTGGATTTCAGCTGGCAAAACTATAAGCTACTAAGAGCAAATACATTCTACACAGGAGTTTTCTGAATTTGTAAATTTTTAAGATTGTTCTTATGACTGAATCTGTTCATGTCTGTTGTTTTAAAATGCTCTTAATATGAAACTTTTATGTATAAATGAAATGTATTCAAGTTTTTGGAAAACTGAAAGTACAATCTGCAAGAATATTAAAATGTTATTTCAAGTATTACAATTTAACTGTTAAACCAATAAAAGAAGTTAAACAGTCTTTTGTTTCTTTTTATAGTTTTTACTACTGAGACATGAGACCTGTTGAAATACAATAATTTGTAAAGTTTTACAATACATAAAAGTGAACCAATTACAGTAAATTTCACAGTGTAAAGTAATATTTTATTGTATTAAAATATATAAAAGGAGAAAAAAACATAATTGTGTTTTACAGTAAAAAAATATATTACTGCAAATACATTTACAGCAAGTTAAATGGTACTGTAAATATGAATACAGTATTTTTACTGTAAGTTTAATTTACAGTAAGTTACTGGCAAACTGCTGCCAGTAAGTTACTGTAATTTCTACAGGAAATATTTTACAGTGTACGAAATACTTGCTACACACATAAATCACTTTTTCTTTCCTCCAAATTTTCCTTGTAATACTTTGGATAATAAAATGTAGCCCAGTGAGTCAACACTTTGACAATTTTAATTTGCAAATCAAATTTCATCGTTGTAAGATAGAAAAAAAAAGGAAAAAACATTTACTTGATCACATATACAGTACTGTTCAGATATTGTGCTGTACACGTGTGAGACTTTAATGGGTGAATGCAAGTTACATCTTTTAGAAAAGGTTCGAAACAATCATTCAAAAGTTGAAGGATTAAAGCCAAGAGGTGGTATTTGAGGTTGTTTAGTTGAATCTGAATTTGAAAATCAACGAATTCTTCAGAAAGCTCCATGTCATCTTTAAATCCCTGATTTGCATAATCAGCATTATCTTTCAGCATAAGTAGACAATACATTGTACATTGAGATTAGAGTTTCAGTGCTGATTCCAGATGGCATTTTGCCATTGCATCATTTTTAGTAATTAAAGTTACTCAAAGAATGCTGAAAATAAAAATAATAATACTTTTTATTAAAATTTTGGAACTCACGTGCCACAGACATGATGCTTCAACATGTGTAAGTAAGTTGAACAGAACTTGTGCTACAAATTTTCTAAATGATCAGATCATACAAAAGTTCAGAAATCCCCTAAATCTAAAGCTAATGGTCAACAATTTGGAATAACTATGATTTGTTTTTTTATATAAATATTGGTCACATTTAATTTTAAGGACCAATTCTCAGTATTGACAAACCATTAACTATGACTTTTGCTTCAATAAACTCCAAATGTTCTGCTTATTAATAGTTACAGTAGTTGTTAAGTTTAGGTACTGAGTAGGATTAGGGATGTAGAATATGAATATGTGCTTTATAAGTACAAATAAACAGCCAATATTTTAATAATATGCATGCCAATAAACAACTAGTTAATAGTGAGAATAGGTCCCTATAGCCTACTGAAATATTACCAAAATCTCTCATGCATAAACATTTATTATTATTATTAATACGTTTTTTTTTTCAAGATTTTTTTAGTGAACAAAGCATTTACTTGAAGTAGAAAATCTTTTTGTAGCATTATAAATGTCTTTACTGTCCTTTCCTGAATGAAAGTATACATTTATTATTATTGTAAAAAAAAATATTTTTTTTTGTTTTTTACATCTTTTAATTTTAAAAATATTTATTGAGCAGCCAATCGTCATATTAGGATGATTACAGTCTTGGTGAGCACAAGAGACTTGTTTTAAAATCAATTAAAAAAATCTTAATTATTCCAAACCAAATTCCTTTTGACCAACAATGTACATAGATTCAGGTTTATAGCACTTTTGCAGTCAGTAATTGTTGATAACCAGAGACTGTTGATGCTTCCTGTAAATAGAGTGTCATGTTGAACGACCCTGGGTTTGTTTGCGCTGCTGCAAGGAGGTTATGAGCAGCTGCTAGCGTCCTCCGTTCACTAGATGTTCCTCTTGGCACTGACACTCATGCTTTAACTACCCACACATGCCACATGTCAGAAAATATGTGCATCTGTTTAGTTTCAAAGGCCTTGTGTGTGTTTGATCACATGTGCATTAGTGTATTTTTTAGTTGATAGTTTTTAAGCTACAAGGTACACAAGACTAAAGTCCCATGCTAAAAGATGCTATCAGACACATTGTGCAGTGACTATATTCACAATATAGTATGGCGTCAATGAACAGATTTGACATAATAAAAGGTTTAATTTATTATTGTTTCTTTTTTTTCTTTTTTTTGATGGCCCCACAACAGACACTATTCTGACCATAAATGGCTTTGCAAATACATGCCTAACCTAACAGTCAACTAGTACTCTAATGAGAGTTAGTTGAAACATAAAGATGTTGCAAAGATACTTGGCTGAATGTCTAAACTGGACCATCCAAATAAAGTGTATCTTATTAAAGATATCAAGGAGAACATTTTATATAATTTTTTGTTGTTTTATCAAGCAAGTAGTTCCAAGTCGTAGATAATAGTTGCATCTTTTGGTGCTGTACAGTTACTGGATCATGTGTCTGAGCATTTGAGAATTATTTTATCATTAATATCATGGTCCCTTGTGTCTGCACAGATCTTTCAAGAGCTGAAGAGCAGTGACATCGCAAAGAGCTTCCGGAAGGCCATCAACAGGAAGGAGGGGATCTTGGCCATCGGCGGCACGTCTGAGCTCTCCAGTGCAGGCACACAGCACTCCTTCTCAGGTAAAACACCTCGCTTTCACTGGAACAAACTAAACACTGCTTCCTTTCGATATGATTACATTGCACCACACTTCCCACTGGCTTGGAGTGTACAAGATAAAGTAATGGTTTCAGATGGTAATAATGTGTCCTTGTGTGGATTTGACATATTTGTGTCTTGAAATCTACATGCTACTGCAAGGTACTTCAAACAATTATATGGTAATACCAGGTCTAAAATCTCACTGTCCTTTTGTTTTTGGTTTTGTTTGTGATGTGATCTTGTTCTCTGTGTCCTTGTCCAGAGGAGGAGAGGTTTGCTTTCGTGAACTGGATCAACAAAGCACTGGAACAAGACCCTGACTGTCAACATGTGTTGCCCATAAATCCCAATACAGAGGATCTCTTCAAGGCTGTCGGTGATGGTATTGTGCTGTGGTAAGTCAGACACACTCCTTTTATTATTTTATATTGTTTAAGAAACCACCTAAATGCATGTTCCTTTGCTTTTTTTTTTAGTAAAATGATCAACCTGTCAGTAACTGATACTATTGATGAGAGGACCATCAACAAGAAGAAACTAACACCATTCACAACACAGGTTTGGTTTTGTTAAGTTTATTTATTTATGTATTTATTTTTAAAATATGACTCTGGAACATTTCCATGATTTTAATACTTTATTCCTCAAATGTATTAAATCAAATATATGTTGGAGAGAGGTTTGAGCCCAACAGAGATCATTGCTTCTGTCTCGCAGGAGAATCTTAACCTGGCTCTTAACTCGGCCTCTGCCATTGGCTGTCATGTGGTCAACATCGGGGCTCTGGACCTTCGAGAAGGCAAACCTCATCTGGTTTTGGGCCTGCTGTGGCAGATCATCAAAATTGGTCTATTTGCTGACATTGAGCTCAGCAGAAATGAGGGTATGTGCCTCTGTTGCACAAACACGGTTGCACATCTTGTCCAAATAAAGCTTGCATTGTCATGGCTGATGACAACATCCAGGAATTCTGACAAACAGATAAACAGTCTCTTTTAAAGAAGTTAAATATTAACCCAAATGAATGAATTGATGGTCATGGCAGACTTGACCTCTTATATCTGACCTCATTACTGGACTGTTTTCTCCCAAATTGAAATTAAGGGAGTTTACAGTCCTGGAGAGAGAGTTGTCTAGAGATATTTATATTATTACATCAAATTGCTTTTCATCCGACACACTGACAAAAATTATTAGTCAAAAAGCAGGACTGGGATGACAGTTTATAAACAAATAATATAATTGCCTTCGCTTAACATTTTTTGATCCAGTAATATTTCTGTACACAAGCATCAGTGCCTTGAACTGCAGGCATAAACCGTCAGTAAAAGTGGGAAAAATGCACTGTCTTCTGGGTTCTCATTGGGTTAAAAATACAAAAATATGTTCTGAATCATTTGTAGAGGTGTGTGTGTGTGTGTGTAAGCAGGGAGAATAGCTAGAAGAACATAGCAGTAATCTAGTCTAAAATTGTGTTGTTATTAATTGGCCTTGCTAAACAGTGATTAGTGAATAGCTAGGGGGTGTTCCTTCATCCAGGCCAAAGTTTGCCAGCCAAGCTGAGATACATGCAAGAACCTGGTAGATCTTTATAACCTTAGTGTAGCAGTAGCAGGAAAATCCATGTGACTGGACGGTTGGTACCAGAAACATTGTGTAAATGATAAAAAGGAAAGGGACCCAACACCGAACCTTGAGGTACTCCAATGTTTGATCTGTGAAAGAAAAAAAAAACATGAACAAGAAAATTTAAGATGGCCTTTAATTTTCTGCTAATGTAGTGAGTTTTAAGTCATGGGTTTACTTACATGAATGTGATAGGTATTAACACTACAGTAAACAAACGATACAATTCTGACAGAGATGTTTAAAAGAGCTGATGAGTTGTGGTGCATTTTGAGGTTTTGGAAAGATCCTGGTCAGTTTGAAATTAAGTGAATTGGCTTTCTGAAACACAACAGGAATTGAGAAAAGATCAGAGTTCAGGGAATTCCTAAATCCTGTATGTAACTGTTTGGCAAAAGTTAATACACCTTTAAATCATTTGCTTCACAGCATTCTGGTTAACTGATATACATGGTCTTTTTTCAGCTCTGGCAGCATTGTTGATGGATGGAGAGACACTAGAGGATCTGATGAAACTGTCTCCAGAGGAACTGTTGCTTCGCTGGGTCAACTTCCATCTGGAGAATGCCGGCTGGAGCAAGATCAACAACTTCAGCCATGATATAAAGGTCAGTCTTGATGTGTCCGTTTACTGTGCTCTAATTGTGTGTTTGTATGCTAATAAAGTATCAGATCTCTGTCTCTACTACTGTTGTCATGAGGGTATCAACCATGAGATTTGTAGTGGTAGTCCAGTATATCTTTTTATATTAATTTAGTTGTAAGAAACAAAAACTGTTGATCTGAGATCCTACAGTGAAGTTTTAAAGGCATAGGACCACTCCCATATGACGGCTTTTATTCTTTTATCATGATAATTGATATACAATTGATTTCCTGCTTATTGAAATAACATATTATTCTGTACAGATGCATTATTGTCATGTATGGATGATAATGTTCATAATGTTTCTGTTGAAAGCACATGTAACTGAAAATGGAGCTCCTGACAACACAAATCACTTTCATGGTCAAATTTTAGTTAATATTTCTGTTACAGTCCTGTTGTTTTGAATAGTATTTGCCAATAAGTGCAATAGTGGTTAAACAGTCCCAGATAAAGTAGTTTCTAGTGTTGTTCATTAAGACAATCATTATGAGTGTTGCTCATAATTAAATTTGTATTAAACAGCAGTAGTACTTAATTCTGGTCCTAGTTGATCTCATGGGGACTCATGGTTCCTTGAATGGTTCATGATCTGAACCAGTCGTGTTTAAAGAGGGACACATATGGATTGTGTCTGAAAGCTGAAAAATGCTGCCTTTAAAGATGCATTGCGAGGTAGAAAGGTATTAAGGCACACCCTAATCTACTGTTCGTTTCACTTCCTATCTCGGGAGATGTCTTTATCTGATCGATTTTTGCTGCTTTTTTTCAAATCCCATAATCCTGTGTGTTCGATTCTGTGATACTGTGTTGGTCAGTTTGTGTAAATGTAGCTTTTTTATAAACTTTATCCACTTTTGATGTAATTTCTATCAAGAAATTAGTATTGCAGTAATTTGGTTGTAGATCATTAAACTGTTACACGTCCTCAGACGCCCTTCTGAAATCAGTTTCATGAGGTAGCTACGTTCGTGCACAAACGCAGCCTCCAAAGTTATTGCCTGATAAGGCAGCGAGTCCTCAGGCTTTCAGACGCAGCCACAAAGAGAGGCTTGGCTTATTGAGAAGAGCCATTCTATTATTTTCCTATTCAAATTCAGTTATATATAGAGAGTTGGTGGACTCTTTTGACTTCAGAACACCACAACATCAGCATATCAACACCCTAGCATTGTGAATTGTCTTTTTGAAAGTTTAAGAGAGACTTTAAATTAAATATATTGTACTACTACAGTATATTAAATTACATATGCCTGCAAAAAAGAACAAAATGGAAAATAGAAAGGATTATGCAGACGTTTTGCACTTTTTAAATCTCTTGAAGATCTAATGGTTAGATGAGATTTACTTTAGCTTTCCTTTAAAGGTGAAATGATTCTCAGCCTCAAATGAATGGAGTCATGTTGCCAAATTTATCCAAATTAGAATTTGCATAACAGCTAACTCCATTTTCTGTTTCATAAAGGTGAAAGCCAGAGTGAAAGGGCAATTACTTTGACTTTCAAATGCTCTGGCATACCATGAATTTTGAAGAACATGCGAGGGGTCATTTAGTATCTAATAAAAGATATGTGACCTGTGCTGTTACGTGATTGCCCTCTTAACTCATCCGGTGATAAAAGACTCTACTGAACTCTGATCTCTACTGAATGATTTAACTAATATCTGTCTCTATCTCCCTCTACGCTGCAGTTAACAGATTTTTGTGTAACTGTGTAAAGGTACTTTTCCAAATGTAGTGTAGATCGGTTACAGTATACATTTTTGTTGTCGTTTGATTGTTCATTCAAATCTACCAAATTCATGTTATTAGGAATTCTTGCATGATTGTTTGTTTCTGATTTTTTTTACACAATCTTCTGGATTGTGTCTCATCTAAAAATAACGCACAGTGTAAATCTATTCTGCTGCCTTCAAGTCCTTTGTTATTTTGATGAAGATAAAATGGATGCATTGGACTGTTACAGTGCTGTATTTGCAAAAGCCTGTTGCCTCATAGAATTGTTTGCATTATTCGTCAACAACGGTTCAGAAATTTTTAGAATTGTAATTTTCACAATGAAAACCTAAATATGTTTAATATCACTTAATGAAATGATTATTTTACCCCATAAAACCTGCTTATAAATATCTAATGCCTCTAAATGATCAACATGATCAAAACTTAGCTGAAAAACCGGTGGCACACAATCTACTACATGCTTTCTGTCATAAACCGTGACAGCTCATGTTTTTATGCATTTTATATAAGTAGCCTGCTATACTGTTTTACAGATGATCCGTCTGGGTCTAAAATGAAAGGGATAATATTCCTCCGTGTGTGTGAGCTCAATATTATCACTGCAAATGAGCTATAAATTTGTGTATCTAATGTGATGCTTAACAAAAGGCACATATGCAAACCTTATTTTTGAGAGCATAAATGATGCCCACTGCTCTGTGTGTGTGTGTGTGTGTGTGTGTGTGATTGTGTGTGTGCGCATGTGTGTGTTTGTGTGTGTGCGCATGTGTGTGTGTGTGTGTGCTCTTGTTTTTGTGACATATCAGGACACACTGTATAATGACATGGGTATGAAACCGGTATTACAAGGAGAGGGTGACTTATGAGGACATAACCCATTTCTCCATTTTTCAAAACGCTTATTAATCATACAGAATGAGTTTTTTTTTTTTTTTTTGAGAAAGTAAAAATGTTTCCTGTGAGGGTTAGGGTTAGGTGTAGGGTTGGGGTAGGGCAATATAATATACAGTTTGTACATTATAAAAACCATTACACCTATGGGATGAACACACATTGTGTGTGTGTGTGTGTGTGTGTGTGTGTGTGTGTGTGTGTGTGTGCGTGTGTGTGTTTGTGTTTGTTTGTTTGTGTGTGTGTGTGTGTGTTTAGAGTATTTTTTAAATGACAAACTTGATGATTTTGAAGTCTTTGACAGTCAATAAATGTTTAATTTCAGCTTTTAACACAAAAATAAGTAAACATTGTAAACATTCTGTTGATTGCGGTAGCATAGTCTCTAGTAATTATGGCACTACATTTTCATGTGCTTTCTGCTCCTAAATACAATCCTACAGACAGGACTTGAAGGCAGCATTACAATACGCTCATTGAAAGATTTTTTTTCTTCTCTTCCCGCTCTTGCAGGACTCGAGGGCTTATTTCCACCTGCTCAACCAGATCGCACCGAAGGGTCTGAAGGAGGGAGAAGATCGTATTGACATTGACATGTCAGGCTTCAACGTGAGTTCACATTATGCACTTTTAAAATGCACATAGTTCTCCATACGTTTCTGTCATAAACCAGCCCAAAAACATAATGATCTTATAAGGCATTCGTGAGCTGCTCTCAGTGGAGGAGGAAGGTTTGTATCAGAATATCAAAGCTTCAGTCACTGTAGCAGCTCATTGTAAGTCAGATGTGTGATGAGAAAGCCTCTGACTGGGAGCTTCCTGCTTTCTGGAGGGCAGCTGTCAAGTACCAGCAGTTCAATACAAGTGTTTCTCTGAGGGTCTAAACTTGGCATGAGAGGATGAAAGTGTATGAAAACCTGGGATTGATTCTCATAATCTCATAAAAAAACTATCAGTTCTAAGCAGAATATGTTTTGACGACAGTGAATTCCAGTAGAAAGCCACTGTTTATTGCACACTGTGTTCGAGTCTGTGTCCTGTGGCAGTCACAATACTGCGGATGCCACATTCCACCCCCAGTATGCCATGATTCAAGTCTTTCACTGGTTTAATTGTGGACAATAGGAGTGTGTAAACAGACAGAGGACTGATGTGTGAGTGCTGGGAGACTCATGTGAGTGTATTTAACCCCACGCGCTGACTGGAGCAGCTGGTATTGACTGTGTGCTGAATGAGAAGAGCAGCTGCTGTAGCGCTGGGACACAGTCAGGGTCATTTCATCATCAACATCACCCACTGTTTCAGCTCTCTGCCGCCGTCGTGTTGAGTTAGTGTGTGCAGAACCCCTGTTCTTACATTCTGTTTCAAACTAGTGAACCATCTCATTTTGTTCTCTACTTCACCAAAAAAAAAAAAAAAAAAAAAAAAAAAAAATATATATATATATATATATATATATATATATATATATATATATATATATATATAATATAATATAATTCTTTTGACAGTATACAATGTTGACATGTATATACCTGTACACTAGCATTCAACCGATTAGGGTTGGTAAGGTTTATTAATCTTTTTTTTTAAAGAAATCTCTTTTAGATTTCTTTAAAAATAGATTTTTTTTGCATTTATTTGATAAAAAATACAATATTTTTTAATGAAATATTATTACAATTTAAAGGAACTTTTACTTTATATATATATATATATATATATATATATTTATATATATATTAAAATCTAATTTGTTCCTGTTAAGTTTTAGCATCATTACTCTAGTCTTTGGTGTAACGTGATCCTTTGGAAATCTTTCTAATATGCGGATTATTATCGGTGTTGAAAAACACTTATGACTGCTTCATATTTTTGGATACACGGTGATGCATAATTTTCAGGGATTCTTTGATAAATAGACATTTTTAAAAGAACTGCATGCATTAATTTATATTAAAAAAAAACTGACCCCAAACTTTTTAACAGTTTTTTTTTCAAGGAACACATCCTTTCCAAAATATTTATTTAAAGCAACAAACAATGCAGGGAAAAGTGTTTTTTTTTTTAGGGAGGCGTCACAGCTTTTATAGCTTGTCTTCTTGTAATTGCTTAATTTAGAAGTCCTAAAAATGCAGCCTAGGTAGGCAGCTCACTAGGGTTTGGCACAAGGCCGTAATGTACATGACATCATTTTGATAAGGGTTCTGCACTATTACACGTGTAACTGATTCTGAAGGTCGTGTAGCTACCAAATGAATCTGACTGAAGTTATGTTCAAGTACTTTTATTGTATGTGTAATTTCTCATAGTAGTGTTTATATTTGATTTGTGCTGTCTCTTGTTTTCTCACTGACCCATGGGACAGAAAAGGAGAATGATTTGCATCTGTGGCTTAAGCAAATCTGTCTCACTGAAGCAGAGAGGGGGATATTAGTTATTTGCCAACAGCTGAATGCAGTGTGTTTTATCTGGCGCTGGTGTGTGTTCTGCAGGAGGAAGATGACCTGAAGAGAGCCGAGTGTATGCTGCTGCAGGCTGACAGGCTGGGATGCAGACAGTTCGTCACGTCTAATGATGTCTTGTCTGGAAACCCCAAACTCAACATGGCCTTTGTGGCCAATCTCCTCAACAAGTACCCAGCGCTGACCAGACCCGAGAATCAGGACATCAACTGGGGACTTCTGGAGGGTGGGTGATTGCTCATCATTGTTGTTCTTTCCTGTCTCATCTCCCCATTTTAGCATTTGCTAATTACATGTGCCACGTAATGACACGTAATGAAAATGGGTGGCATTTCTTCCAAACACTTACTTCTAAAAAATATACCGGATGGCATCACAGAAGAGACCTAAAGGATTTATGGAAACTGGTGAAGCATGTCATCAGAAAGAGATTCTCATTTCCTGAGGGCTGAACAGTTTACGTCCTTTTGGTGAAGGTTGTGCCCTCTTGTGATACGAAACACAAAAACAAGCCGTCAGACCTAACCCTCGTTTATATAGATGGCAATCGGGTCATTCGGGGTTGTAGTTGTTTTAACAATTGTCTTCCTAAATATCATATTTAACCCATTAAGAGAACACATAAAATAATGTCACACACATATTTTGGGCTGCCTGTTTTTCCGTTTACTTCACATTGCCTGTATTTCCCTGAAATTAACAGTTTTTGCAATGTCCACTTCTTGAGTTAGGGTTAGGGCTAGGAATAAAATAATGTTAAATTTGAGATTGTCAGTGTTAAATGTATTTCTACAATCTGATTTGTTTAGAAAAATTGAGTTTAAATGTAATTTTCTTTTAAACCACATGAACAGGATCATGTGATGTCATTTTCTTCTTTATTATATATCATGAAGGTTATGTATTGTGCATTGTGATATGTGTATTGTCTCTCTCAGTGGGTATAAATAAAGTAATCAAATGTTTAATTTCAATCTGTCACTTAAGATCGTCAAGAAATGCTGGTAACAGATAACGATACGTTTCTATTTGCTAATGCCAGTTTACAACAATTATAAACACTCCTAAAACATTTCATATTTAGTTAATGTTAATTTCAACACTTTCTAATGCATTATTAAAATCAATGTAGTATCCGTTTTCTTTATTATTTAATGGATCTGAGCTGACATGAACAAAACATGAAGAGCTGTTTTGTTTCGTAACAGATCACTAGCAGATGAATGAGGCCCTGAAGGAGTTTCAGTAACTTATGTGTCACGGCCGATGTGTTCTCTGTGGTGTAAGTCCTGTGTTGGTGGACAGCGATTAACTCCTGCTTCACTTGTTTTCTGCAGGAGAGACCAGAGAGGAGAGGACTTTCAGAAACTGGATGAATTCTCTGGGTGTCAATCCTCGTGTCAATCACTTATACGCGTAAATCACACACTTTCATACCTTCCTGTCTTTATCTGTTCGATGAAGCCCTAATCAGGCTGATAGTTAAATCAAATGCATGTCAAGTGTAACACTGTAACTGTAAATGAAATGAGATGTCAATGTCAATGAATGTTTCGGCTCTTTCCAGTGATCTTCAGGATGCTCTGGTCATCCTGCAGCTTTATGAGAAGATCAAGGTTCCTGTCGACTGGAACAAAGTCAACAAGCCTCCATATCCTAAACTAGGGGCCAACATGAAAAAGGTAGCCATTGTCCTTTCTCCAAACCCTGCTCTCGGTGGACACAAATATGCAGAATGATTGACAGACAGAGCACTTCTAATCAGCTAGTTTTCTGATTGGATAAAGCAAGTATGTGTGTGTTTCTGTGTGTCCAGCTGGAGAACTGTAACTACGCTGTGGAAATGGGCAAGACCAAAGCTAATTTCTCACTGGTGGGCATCGGGGGGCAAGACTTGAATGATGGGAACCCAACGCTCACTCTCGCCCTGGTCTGGCAGCTCATGAGGAGGTACAACAGTCTGCATACACTATCATTCAAACCATTTGATCCATTAAAATCTATTAACCAGTGTTAAAGAAATGAACCTTATTGTAAGTCTTTTAACGCAAATACTGTCAAATTCACATGTGATTTAAATGCAGACGTACCAGAATTCAAATTATCAATTAAAAAACAACAACATTTAAGTCCAGTTTATTAGTTAATTTATTTGTATTAAATTTGTTCTCATATGAACATAAAGCTTGAAGAGTTTATCTTTTAGTAAACTGATTCTGATGAGTCTTGGTGCTGTGTTTCTCCAGATATACTCTAAATGTACTCGAGGGCCTGGGCGACGGACAGAAGGTCAACGATGACACCATCGTCAGCTGGGTTAATAAGACTTTGTCAGGAGCAGGAAAACCAACCAAAATATCCAGTTTCAAGGTGCACCAGCCTTCATTTATCTGCTTCCACACACACGCAAACATATTATATATTCCTACAGCAGCCCTGTATTGATGTAGCTGTATGTGTTGGGTGGATATCAGAAGTAAGTGTAATGTTCTGGACTGCAGGACAAAGAGATCAGCTCCAGTCTGGCGGTGTTGGACCTGATTGATGCCATCCAGCCCGGCTGCGTCAACTACGACCTCGTGAAGACAGGAAGCCTTAGCGACGAAGAAAAACTGGACAATGCAAAGTAAGATTTCAATAGAGTGTTCATTCTATAACGTATAAAGCATTAAGATTAGTGCATGATTTGTGCAATTAAATCCTGCATATCCCATGATTGCGTTTGTATTAACTTCATGCATGAAACTTTATGCAAGTTTAGATACTTACTTAATGCTGTGTGTGTTATTAAGCAGCAAGCAGAATATGTTTATAGTGCACAAAGTTCAGAAAAAAATCCAGAAATTTTCAGAATCACTGAAGAGAGAATTTCTAAAGTCTTTGTAATATTTCCTGTTATAGCAAGCTTATTTCTGTCTGTCTCTTGCAGGTACGCTGTATCCATGGCCAGGAAGATCGGCGCTCGTGTGTATGCCCTGCCTGACGATCTAGTGGAGGTCAAACCCAAGATGGTGATGACCGTGTTTGCATGTCTAATGGGCAGAGGGATGAAGAGGGCGTAAAACGGGCCCCTGAGGTCAATCAGACGCCGATGTCCTACCCAAAAGCCATTTTGCTGGTTGAAAGGCTTCTGGTTCAGTAAATTTATTTCAACCACAGTAAAATAAATTGCCAACAGATGTTAAAGAATCATGTTTAAGTTTGGCAGGGCTACAATGTTTAATGGGCTTGAAGTTTTAGGAAAGGAAGGGTTGGTTCTATTAGACCAAACCAATTACGATTCCATCTGAAAAAAGGGACAAATTAATACCAAATTATATCTTTGAATAATGCATAATGACTGAATCTTCTCTGCCCATGTCTGGATCAAAACCATGTCAGACGTAGCTTTGCAATACTCTATTTACTTAATTGATAAAGGATGTACTGTATGTATGAGTGATAGGTGTAGTTTCAACAGTTTGACAGCTTTGGACATTTAGAGTCACGACTGGCCTTACTAGATGCAGTATTGCATCTGTGCAGATTGATGATTGTGTTTGAATCATTGAGTTGGACCGCTTATTCTCCTCACATTTTATGTTATAAAATTAACCAGAAACATTCCGTAGTTAAATCTCAGTGTACTATTTGTCTTATGTATATGTATACTCTTTTCTACGTACAAGAGACATCTGAACAGAATGAACTATGCATGATCTATGTTTTTGTATTTAAAAGAATACACTCCTCAGAAAATGCCTTTTAAAGCTTTAAGCATTAACCATTCCAAACTGTTTGTTCAATACGAAGATTACAAATAAACCTGACGCAGAGGAAGGTCATCATGTTTGGTCAGTGTCACACCTGTTACCATTGGTTGATGATAAGGGACTGTGTTGCTGGGAATGAAACTGGAAAACATCATACAAATAAAACAGAAAATACAACTTTGCTTAGTATTTCAGCTTCAGCATGTCTTCTTTTCTCTTTAATTTCTTTCTCCATGAATGGTGTTTTGTGCTGCCCAAAGCTTTAATGGTGGCAAATGAAACAATTTACTAGTTTACTAAGCAAATACCTGAAATCTGATTAGTGCAAATTACAGACATTGATCATTTTAATGGTATGTTTATAATAGCGAACTGAGTATACTTTATTTTTATTAAAGTTGGGAGAAGGCCATGTTTACCACTGTGTGGCATCCCCTCTTCTTTTTATAACAGTCTGCAAACGTCTGGGGACTGAGGAGACAAGTTTCTCAAGTTAGGAATAGGAATGTTGTCCCATTCTTTTCTACAGGCTTCTAGTTGCTCAACTGTCTTAGGTCTTCTTTGTCACATCTTCCTCTTTACGATCCAAATGTTTTCTATGATGTTGAAATTGATGCAGTATGTGGTCTGGCATTGTCATGTTGGAAAATGCAAGGTATTCAATGAAAGAGACAACGTCTGGATGGGAGCATATGTTGTTCTAGAACTTGGATATACCTTTCAGCATTAATGGTGCCTTTCCAGATGTGTAAGCTGCCCATGCCACACGCACTCATGCAACCCCATACCATCAGAGATGCAGGCTTCTGAACTGAGCACTGATAACAACTGGCGTCCCAGTTTTCCCAAAATAACTTTTCCACGGTCCATTTTAAATGAGCTATGGCCCAGAAAAAAACCCCTGGGCTTCTGGATTATATTTAGATAAGGCTTCTTTTTTGACTTATAGAGTTTTAGCCGGCAACAGCAAATTGCATGGTGGATTGTGTTCACCGACAATGTTTTCTGGAAGTATTCCTGAGCCCATGTTGTGATTTCCATTACAGTAGCATTCCTGTATGTGATGCAGTGCTGTCTAAGAGTCCAAAGATCACAAGCATCCAGTATGGTTTTCCGGCCTTGACCCTTACACACAGAGATTGTTCCAGATTCTCTGAATCTTTGGATGATATTATGCACTGTAGATGATGAAAACTTCATAAATTTTTCTCTGAGTAACACCTTTCTGATATTGCTCCACTATTTGTCGCTGCAGCCTTGAGGGAATTGGTGATCCTCTGCCCATCTTGACTTCTGATAGACACTGCCACTCTGAGAGGCTCTTTTTATACCCAATCATGTTGCCAATTGACCTAATAAGTTGCAAATTGGTCCTCCAACTGTTCCTTATATGTACATTTAACTTTTCCAGCCTACCTGTCTCAACTTTTTTGGAAAGTGTAGCTCTCATGAAATCCAAAATGTGTGTGTATGGTTAAACATTTTAATAAAAGACAGTTAGGTCTGATTTATTTTGGAAAAATAAAATATTGGAAAAAATAATATTATATGGTAAAACTTTAGGGAACACTTCACTATTGCGCAGTTGCTTATTAGCATGCATATTACTGGCATATTGGCTGTTACTTATGAACTATATACTTATGAAGCACAAATTAATGCATTACCATATTATTGATGCCTTAAACCTACCCAGTACCTCAACATTAATACTACAACAACTGCCTTACAATCGATAAACTGCAAATAAGGAGTTTATTGAGGGAAATATCCCAGGTTACAAGTGTAAACACAGTTCTCTGAGAATAGGAATGAGACAGTATGTGACTGGTGTCTGAAGCATGTCAAAATACAACAATTTTATTGGCTAACGAGTACATGACCTCACTACCAGCGTGACTGTGAGTATGAAAGAGTATGAAACAATACGTCTTCCTCTTTTGTCTGACAAAAAAATTACCAGGCAGTCCAAAGATAAGACACAGACTCAATCCTTAAAGTCTTGCATATGAGTGCTAGCTGCTATCACTTGATATTGCCATCTTCAGGTGGTATAATTTCAGAAACCTGGAGGAGAGATGTTGTTCCTCCTGAGCAGTTCTAGACTGATTAGCTAACTAATCCTGAATCACTTCCCTAAGATCTTTCTCCTCTCTTTTCGCATCGTGTCTCTTCTGAAACATACTTCTTGTTGAGGGAAGAGCTTGAGTGGTGACACTCACCTTCTGGCTCTGTCCCCAGTCCTCAGACCCTCAGAGGGTTTGGATTTGGACTGACATGGAATGTCTTTCACCACTGTCTCTCTCAATGGATGTGCCAAACAGCTCAGAAAGTGAAATGGTGCGTGGAAAAGAAAGGTTATAATATTGTTGTGTTTTAACATGTGCTTCAGGCATCAGTCATGCTGGAGGTGTTATGTATGCAGCTAAATGTTGTTATATAAAGACTGAACCATTAGGGGGCATCAGTGTTCTATTATTGGTTGATGTCTGTATTGAATAAAGCAGTTGAAGAAGCAGTGAACCAAGAAAACAACATGTGCGTTTTGCTCTATATGTAATAGATAAAAGTGTTTATCTATAGTCCTGAGTCGGCAACATAATAGGAGGCATTACCCTAAAGTGTCTAGCTCAAATGTAGAGTGAGTTCCCATTCGAAAGGACCTTAATATTGAATATATCTTCCCCAATCTAAAGTTTTACATATTGTATTTTAAATATTATTACAATTTAAAATAAAAATTTTCTAGTGTAATATTTTCAAATGTTGTCATTTCAATGCATCATTAATCCAGTCTTCAGTGTCACATGATTCTTCAGAAATCATTCTAATATCTGGTTTGCATTCAAGAATAATTTTGTGTCAAAAGAAACAGCATTCATATTTTTGTTGAAACTTATATTTTGATCCATTGAATGCATCTTTATTGCTGAATAAAAGTATACATTTTTTAAAGGACCCAACGCAACAGGCTGTGGAGCGGGAAAACTCTTGATAGGTGAGTGTGAGTGGAAAGAGACTAGTGTGTGTGCGGGATGAAGGAATATAAAATGATTTGCAATAGTTTCTATTTATAAAACATGTTTAAAGAGTTACCAATAGGTTACTGTCATAACCCTGGTTCTCTGAAACAATCGAGTGGAGAGGTCCACCTATGGGAAGGGCATCCGTACCTGACCTCTGCAGAAGCATCCAAATGCACCAAGTCTGGGAAGATAGACAGAAGCGCGCAGCCAATGCCAGGTAAGGCCCCGCCCTTGTACCTAGGGATATATAACGGCTGCAGTGCTGCTATTTTCCAGTAAGTATAATCGCTTCTCATGCGGCAAGCGGGGCAAAGCTGGTGGATCTCTCAACAGTAACCTATTGTTCTCTTTCATCATCTCATGTTCGAGATCCGCCTATGGGAGAGACATGGACCGCCCCAGGGAGGCGGTGCCTGACATGTCCCATACTCATGAACCTGCAATACTGATGCACACACATGACTGCTGTGCACATGCAGCACATGAAACATGTTAGCAAAACACACATGATAACCATTGTGCATATAGATACATCCAGAAAAGGAATGGAAAAACATGCTTAGTGACAGGAATGTGCATGGCCAGCCGGCCCATTCACTCATTCATCACTTCCAACTGGGTTGCAGGGAAGGGCTAAGAGGACCCCACCCCTAAAACCGAATGTGCTACCGAGGTACTGGTGACATCCAGCCAGTAATAACACACAAAAGTATGAGGAGAAGCCCAACTGGCAGCGGAGCACATGTCCTGCAATGACACTCCCTTAAACAAAGCCCAAGAGGTGGCAATGTCCCTCGTGGAATGAGCTCTGATGTCCCCTGGTGGCTGCATTCCCTTTGATTCATAAGTCAAAGCTATAGCATTCACAAACCAATGTGAGAGACGTTGCTTAGAAATAGGAATCCCTCCATGAGGGGGTGCCCATGAAATAAAGAACTGGTCACTCTTCCGGGAAGCACTGGTCCTGTTCATGTGTGTCCGTAAAGCACGAACAGCGAAGTAGACTTTAATTGTGGAAAAAGACCTACCTTTTTCCAAGAGGTCTTGGGTGAATAACACAAAATATCAGGCACTGAGCATTGATAAGATGTGAGACCATGCTCATCGCACCACCCTTCGAACACTTGCCACTTACTGCCATACAAAGATTGTGTAGAAACCACCCTGGCATTCTGTATAGTAGCAATCACATGCGTTGAAAGCCCCAGTGCGCTTAGGTTCGTCCTCTCACGGGCCAAGCCCAAAGAAAAATCTCCCCCTTCCCTTGGGACAATAGGTCCGTGTAGGGGGGAGGTGCCACGGCTCGGCATATAGAGAGGGATTATCTCCACCAGTCATGGTGCTTTGGGCCACCTGGGTGCTATCAGAATGATAGACAGGCCCTGCTCTCTCACCCTGGCCAGTGTTGGAATTATCAGGCACAGGGGAGGAAAGGCATACAACAGCACTCTGGACCAGGGGTGGGCCAGTGCATCTACCCCAAGGGGCACATACACGTCCTTTAGCGAGAAGAACATAGGACAATGGTAGTTTTCACGCGAGGCAAATAGATCTACGGTTGCCTGTCCATATCACATCCATAACATGTCCACTATCAGCGGGTGAAGGCATCAATCTCCGTAGATGTGTTTCCCCTCAATAGAAGATCCGCGCCTCTGTTTAGAAGGCCCGGAACATTAGTCGCGCGTAACAAGAGGAAAACCTGTCTGCTCCACACCAAAAGCTTGTAAGCTAAAGCGTGAAGTTTCAACGAGCGCATGCCGCCCTGATTTTGCAGCATACGAGCATATGATGTCCCTGCAGGCGAGGCAGAAAATGATTCAGAGCTTTCCATACTGCCATAAGCTCTAAATAATTTATGTGCGCTGAACGTGGTCTGCTCCGCCACAGACCGTTCACCGCTCTGCCCTCCTGGGTGGTGCCCCAGCCTGTTAAGGATGCAGCTGTCGTCACAACTTCCAACATCATAACCATCCCCAGAGGGGTTCCCTGTTAATAAAAGTCTGAGCTCTCCCAGTGGCGCAATGGTTGCCGAGCAGGCGCGCATCACTATTACAGAGCGGCAAAGATTGCGCGTCGGGCTGAAATGTAGTAACAAAACCCATTTCATGAACGCCCTCATTCTCAGGAGTCATAAGAAGCCATAAGACCCTGCAGCCTGAGGCATGTGCGATATTGTACTTTCTCCCCCTCACTGAATATTTTGTCTCTCTTGAGAGAGACGTGCTCGCATTGAGACAGAGTTCAACTCGAAACCCAGGAAAATGACATTCTGACTGGGTGTAAAATTGCTCTTGCTCACATTCACTCTGAACCCAAGAGATGTGATGTGCATGAGCACACGGCAGGTGTCCTGCAACACTTTCTCCTTCGATTCGGCTATGATGAGCCAATCGTCTATGTATGTCAGAATCCTCAGACCTGACATTCTCATGGGTGCTAAGCCCGCCTCCGCACACAGACAGAAACACTGGGAGCTAAGACTGAGCCCAAACGGCAGAACTGTGAATTCGTAACATGTGCCCTGGTAGGCGAAATGGAGAAACCTCCTGTGTGACGGATAAATGCTTATATGGAAAAAATGTGAACCAGTCGTTCTATGGTGTGGGCGAGTGAGCCATGAGTCTGAATTCTGAAATTGTATTTCCTCAAATGTTTGTAATTGGTATGTACCAAATACCTCTGAGTATTAAGGGGAGTACGTATTGGGATCTGGTGGATGTAACCAAAACTCGATCCATCAAATCCTTGTTCAGCCGGACGCATTGGATAATAGCTGTGTGGTTTTGGTGTGGAGAGTACACGAGGATGTTGTGTATCCTTTGATGCTCCTAGCTATCCAGTTTTGGCGGCAGAAGCATAAAGTGGTGGTTGCAGTTAGCCCACACCTCAGGCATCCACTAATTTTGGGGACCAGTTGGCCAGCTTTTAGTCATTTATTGATGTATTTTTGTGTGGATGTCTCTATGAGAAAAGAAAAGCAGGGAGGGGAGGTGTCCGTGCAGCCGGAAGAGGCAGAACTGTAACTGAACGATTCTGTGCCAGAGGAACCGAGCACTGCCGAGAAGCTAATCCTCAAGGAGCGTGATGATATTCCCCTGGAGCAGTCTCGCAATGAGAAGCTCAAAAACGCGTTTGAACAAGTCTGCTCCATTGATGGCCTGCACGGCCCCCTTTGTATCCCAATTTTAGTGTTCCTGTAGCTCAACTGGTAGAGCACTGCGCTAGCAAGCAAGCAAGCGCAAGGTTGGGGGTTCGATTCCCCGGGAACACATGATATGTAAAAATTGATAGCCTGAATGCACTGCAAGTCGCTTTGGATAAAAGCGTCTGCTAAAGGCATAAATTTAATTTAATTTAATTTAATTTAATTTTGCTTTTGTAAAAGATATGTTGCATCGTGTGACCCATGACGCTCAGACAAAACAATATACCGAAAGAGATTCTCACTGATCAAGGCACGCATTTTTGTCATGTACAATACGCAAACTTTATGAATGATTGGGCTTTAAATCAGCCCGCACCAACATCTATCCCCCACAAACAAACGGACAGGTGGAACGATTTAATTGCTCATTAAAGACCATGATTCAAAAGTTAATTCATGAAGACGCCCAAAATTTGGATAAATGGCTGGAAACCCTCTTATTCGCTGTGTGCGAGGTCCCGCAAGCCTCCACAGGTTATTCTCCCACGGGGTTTTCCCCTTCTGAGCTACTTTACTGTCACCAGCCCCATGGGGCGTCCTGAGAGAGGCTTGGAAGGAGGGAACTTTGCATAGCATAAATAAAATTCAGCATGTGCTGGACCTGAGAACAAAACTCCTCACTTTGGGGCAGCTCTCTATGGAGAATTTGTTACAGGCCCAGGACAAGCAGAGCTGGCTGTATAATCGGGGTAACCAGATTACGTGATTTTACACTGGGAGATAAAGTACTTGTATTGTTCCCAACCTCTAGCTCAAAATTACTCGCCAAGTGGCAAAGACCCTTTGAGGACACACGGCGGGTGGAAGATTTCAATTATGAGGTAATTCGATCTGACCGGAGTGGGGCACATCAAAACCCCCCTCTGAACCTACTTAAAAAATGGAGCGAGGTGGAACTGGTGATGCTGGCGACGGCAGTAAGTGAAGAGGAAGATCTCAGATCAGAGGTGAACACTAAAATCCAATACCTCACTATGGCACCAGGGGAATATCACCTCTCAGCCTCCCAGCTCACCAATGTAGCAAAATTGCAAGCCGAGTTTGCGGAAGTATTCTCGCCCCTGCCCGGTCTGATGGATCTCATCGACATATTGAGATTGAGCTGGACATGGTTATACGTAGCCAGCTGTATCAGTTGCCTGAACACAAAAGAAAGTGGTTCAGGCTGAATTAGGGGTGATGTTAGAGGTGCGGGTAGTAGAAGAATTCCACAGTGATTGGGTAAGCCTGATAGTTTTGGTTCCTAAAATGGACAGCTCTGTTCGATTCTGTGTGGAATATCGAAAAAGTTAATGCAAAGTTAATGCAGTGTCAAAATTCGATGCCTGTCCAATGCCACGGGTTGACAAATTGCTTGATCGGCTGGGGACAGCTCGTTTTTATTCGACTCTGGACTTAACCAAACGATATTGGCAGATCCCCTTATCACCCTTATCCCATGAAAAAAAAAAGCCTTTGTAATGCTGTTTGGATAACACCAATTTGTTACCCTTACTTTCGGGTTGTTTGGGGCCCCCGGACATTTTTCAGCAGCTCATGGACAAAATCCACCGCCTGAAAACTGCCTAAGCCACTGCCTATGTAGAGGACATCATCATTTACAGTCTGGATTGGCAGTGTCATATGGCACAGCTATGGGCTGTCCTAAGGACGCTGAGAGGGGCCGGGTTAACCTCTTAGCCTGTACCCTGATGCGGGCATCCCCAACACCCCGTGTTCACACGTGTAAATATTTATGAATAGATTAAATGAAATGGGACAAATTTAATCTTGACAAACTATATATCACTATAAAGGTCTAAGCCTCAAGCATCGACGACAGATCACTGTTTTTCAATGGAAAGCTTATAAAGAATGTATTTACATTAGTATAAGCAGTACACATCAAAACATGAAGAATGAAAATGTAGTACATACTATATGTCGTAATAATGTGTCATAAACATATCCACACCTGTAAATCCCAGTTTAGTTAGGAAGGTATTGGTCCACTGAATGAAATCTCATGGAGCACATTTAGTCCAACGCAGCAATAACTTTGTAATATGGATGATAATTCCTTTGTTTACGTTTCAGTTCTTCAGGGACAGTATTGTTTGTGTCTGTTATGGAATAATTCACACTCAGAAACTGTGACTTGGTTTGTAGTGTCAGAACACACAGAAGTGGTGTGCACATCACATGAACCCAAATTTGGGCCAGGTGCAAGACAACTGGATATGCAATCAATAAATACAAAAATGCAGTCTGCACACTGAAAAATACTGCTCCATACAAAAGTGTATTTAATTATTTACAAGGCAACGTTTCGACCCTCAGGTCTTCATCAGGCACAATCTCAATAAGTGAGGAACACCTTTAAATACATAACAGGTGCTCACCTTAATTAGACTTCCTCACTTAGAAGTCATGTGACAGAAACAAATCATGTGACCGAAACAAATCATATGAGAAACACTCAAAAAACAACATCAAGTAACTTGAAAATCATATAACAAACACTCAAAATGCAGCATCAAATAACTTGGGAAAAAAAAAAAAAACATGAAAATATTTATAGAAATGGCTTGATATCAAAATCCTCATTCAACCCTAATGGTGACAAAGTATTTAGAGAATAAATCCAAAAACATTCTCTCTGTAATAATTTCTTCTCATAGTCTCCACCTCTTGATGGTTTAGTTACCTTTTCTATTTTTTGGATTTTGATATCAAGCCATTTCTATAAATATTTTCATATGTTTTTTTTTTTTTTCCCCAAGTTATTTGATGCTGCATTTTGAGTGTTTGTTATATGATTTTCAAGTTACTTGATGTTGTTTTTTGAGTGTTTCTCATATGATTTGTTTCGGTCACATGATTTGTTTCTGTCACATGACTTCTAAGTGAGGAAGTCTAATTAAGGTGAGCACCTGTTATGTATTTAAAGGTGTTCCTCACTTATTGAGATTGTGCCTGATGAAGACCTGAGGGTCGAAACGTTGCCTTGTAAATAATTAAATACACTTTTGTATGGAGCAGTATTTTTCAGTGTGCAGACTGCATTTTTGTATTTACTTGGTTTGTAGTGCACAGTGTCACAAACAGAATGAGAGGATCCACCAAAAAAAAGTGAAAGAAAGGCTGAAGATGTTACGATCGGGAACACAGGAACACAGGAGACGAGAGATCCAAAAGCAGTGAGATTTTAATGGGTAATCCAAATCAGAATCCAACAAGCAGGGGGTCAAAACCAAAAATCAATCAAAAACAAACAAACAGGGATAGGAACAGGAACAGTAATAGAAACTAGAAACTAGGAACGCGAGGAAACTGGGTGACAGAAAGTAAGGACTTCATGAAAACAAACAGACCAATTAATATAGGCATAATGACTATCAAGTGAAGACACCTGCGTGCAATTAACAGGAGTGCAATTACTGTGATGAAGGGACAAGGCTTTGTGGCAATTGTAGTGCCTGTGGTGAGGTGCCTATGGGGAAGTGAGACCACTAGTGGAGACCCAGGGAAACAGAGACCAGATATTGTGACAGAAGATTATTTATTTGAATTCTAACTCTCTCTAATTATGGCTCATGATGCACGCTCTGATGCACCTGTCATCTGATGGAGGCGGAACTTAGCGACCACCTTTTTCTTTTTTGTTTTATTTTTCAACAGTTTTATATATGTGTCTCAGGATGTTCTGTAATTGGAATACAAACCTTTTTTTCTTACTCAAATTATTCTTATTGTATTTTTCTAGTGCTCAAATAAATCACTTATATGATGTCTAAGTTTCTGTCTAGTGTTTTATAATTAAAAAAAAAACTATGCAGTTGTACGTTTAATGACTGAAATAGTTTGTAGAACATTCATTGTATCTCCATTTGAAATATAAACTCATGAGACATTTGACTTTCAACCAATTTCTTTTCTAGATTGTTCCAGGACTGATTTCATGTATTTTTATATCAAATAAAAACAATTAAAAAGGCACTTCTGTGTCTATACATTTTAATGAGAATAACATAGGTTTCATAGACAATTGGACGAGCTTTTGGGGCAGACCTGACCTGTTTAAAAGAGATGGTCTTTATCCCTCCTGGGGTGGTGCTGCTCTTCTGTCTAGAAATATAGCACATAGTCTTAGTGTTTATACTTGACTAACTGGGGCCCAGGTCAGGAAGCAGACAGACTGGCTAAACCGACCGTCTGCTAGCTGCCTCCCGTCACAGAGGTCAGTTAATTCTCAGCACATAGAGACTCTTTCACCTAGATATCACACTATAGAGACTGTTCCCTGAACTAGAAAATACAAAAAAACGTCCAAACCAAGTTAAAGGTTAACAATTTAATTGAGGTTCACCAAATAAAAAACAAATGCAGTATGGATAAACAATTGATAAAGCTTGGCTTACTGAACATCAGATCCTTTTCTACGAAAATCGAGCATCGCGCTAGTTCAGTCAGGTTACGTTAGTCACGCTTGCATCAGCTGACAGTCAGCTGTTCCTGACATGTTCCAATCTGGTCTCAACACCTATCACAAGCGGTCTATTTAAATTCTCATTCTGCTTTTACTAAAAAATGTCAGCGAAAATTTTGATACAGATAATCCTCCAACTGTACGCAGGAGTTCGCGACTGGCCAATAAATCACCTCTTCCGCTTATAGCAGAATGGCATGCTGAAAAAATCATCATGATGCTGTACAGTCATAACATCCAGCCACCTCTAGGAATCAACCACGAAGAACTCTTCCAATTCTTCCTGGAAACCTGCTCAAAAACACCCGCGACCCCTTCAACTTCAACTCATCATGTCCCAGGAAAGCCACTGCCAAACATAGGCACTGCTCCCGTTCCACTAATCCCCCTTTTTTCCCCCAGCTGCTTGTGCTTTCATTCGTAAAGACGAAATTGCAGAAAAGGTTACCCCAGCGATTCATACTCCCATGTGTTATAACTTTAACGAAAATGTGTGCAGGTTTCCTAATTGTAAATTCATCCATGCTTGCATTTATTACGGAGACGGACATCCCAAGTCCGTGTGTCCTCGAAGAATGTCAAAAAAGAGAAAATAAAGCCTTCTACACCTGTCAATGTTCCAGAACTTGACAAAGCTTTGAAAATGCATCCAAACCGCTGTTTTGTGCATTATTTAATTACTGGACTTATTCAAGGATTCTTCGCAGGTTTAACGCTCCTCCCAAAACATCTTTCATTTGCAGTAATCTCCAGTCAGCTCTAAAAGAGCCTGAAGTAGTATATATTCTTTTGGCAAGAGCGTCAGAGACAGGATATTTGATTGGTCCCTTCCATATCCCCCCTTTTCCTATTTTTCGTATTAACCCCTTAGGCGTAGCCACAAGGAAATATTCAGGTAAGAAACGTTTAATAATAGATCTGTCAGCCCCCCATGACAGTGTTCTTGTACCAAGTATCAACAGATTGATTCCTCTCCCTAATTCTTCTTTGTTTTATGCTTCAGTTGATAATGCTATTCAGTTTATTAAAACAGCTGGTAAGGGCGCTTGGCTGGGCAAAGCCGACATTGTTGAAAAATTTTTTTTCTTTTTTTTTTTTCTCTGTTAGCCTTACGTTCAGCTGTCGCAGCAGCCCTCGTATTTTCGATACCTTATCGGAAGCACTCTGTTGGATTCTCTTAAACGATCGCAAGCTGCCCTTCGTGCTTCATTTGTTAGATGACTTTTTGGTCATGGACTTTCCAAACTCTAAACCTGACCGATGTATTAATATTCTAAAAGAAACCTTTAACCAACTAGGCATACCTCTCTCAGAAGAAAAGACTGCAGGGCTATTAAATATAATCAAATTCCTCGGTATTACTCTAGACAGCAATCTCATGCAAGCTTCCTTACCTCTTGATAAACTTGATCGTATCAGGGAAGCTTTGATAGATGTTTTGAAAAGAGATTCCATCACTAAGAAATAACTTCTCTCCTTATTAGGGCATTTAAATTTCGCGATGCACATCATTCCACAAGGTCGTTCTTTCGTTTCCAGACTAATTGATGTACCAAAAACAGTAGAGAAATTGCAAGAGTCTATCAAATTAGATCCAGGCTGCAAATCCGAGCTGCATTTTTGTTCTCTTCTATGTGAAGGGTGGAACGGAATGTCTTTTTTTATAACGATTTAATAGAGACTTCTGTTGACCTCAAATTCTTTACTGATGCCGCTCCTTCTATCGGATTCGGAGGGTTTTTTAATAATCACTGGTTCGCTAGTGCTTGGCCTAAAGAATTGTCGACGCGGGCAATCAGTGGTCCAGAAAACAAATTCTAGTTTTCTGCGATAATGCGGAAACGATACCACATTATCAAAAAAGGGCGCTCCTCCGTTCCATTTATTAATACATTTTTGAGCGGTCTTATGTGGATATGCATTACCAGTAGTTTTTTATGATCCGCGCTGCCCACTTACCTGGTCTCGATAACAAAATAGCTGATTGCCTGTCTCGTTTCAAATTTCAGGAGTTCAAGACCATTTGCCCAGATGCCACTCCTTCGAGCCTGCCTTGCCCAGCATTCGCCCTGACTGTTCTCAACTAAACGCCGCTCTGCAGTTTTATATCTCCGCAGCTTCCATGTTCATGAGATCAAGTCTAGCCAAGTCTACATTAAAAGTGTACGACTCTGCTTGGATTCGATTTTCCTCCTTTTGCTCCACCTTCTCAGTTCCTGTCTTACCTGTTAACATTGCTACGGTATGTTCATATATAATGCATTGTTATTTGACACAAAAATTGCAGCCCTCCTCCATTAAAAGTCAGGTCTCATGGATTCAGTTTCATCTAAGATGCTTGGATCCCTCCGCCTGCAGTCTGTATGGGGCATCCATCCATTCTATGCTCCTAGATGGCATTAAAAAAGAAGCGCCAAAAACCAAAGATAAACGCCTTCCTCTCATCTTCCATCTTTTAAAAAAACTGGTTGGTAAACTGAGACAAGGGTGCTTTAGTCCTTACCTGGATTCTCTTCTAGAAGCTGTTTTTCTGTGTGCTTTTCATGGTTTTCTGAGAATTGGTGAATTCACTACACGCAATAATAATTTCGATCCCTCTTATGATCTCACGGTGTCTGGTATCACTTTTGATGATTTATATTTTTACATTTTCCTTAAGCATTACAAGTCTGACCTGGAATCTAAAGGTATTTCAGTTGTTGTTGCTCGTACTAACACGCTTTTTTGCCCTTTTCATTCTATGTCCCGGTATATGAGCTTTCGCCCCCATGCTCATCATGACGAACCTTTATTCGCCACGGAGGAGAAAAAAGCTATGTCCAGATCCTGGTTTGCCGCTCGTCTCCATCTGGTCTGCCATGCATGCGGCCTCTCACCAGAGCACTACACCACCCACTCCTTTCGCATCGGAGCAGCTACATCAGCGGCTTCTGTCACAGCGATCAACACCATTAAAGTGATCGGAAGATGATCTTCTTCCGCATACAAACGTTATGTACGTCCTGGACTTAAAGACATTTTAGATGCTCAAAAATCCATGGCATCGGTCTTAATCTAATAAGGTTCTCTTCGATACGAAATGTTGTATTTTGTTTTTTTCTCCTCTCTTCTAATTGTTGGAGTATATTTCTTGTCATACCTTTTCTGAATACTATTGCGACAGTCATTTGAAGTATTCCCGCAGGGTGTATGCTTCCCCTGCCAGACTGCCACCCAATTCTACATTAAGTTTAAAGCCGTCGTATGATTCCTCCTTTACAAATCACGCTCTTCTTTAAGTATTTGTGATACCTGCTCAACTCGGGGTGATGCTTCCCCCTCAACGTGTTTACTGCCGTCATACTAGACTGTTGCTGCTGTTGCTAGGGGTGTACGCTTCCCCCTTATTGTAATTTAGAGCATGTTATACACTTAATTAGATAAATACAAACTGCCATCGTATTAGACTAATGCTGCTGTTAGGGGTGTATGCTTCCCCCTTTACATCTAATATTTGCATAAGCAGCTTAAGCAATCCTTTGTATGCTCTTTTTTGAGTCGGGGTGACGCTTCCCCCATAAATACAGTATTAAGCAACATTTCCATTGCCGGCCATTCACATTGCATCAGTTGTGTTGGGGAGTTTGGCATATGGTTTAACTTGCTCTGGCTGCATGGACAGAGGTATGGATTGTTGCCCCAGAACATAACCATACCGCCAACACTAAGGGCCCTATCTTGCACCCAGCGCAATTGACTTTGTACACCGACACATGTGTCATTCCTATTTTGCACCCGGGCAAAGCACGCTTTTCCCTCCACAGAAGCATGTTGCTAAACTAGTGAATGAACTTGCGCTCCCTGGGCGGTTCAGCGCAAGAAAGGAGGCTGTTCCGGCGCAGACAATCCCTGGTGCTATTTTGCTGTTCCATTAAACAATTGCGCCACTGACCAGAAAAAACCTAGTCTAAAGTCAGTGGCGCGTTGCGCGTTGTTCATTATGCTATTTTAGGGGCGCATGCTTGACCATAATGTATAGCGTGCACAACGCGCATACACTTTGCTTATGTAATCTACACAGATGCAACAGTTATTTTTGCAAATCATAAATTGTTGCACTAAAAAAAGATCAACACATCAGATGACGGAAATCACTGCTCTTACAAGAACATCAGTCTCCTAGGCTGTGAACCGCTCCTGGCGTGCGCCTGGTAAATACGCCATAATAATAGCAATCCATAATGGAACTTGCGCACCTGCTTTTAAAGGGAATGTTGTATGATGCTCTGATTGGTTTATTTCACGTTACGCCCAAACCACACCTATGAATAATGAAGCTACTTCAGACCAACCCATTTTAGATTTGCGCCGGGTGCAAGAGCCATTTATCCTGCCGGGAAAATAGCAACAGCGCCGAGACCCGCCCACAAAGTTACTTGCGCTTCGCGCTTTGACACTTGCGTTTCAGATCGTTAAAATAGGGCCCTAACTGTATGAAGTATTACTGTAATAAATATATACTTGACCGAAGTCAGGTTACGTTAGTCACGCTTGCATCAGCTGACAGTCAGCTGTTCCTGACGTGTTCCAATCCGGTCTCAACACCTATCACAAGCGGTCTATTTAAATTCCCATTCTGCGCCTCTTCCATCGCATCGCTGCTTTCAACTAACTCCCTCCTCCAACCCCAACTCCACCAACTAATCTGTATTCAATCTGACCTCGTTCTTCTTTACAGTTACTTCATCGGAAGCTTCTCTACCATGTTTGTTACAACACATGTAATTGTGAATTGTAATAATGCATGCAGATAATGGTTCTGTTCTGTACCCCAGGGGGGTTTAACTTGATGCTCTCTTTTACATCCGAGTTAGTTCTGGCTGCAGATAAAGTTTTAATAGTTGGTGATTTTTATATCCATGTCGATAATGAAATCGAAACCATACTCTAGATTCAATACTGTCACATGGAATTGGTGTTGATAGTGTTGAAATTATTCAGCCAAGTGATTATATCTCAGATCATTAAGTTCTGTGCAAACTTCATATAGCCAAAATTGTAAATTCTACTTCTTGTTACAAGTATGGAAGAACCATCACTTCTACCACAAAATACAGCTTTTTAAGTTATCTTCCTGATGTATCCAAATTCCCTAGCATATCCAAAACCTCAGAACAACTTGATGATGTAACAGAAACTATGGACTCTCTCTTTTCTAGCACTTTAAATACAGTTGCTCCTTTACGCTTAAGGAAGGTTAAGGAAAACAGTTTGACACCATAGTATAATGAGCATACTTGCACCCTAAAGAGAGCAGCCCGAAAAATGGAGCACAGCTGGAGGAAAACAAAACTAGAGGTATTAGGTATTGCTTGGCGGGAAAGTAACATATCCTACAGAAAAGTATTAAAAACTGCTAGATCTGATTACTTTTCCTCTCTTTTAGAAGAAAAAAACATAACCCCAGGTATTTATTCAATACAGTGGCTAAATTAATGAAAAATAAAGCCTCAACAAGTGTTGACATTTCCCAACACCACAGCAGTAATCACTTTATGAACTACTTTACTTCTAAAATCGATACTATTAGAGATAAAATTGCAATCATTCAGCCGCCAGCTACAGTATCAAAGTCAGTGCACTATAGACCCCCTGAGGAACAGTTCCACTCATTCTCTACTATAGGAGAGTAAGAATTGTATAAATTGTTAAATCATCTAAACCAACAACATGTATGATAGACCCTATACCATCTAAGCTCTTAAAAGAGGTGCTTCCAGAAGTCATAGGTCCTCTTCTGACTATTATTAATTCCTCATTGTTATTAGGACATGTCCCCAAAACCTTCAAACTGGCTGTTATTAAGCCTCTCATCAAAAAACCACAACTTGACCCCAAAGAACTAGTTAATTATAGACCAATCTTGAATCTCCCTTTTCTGTCCAAGATACTAGAAAAGGTGGAATCCTCACAATTATATTCATTCTTAGAGAAAAATGGTATATGTGAGGATTTCCAGTCAGGATTTAGACCGTATCATAGTACTGAGACTGCTCTCCTTAGAGTTACAAATGATCTGCTCTTATCATCTGATCGTGGGTGTATCTCTCTATTAGTGTTATTGGATCTTAGTGCTGCGTTTGACACAATTGACCACAACATTCTTTTGCATAGACTTGAACACTTTGTTGGCATCAGTGGAAGTGCATTAGCATGGTTTAAATCGTACTTATATGACTGCCATCATTTCGTAGCAGTGAATGAAGATGTATCATATCGATCACAAGTGCAGTATGGAGTACCTCAAGGTTCAGTACTAGGGACGCTACTCTTCACGCTTTATATGTTACCCTTGGGAGATATCATCAGGAAACATGATGTTAGCTTTCACTGTTATGCTGATGATACTCAGCTCTATATTTCTTCGCGGCCCGGTGAAACACACCAATTTGAAAAACTAATGGAATGCATAGTCAAAATAAAAAACTGGATGACGAATAATTTCTTACTGCTAAATTCAGGAAAAAACAGAGGTGTTAATTATAGGACCTAAAAACTCTGCTTGTAATAACCTAGAACACTAAGACTTGATGGTTGCTCTGTCAGTTCTTCGATGCACTAAGAAAGAGAAAGAGCACGAGGAACTTCCTGCGTCAACTCTTATGACTTGAAATGGTTCAACCAATGAACGTCCGTGATCTGAAGCGGGAAAAAGTTCCTTTGTCTCTGGGGAAACACCCACTCTAATAAGTTCTGGCTTATCAGATTTCAGCAGTGATATTCTAGGAAGTTCGTAATTCCAGATTAATACATTTTTCATTAATTTCCTTTATATAAGTGAGTCCGTCAAAGCATGCCGATTAAAAAGATACCAAAAAATAACATATATAACTGATAGAAACATGAAGTTACATTCAAATGCAGAATTAAACACATTTAAAGTTTGATTAACACACAATAAAATTGTAGATACTCCAATTTTTGATTATGGAAAACATCTAATGCACCAAAAAGTAATACTCAATACATTTAGAATACATTGAGAAAATAAAAGGGTACTATTCTCTTTTCTAAGAGCTATCTTTCCTGTAATGTTTCCCCAGTGGGATCATAAAGTTTTATGATCTGGTCAGGGGGGCAGCGTTAAAACTCATGATTCTATGTGAGAACATTCATTCCAAAAACATTTCCCATTTACAAGTCAGCAATTTATAATCCTTGCATAACAGGATTAACCATTTTTATGCAATACACAAACCTATTCAAAATACATATTATTAAGGACTTACAAACAGAGCGTAAAGAAAAGTTTGTGTGTGTGTGTTTAGGAATGTGGGTGTTTCGTTTCTCCTTTGAGGCTGCTCACGGATATCCCTGGACAGTCTCAATAGGTGTAATAACTGTCACCCACGGCAGGATGTTGCCGAGATCGCGGCGCCCCAAATGGTAAAATTATGTTAGAAGATGATGTAAAACGAAGGTCCTTGTTTACTCACGTTCTGGTCTTTGAGTGCAGAATGTGTTAGAGTCAGGATTCATTAATATGGAACAGATGGCTGAAATACCATCAGCTCATTAGTGTTACATCTGGTCAGAGGAGAACTGGCCCCCCAACTGAGCCTGGTTTCTCCCAAGGTTTTTTTCTCCATTCAGTCAGCGATGGAGTTTCGGTTCCTTGCCGCTGTCGCCTCTGGCTTGCTTAGTTGGGGTCACTTCATCTACAGCGATATCATTAACTTGATTGCAAATAAATGCACATACACTATTTAACTGAACAGAGATGACATAACTGAATTCAATGATGAACTGCCTTTGACTATCATTTTGCATTATTGACACACTGTTTTCCTAATGAATGTTGTTCAGTTGCTTGTATTTTGTTTAAAGCGCTATATAAATAAAGGTAACTTTGACTTTGACTTAATATTTTTGAGCATTATCAACTCTGGTTGAAAAGTACAGCCCAAAGGGTCTTCTTTCCAAAGACACCAAAATTATGTGTGTAACTGTCATGATCGTCAGCTGGAGTGTCCATGAACTCCAGTAGATGGCACTCCACTCAGGACTCTGGCATCTTGTATTTCCATTCCCAACTCCATTTCCCATAATCCCCTGCTTAGGGCTAATTACCACCAGGTGTTTTCCATTACCACTCCCCTATATTTACTGTGTTCGGACTCCCAATGATTGCCAAGTCTTTTTTAGTTCTGTCTGGCATTTCCGAGCCTCTTCCCTGTGTTTGTTCACTCCATGTTTGATCTTAGATTGTGTATATCGACTGTGATTCTCTGCTGCCTGCCCCGATCTCTGCTTTTTTCTGTTGCTGATTTTGGATATCCCTTGACATACCTGACGCTGTTCTCTGATCTCTGCCTGTTTGACCATTCTTGAAAATAAAGTGGTGCAAATAGATCCATACATCTCTGACTCCCCATTACAGTAATACAATGAAGTAAGGAACTGTTACAATTTTAAGTTAGGTAGAGCACTTTCAGCTGTGAGTCCCATAATGGGGTGTGCTGGCTTATAGGTTATTTATTATGCACTTTATTATTATGTTATGTTAAATTTATTATGTTTTGATTAACAACTTTGCAGATTGTTTTCATTTAAGTATAACTATATTATAAACTGCAAAATATATATTTTTCAAAAACCCATATAACGTGCTTTTTAGGAAACATAATGTTTTTTTTTTGTTTTTTTTTATCACGAGTTGGGTGTAACGGATGTGTTTTATGTCGTAGAACAAAATGATAAAGTATATTGAGCTTGGGTGAACCAAGGAACTTATTTTAGGTGATTTAACCAAACTCTCATTCAAAAAACCTGGGACGTTGGAACTGGAAATGCTAAAATGCTAACCCTCTGCTGGATTTTCACCTACAAAGAGACATCATAGTTCCACCACTCTATTAACTTCAGATTTAAAACTATAGGTACAGTATGTTATATGTAGTGCGTGATAAAAGTCAGTCCCTGACGCCTCCAGTGTCCTCTCTGTTTGCTGCTCCTATAGCCTCAACACCAGCCACAGGATTCACATGTGAGTTCTGTTACACATCTTCTAGTTCAGTCATGCTGAATTTGAATCTGTTGCCCGAAACTGTATTAACCCTCTAGGGTCTATGATGATTTTGGAGCCCTTGAGATGTTTTGACATGCCCTGACATTTCAGTTACTTATAACATACTATTGGGCAATGTTTTTTTTCAGTAATATGTGAGCAAAATTATATACATGTTTGCATAATAAAAAAAAAAGAATAAAAAAAATGAATATATACATAACATACATAATGAATGTCAAAGACAAATTTTGTACACAGATTTAACCACAGAAATGTAAACAGACTTTGAGTCATTCCTGAAAACAGATTCTGTTCAGCAAGTGAAACAAGTAAATAATACCTGATACTTAAGTGTTTCCTGCTTCTTTCCATAGATTCAAGAAAAAAAAAACATCATCAGCAGTCAAGGAGCTTGTTTTACCATAGAATACCAGTGTAGCTGAACATCTGATGTTGGTACAGTGCTCTCACAGGACAACAGTTTGAAGAGACTCAAGTGAAAGTCAGCAGATTCATCACTGGTGCAGGTATCTGATGACTAAAAACAAACTGTGAGCCTCTGTATGTATATATATATATATATTTATATATAGAGAGAGAGATTTTGTAGTCAAACTCACACTTTCATACTATCGTTAAAAAATTTTGTAAAAAAAAAAAAAAAAAAAAAACATTTTTGTGTTTAGCACATTATACTAATCTGTTTGTGAACAGAGCAATAATAAACATGGTCTAAACATTCGTAGCAATGATTGTGTCATGGTCGGGAGCAGGGATGAGGTGAGGACTCAAAAGCAGGAAGATAAGAGCATTTATTAATCATAAAATATAAACAAAACTACAACAAAAAACTACCCCAAGGGGGAAAAAAAAAAAGCAGACAAGGCAAGCATACAAGCATCCAATGATACTGTGAACACAACATTAATTAACGAACCAGCAGAGGATTGCAGACACAAGGAGAATAAGTAGGGAACCTAACGAGGGAGACACAGGTGGGGCATCTAAAACAATAATGACATAACACGATGGGTGGGATCAGACAATAGACAGGAGAGCACATGGCACCAAACAAACAAGGCACAAGCCATGTGCTCACAGAAAAACAGTGTCATCTGGTCGCCATCCAGGGCACACCAGCTGAAGACTGTGACATAACCCCTCCCTTAAGGAGCGGATTCCAGACGCTCCAACAAAAGAAATCCCGGTGGGAGGTGGAACAGAGGTGGATCAGGGAGAGGGACGTAGGGCCAGGTTCTCAGAGGGAAACGGAATGAAAGACAGACTAGAAACCCAGGAGGGAGGTGGACCGGCGGAGGATCAGGGGGAGGGATGGAGGGCCAGGTCCATAGGAGGAAGACCACCATAACCGTGTGGTCAGGGTGGAAATCCCCCAGGGTGGAGCAGAAGACCACCACATCCTTGTGGTCGAGGCCGAAACCCCCCAGGGCGGAGCAGAAGACCACCATATCCTTGTGGTCGAGGCCGAAGCCCCCCAGGGCGGAGCAGAAGACCACCACAACCGTGTGGTCAGGGCGGAAATCCCCCAGGGTGGAGCAGAAGACCACCACATCCTTGTGGTCGAGGCCGAAACCCCCCAGGGCGGAGCAGAAGACCACCACAGCTGTGTGGTCAGACCAACGGGAGGACAAAACTCAGGTAATCCCATGGCGTTTATACTGGATTCCAGAGGATCGGCGCTGACTTGACTCTGCTCATGAAGATTATTGGTGACTTGCATTTGTTCATGAAGATCCCTGGTGACTTGACTCGGTCCTTGAAGATCACCGGTGACTTGACTCGGTCCTTGAAGATCACCGGTGACTTGACTCGGTCCTTGAAGATCACCGGTGACTTGACTCGGTCCTTGAAGATCACCGGTGACTTGACTCGGTCCTTGAAGATCACCGGTGACTTGACTCGGTCCTTGAAGATCACCGGTGACTTGACTCGGTCCTTGAAGATCACCGGTGACTTGACTCGGTCCTTGAAGATCACCGGTGACTAACCCTGACTCCGGAGGGTCCATGAGCACCTGACTATACTCTGGAGGGCCGACTGAAACCTGACTCGACTCTGGAGGGCCGACTGAAACCTGACTCGACTCTGGAGGGCCGACTGAAACCTGACTCGACTCTGGAGGGCCGACTGAAACCTGACTCGACTCCGGAGGGCCGACTGAAACCTGACTCGACTCCGGAGGGCCGACTGAAACCTGACTCGACTCCGGAGGGCCGACTGAAACCTGACTCGACTCCGGAGGGTGAGCTGTGACTGCCATCCCTTGCAGCGGCGCTGGACAAGCAGCCATCTTGTGCCATGACTCACGACAGGCGGCCATCTTGTGCTGTGGTGCTGGGCTGGCGACCATATTGTGCTGTGGTGCTGGGCCGGTGGGCAACTTGGGCATTGGCGCTGGGTTAGTGGCCATCTTGTGCCGTGGCGCTGGGCTGACAGCCATCTTGTACCGTGGCTCTGGACTGGCGGCCATCTTGTGCCGTGGCGCTGGACTGGCGGCCATTCTGGGCCGAGATTCTGGAAGGTGGCCCTGATGAGCTAGGTAGTCTACGAACCCCACAAACGTCAGGTGATCCAGCCCTTTCATCCTCCCCCAATTGAGAGGCTCATCAAGGGCATTATTCAGAAGGTCCTTGAGAGCTGCATCGTTGTAGTCCAGCCCTTCCACAGCATTCCTGAACTCCATCGCAAATTCCCTCACGTCAGTTCCCTGTTGATGGAGGGAACTCAATGCTGCTACCTTAAGCATGCGTTGGTAGAGGGGGCTGCAGATAGTGGAGGCTGGTAGATTGAGTGTGCCATCTTCCGCTGAGTCCTCTGTTGGCTGGTTCGTTCTGTCATGGGTGGGAGCAGGGATGAGATGAGGACTCAAAAGCAGAAAGATAAGAGCATTTATTAATCATAAAATATAAACAAAACGGGGAAAAAACAGCAGGCAAGGCAAACATACAAACATCCAACGATACTGTGAACACAACATTAATTAACGAACCAGCAGAGGATTGCAGACACAAGGAGAATAAGTAGGGAACCTAACGAGGGAGACACAGGTGGGGCATCTAAAACAATAATGACATAACAAGATGGGCGGGATCAGACAATAGACAGGAGAGCACATGGCACCAAACAAACAAGGCACAAGCCATGTGCTCACAGAAAAACAGTGTCATCTGGTCGCCATCCAGGGCACACCAGCTGAAGACTGTGACAGATTGTCAGGAACTCACAGGCTGCATCCGAAAACTGAAAAATGCTGACTTCGGAGGTTGCATTCCAAGGTAGGAAGGCATCAAGGCACGTCCGAAATCAATGTCAGCTTCATTTCCTGTCTCCTGAGATGACTTCATCTGGCCGGTTTTTGAAGGCAACATAGATGTATCCTTCGCTGCCTTCGATATCCAACAATCCTGTGCGTTCCATTCTGTGACAGTTAAGCCAAAAAATAAAGATGGCATCTGAAAGTTGCGGTCGGTGGTCAGTTTGTGTAAATGTATGTTTCTGAACAACGTTTTCCACTTTTTACTTACTTACTTTATACTTTATTGTAAGACTGTGTCTGAAATGTTTCTTGCATAACAGTATTTATGTTTACAACATTTAACATACATTCTACATTGACATTCACTCTAGCACGTACAATTATACATTTCATACAACATTTATACATCTGCAACACCGTCTCAATACTCTTGATCTCTGATTAGGTGTTTTTGTTCAGTGCAATCCTATTTTTCAGCTTCACTTTCTTAAATTTGGGAACTCTATACCTCCGTTGTGATGGTAATAATTCAAAGTCTTTATGCAGTATATGCGTAGGATTCGAGACTATATTGTTAGCAAGCCTAAGCATCTTTTTATAATAGGATGAATCATAAAGCTTCTCAAGCGGCTGACCTACTATCTTTGAGCAGATTTTTAATTGATTAAAAACCTTGTTTTTTAGCGCAACAGATAAACTTTTATACCAAATAGAGTTGCAGTATTGCAGTAAGCTCATTATCACAGACCTATAGAACAACAAAATAATCTGCCTTCTTACTCCAAATGACCTAAGACGGCGAAGAAAATAGATTCTCTGCTTTGTTTTTTTACATATAGTATCAATGTGATCTTTCCAGGACAACATGTCGTCTATAATTACTCCCAAATATTTATAGGTCTTAACAAATCTAATTGTCTCGTTATGAATAGAAACAGGAGTTATATCCGCCGTAGACCCGAATACAATCTCCTCAGTTTTACTTGTATTAATGATAAGGGCATTATTGTCACACCACCCTATCAATTTAGTTACACCTTGTTGATGAACCTCAGAACTGTCCGAGTCATTCAACACAGATATTAGGACAGTGTCATCAGAGTACTTCAGAATATACTGATTAAACATATCCGTTCTACAGTCATCAGTATATAAGGTAAAAATTATAGCAGAGCTAACGCAACCTTGCGGTACTCCAACATTTGTAATGATTTCAGACGACACGGTTTTATTCACCATGACTCTCTGAACTCTATCAGTGAGAAATGATCTATACCACCAAATCAGATAAGGATTTACCCCCAGCTGTGCAAGTTTTAACACCAGTCTGTCAATCTGTATTGTGTTGAAGGCGGAAGAGAAATCCAAAAACAAAGTTCTTACAATTGTTTTGGGTTTGTCTAAATTTTTTGAGATAATGTGCACTAAAGAAGATGCAACTGCATCTTCAGTACTACAGCCTTTCTTATAGGCGAACTGCCAGGGATCTAATTAACTACCATAACCAAATGATGGAGTAACAGTCTCTCTAGACATTTCACAATTACAGAGGTAAGAGCTATTGGTCTGTAGTCTTTAAATTTTTTTGGACATTATATTTTTGGTAGTTGTTTTTTTGTATGCAGTCTTCCATATCACAGGAACAACATGTGTGTCGACTGAAGATTGAAATATTGGTTGCCACACAGGTGCTAATTCATGAGCAAAATTTTTTAAAAGGCCTGCACTACAACCATCAGGACCCACAGCCTTTTTTTGTATTGATTGAAACATTTTCCTTACATCTTCAACCTCAATGACAATTGTCTCTGATGATGTTAGAACTACATCTGTTGTTTCTATGAATTTGTCTTGTTTGCCTATTAGTTCAAACCGGGTAAAAAAGGTGTTTAATTCATTCCCAAAACTAAGTTCATCATCAGTTACAATTGATTTTTTTGAAGATGACAATCCAGACATAGTTTTCATAATGTCCCAAACCTTTTTAGTATTATTAGTTTTGAAGGCTTTTTCCAGACACTTCTCATGAGCTTCTTTTGTTTCCTTTAGTTTAATTTTGAATTATCTTTCCGTTTGTTTAAATACCTTAATATCTTTATCCTTGAACGCTACTTTCCTCACATTTATCATTTCTTTAATATCTTTAGTCACATATGGTTTATTATTTGGAAAGACTTTAATCTCTTTAGTAGGTATGTTCAGCTCCACACAGAAACTGATATAGTCATTTAACACTGTAGTTCTTTCGTCCAGTGAGCCTTCATCAAAAATGTCCCAGTTTGTCCAATCAAAACAGGCTTTCAGTTGTTCTAAACTTTCATTCGACCATATTCTGATCATTTTTGTTTCTGGTTTACTTTTTTTAAGTTTAGTCCTGTACACGGGAATCATGTGCACAACATGATTGGTGATTGGTGGCATACATTTGGACACATTTACAAAGCACTTATCCAGAATGTTGTTGTTTCTTGTTTGAGTCTTTACATACTGTTCAAATCCCGGCAACAAAGTCTCCAATTTGCACTGGTTTAAATCGCCCAGTACGATCACAGGTGCGTCGGAGTAGCTGAGTTGCAGTTCGTGAACATAGTCCGCTATCAGGCTTGCTGCCTGAGATGGTTTACCGTTGGGCGGTACATATACCACGAACAACAAAATACAACCAAATTCTCTAGGCAGATAAAAAGGTCTTAAGGTCATGCCGAGAATTTCCACATTTGAGTCACATATTTTATATTTTACTGAATAAGATCGACACCATTTCTCATTAATATACACACAGATGCCTCCCCCTTTATTTTTACCTGACATTTTATCTCTATCCGCTCGAACTAGTGTGAATTCAGGAATTTCGAAAAGCGAGTCAGGCATTGTAGACTTCAACCAGCTTTCCGTAAAGCAAAGCAAAGATGCTTCACGAAATTCATTACAGTACCTTGTGTGTGATCTTATCATGTCCATTTTGTTATTCAGAGAACGCAGATTACTGAAGATGATTGACGGCAGCAGTGGTTTTTTAAATCTCCTTCGCAATCGGCTCCGAATTCCTCCTCTTCTTCCTCTTTCCTTTCGTTTTGTTCTCACCAGCTCACGTGGAACATTTTCAAATAGATTCTTATATTGGCCTGTTATCGATTCTTGAGTTGTCTTAAAGTTTAGCTCCAGCAACATCTCCCGAGTGTAGAGGCATGCACCCATCGTGACACCGCATGTGTTTGGGGTTTCACATGCAGTCAAACATTGCATTGTCAAACATAGTCCATAGCAACTGATCATCCAAAAAATCCAAATCAACAGTACGTTTTTCTTAGCCTTCATCTTTCCCCTACAAGTCCCTACCCGGACTTACTTGACAGTAGACAAACAAACAAACCGAAAACATATTATACTGAAATGCAGTGCAGCCGCTGAGCAGCGCACCGGAAATTTTTATGTAATTTCTAGCGTGAAATGAATATTGCGGTAATTAAATATCCACTTAGTTATCACCAAAGCTGTTTATTTTTTTTTGTTGTAGATCATTAAACCATTACTCCGCCTCAGAAGCCTGTCCGAAATCTGTTTCACGAGGTGCCTTCGGGCAAAAACGCTGCCTGCAAAGTCATTGCCTGATTAGACAGCAAGGCAGAAAGCAGAGCTCTGTGATTTGTCCTTGCAATGTCTTACCATTACATTGTCACATATCAACTTCAAAATAAACTGTTCAAATACTGTACACTAAACCATCTGCCTTCATCTTGGTTTGTGACAATGATCATATTAAAGTGTACACTCACTTTACCAGTCGCTGAAAACCCAGAAACTGTTTCAGCGGTGGACAAAGTGAAAGGACACCACTGCATCATGGCCCTGGTTCACCCCAATAGATGAGGCTTTAGGTCAGGAGCATTCAGTTACTCCTTCAGTGCTGCTTGCCTCAGTGTCCCAGGCTTCCTCCACCTGTGGTGAGCCTCTCAGTGAAGACTGAGAGCCTAACCAAGCAGACACAGGGGTAAGAAGAGGAGCTGTATTGAAATGTTCAGGAAGGAAATGGCCAGTGAAGAGGCCAGACAAAAGGCCGCAGATGAGTGGGTCAACAGACTTCTCAATCTTGAGATTCTTGTTAAGAAAAACTAAATTATAATACATTTACTTAAATTGAGATGGCTTTCTGAGCCTAAGGTCTCAATAGATTTAATTTAACTTAAATTTGTTCTAATTAATTCAATTCTTATGTCAAGTCAATTCACCTTTATTTGGTATAGCCCTTCATAAAGATCGTCAAACCAGCTTTACAGTGACAACAGAGAATAGTTTGTCAATCATGTGAGTGGAACACAACAAGTTAGTTCATTTTAGTATTCCTAAGCTGATGATGCATTTAAAAACATATAATTTATATTCTGGATATAAAATAAATTTCCAGAAACTCTTATCTACACTTTTAGACCCAACTTACTTTTAGGAGTAATGCTTTATACATCATTATACTCCTATTATTACATATATCTGAATAAATATTCTTTCCATGATGTATGTTTATTAGGATCTGACAATATTTGGCCACACATCTATTTCTGGAATCTGAGGGTGCAAAAAACATCTAATTAATGAGAAAATTGCCAAAGTTGTCCAAATGAATTCTTAGCAATGCATGTTACTAATCAAAAGTTAAGCTTTTATATATTCAGAGTAAAAAAACAAACATGCACAGACAAATCCAAATTAAACTATGCAGCTTGTGCAATACATTGATGTGTAAAGACACAAAAGGATAAAATAAAAATCTATCATTTTGACTCATACAATGTTTTTTTTGGCTTTTGCTAAAAATATACAGTATTGTTCAAAATAATAGCAGTACAATGTGACTAACCAGAATAATCAAGGTTTTTCGTATATTTTTTTATTGCTACGTGGCAAACAAGTTACCAGTAGGTTCAGTAGATTCTCAGAAAACAAACGAGACCCAGCATTCATGATATGCACGCTCTTAAGGCTGTGCAATTGGGCAATTAGTTGAATTAGTTGAAAGGGGTGTGTTCAAAAAAATAGCAGTGTGGCATTCAATCACTGAGGTCATCAATTTTGTGAAGAAACAGGTGTGAATCAGGTGGCCCCTATTTAAGGATGAAGCCAACACTTGTTGAACATGCATTTGAAAGCTGAGGAAAATGGGTCGTTCAAGACATTGTTCAGAAGAACAGCGTACTTTGATTAAAAAGTTGATTAGAGAGGGGAAAACCTATAAAGAGGTGCAAAAAATGATAGGCTGTTCAGCTAAAATGATCTCCAATGCCTTAAAATGGAGAGCAAAACCAGAGAGACGTGGAAGATAACGGAAGACAACCATCAAAATGGATAGAAGAATAACCAGAATGGCAAAGGCTCAGCCGATGATCACCTCCAGGATGATCAAAGACAGTCTGGAGTTACCTGTAAGTACTGTGACAGTTAGAAGACGTCTGTGTGAAGCTAATCTATTTTCAAGAATCCCCCGCAAAGTCCCTCTGTTAAAAAAAAGGCATGTGCAGAAGAGGTTACAATTTGCCAAAGAACACATCAACTGGCCTAAAGAGAAATGGAGGAACATTTTGTGGACTGATGAGAGTAAAATTGTTCTTTTTGGGTCCAAGGGCCACAGGCAGTTTGTGAGACGACCCCCAAACTCTGAATTCAAGCCACAGTACACAGTGAAGACAGTGAAGCATGGAGGTGCAAGCATCATGATATGGGCATGTTTCTCCTACTATGGTGTTGGGCCTATTTATCGCATACCAGGGATCATGGATCAGTTTGCATATGTTAAAATACTTGAAGAGGTCATGTTGCCCTATGCTGAAGAGGACATGCCCTTGAAATGGTTGTTTCAACAAGACAATGACCCAAAACACACTAGTAAACGGGCAAAGTCTTGGTTCCAAACCAACAAAATTAATGTTATGGAGTGGCCAGCCCAATCTCCAGACCTTAATCCAATTGAGAACTTGTGGGGTGATATCAAAAATGCTGTTTCTGAAGCAAAACCAAGAAATGTGAATGAATTGTGGAATGTTGTTAAAGAATCATGGAGTGGAATAACAGCTGAGAGGTGCCACAAGTTGGTTGACTCCATGCCACACAGATGTCAAGCAGTTTTAAAAAACTGTGGTCATACAACTAAATATTAGTTTAGTGATTCACAGGATTGCTAAATCCCAGAAAAAAAAAAAAAAATGTTTGTACAAAATAGTTTTGAGTTTGTACAGTCAAAGGTAGACACTGCTATTTTTTTGAACACACCCCTTTCAACTAATTCAACTAACTGCCCAATTGCACAGCCTTAAGAGCGTGCATATCATGAATGCTGGGTCTTGTTTGTTTTCTGACAATCTACTGAACCTACTGTTTGCCACGTAGCAATAAAAAATATACTAAAAACCTTGATTATTCTGGTTAGTCACATTGTACTGCTATTATTTTGAACAATACTGTATACCCCAGCTACTTAAGACTGGTTTTGTGGTCCAGGGTCACATTAAAGATGACAATATAATTTTAATTGGAACTCTCAGTGAATAAAACATTTGGAGATGAACCTAACAAAAGATAAATCAATACTCCTTGAAAGTAGCTATGGCCCCATTAATAAGGAGGTAAAATCTGATATTTCATGCTCCCATTAGACATATCGTCCCCTTGGAATTATAAGGTTCTATCTGCGTTCTGAGTAGTTTTGAGATATTGAGCTTTAAAGTTTTTTTGTTCCATAGACTTCTGTAGATAGAACCTTTTTGTTTTTTCAATAAAAAATCCCAAAATGTACACAACTTAAAATAAATCATCACATAATGTAAATAAATTGTCACAGAATAAGGATATGTGAATAACTCAATTTTGACAAAAATGTCAGATTGAACCTTATAATTCCAAGGGGACGAAATGTAATCGAAAATAAATATAATTAAAATGAACATTTTACCACAGATTCTTTATCGTGTTTTCAACCACTCCCTCTGGAGGTACCGCAAAAAACAATTTAATGAATAGGATGGTTTGGTTTCAAGGTTTGTCTTGAATGGTAGAAGACCTTGGGTAAAGTTTAAAAAATTGCAGTTGACAAAAGAAAAGGGAGGGAGAGCTCTACCATGTCTTCAGGATTATTATTATCCTGCAGAATTGAAACCCTTAGTATGCTGGTGTATACCAAGCTATGAATCAAGTTGGAAAACCCTAGAAGTTCACTTTAAAAGTTTAAAATCATAGTCATTTTAAGAATGAAGTCATTTACCTTTGCAATAATCATGCTGTCTAATCAGCATCTTAATATGCCACACCATCTCAGCAAAGAAGAAGTGCTCACAAACACAGATTTAGACAGATTTGTGAACAATATTTGAGAGAAATAGGCCTTTTGTGTACATAGAAAAAGTCTATAAAGTTCAGCTCCTGAAAAATGGGGGCAGAAACAAAAGTGTTGCGTTTATAATTTTGTTCAGTGTATATACTGTTCGGAAAACATGACAAACATGATGATCTAGAACATGATGCATTGTTGTGTCTTTCATAATTAAATAATTTTGGAGACAGTGGCTGTACGTTTTAATCTATTTTTTACATAAAAAAAGGTTTTTGTTTACAGTCGGTTGCATAAGACAATACTGCAAAAACAGTACTGTCAAGCTGTTACGTATTTATTGACCAACATTCATTATTTCTGTCATTTAATTTCAGAAATAATTTCTGTCATTTTAATTTCATATGTTGGTATCAATTCAGTGTTTATAATGCTAATACTTAACCTTAAAATAATTTCCACCGAAACTGACACGGAGCAAGCGTTTGGTGAAAAAAGGGAAGACTTAAACAAAGTCTGTCAAATAAACTGTTAAAAGGAGTTGATGATTTCTAGTCTAGTGATGGTATGTTATAGTTGTCATCATTCAGGCTGTATTTCAGCTTTAATGTAGGTTTTTTTTTTTTAACAAAGTAGCTGATATTTGTCATAGTGACAGCTAGAAGCTAGTGGACTGCAGAATGCTGGAAGTACAGGGCTGCTGCTGCAGTGGAACATTCTGTTGGCTTTCACTTCTTTTCACTATAAGTTCTTTGTATAATTATTAATAAAGTGTAATTACACAGTGTAGGATTGTGGGATATCAAAAGCAGTGAAGTTTACATCCATGCCTACCTTAAAATATCGATCAGATGAAGGTGTCTCAGTAGACTGGATGTGACAGGATCCCTGGACTCTCATTGGACCTCTGTCTGCTGTCTGTGGAGCCAGCATTCTTCAGCTTGATGCAGTCTAACACCTTCCTCTAAACACTCTTAAACATAAAGGTTTGTGAAGAATATTTTTCGATTATAAAGATCCTTCTGTGCAATGTAAAGGGTTCATGGACCTGAAAGGATCTTTATGGAACCATCAATGCCAACAAACAACCTTTATTGTTAAGAGTGCACTACATGAGCCTGTCCACCAGAGAGAGGTTATAACACACAGAGAGAGCCTTCGCCTGAGATTCTGGAGCCAGCTCTGCTCAGAGTTTAACTCCTGTAATCAAACAGTTATAATAATCTCCTCTAAGATCCTCTACTCAGTCAGTCCTCTACACTACAATCACATTCATATTTGAGTGTAACACCAATCACAATCAATCAAATCCAAAAATCAGTCACGATCCAGTCAACAACAGATAAACAGAACCAAAACCTGCCCTACATTTGTACTTTTTCAATACAATACAAACAATATGAAACCCATGTAAAATTGTTTTTAGAGTATCTTGAACAAACAGTTTGAGTAGATTTTTATTGATGAATGAGAAAACCTTTTCCTTTGATTACAGTGTTGAACCATAAAATGCAAAATTATGAAAACAACAGAACTAACAAATATTTCTACAAGTGTGACTGCATCATATAATAATTATTAATTATTAATAATATTAATAATATTCATCGTCTGGCTGACTATGTCTGTCATACGTGCACAAACTGACAGTCACCACTTATAAGCTATTACTAAATATTGTAGAAAAATAATTTTCTGTAAAGTTGTAAGCTTTGTAATGATTTGTATTGTAAAAAGCGCTATACAAATAAACTTGAATTGAATTGATTATTGTACCTTAATTGATCTAAAAGCAGAATGAGATTTAACTGTGATTTTCTGTTGTTACGATCAGTTTAACTGGTAAGATCCTCAGAGGAGAAGTTGTGCAGCGAGTATATAAGAAAGGAAAGACGGTCTCTGTGAAGGTTGTTGTGAATGAGCAGAGACAGATGTTAGTTTGAGGATCAGAGAAGGACACCTTTCCTCTGTCACAGTCCAGCTGAACTCTCACACGCTGCAGCTTCTCTTTAACTGTGAAGACAGTCGAGGGTTGATCTGGGGATTGTGACCAGTATTCACTGTCTCTGTACCGCACACGCCAGACATTAGACTTAAAGAAAACCGCTCCCTTCCTTTGGTTTGATGCTGTGGTTATTCCAACAGTCCAGTATGTATTGTCTCCAACCTCCACATCCCAGCAGTGTGTCCCTGAGTTAAAGCCCTCAGATCCCAGAACACACGGATACCTCTCAATCCTCTCTGGATTATCAGGAAGATTTTGACTTAAATCACTGTACGATACACTGGTCAAATCAGAAGAGAGAGTGAGGAAATAACCTGCTGTGTTTGGATCTAGAGTCACTGGAGCTGCAAAGAGAATGAAATCAGATTAGATGATGAAATATGATGGGATAAGAAATACAAACCTATTTCCATAAACACCTTGAGGAACAGACTGTGTTTTGTAGTCATTGTGAGTTTGCAGTATGATCCTATGATCTTATGAAATACAGTTCAAATTCATCACAAATTTCATAGTACTTAAAGTGATGATTAGATGTATTTTTATCAAATGTGACTCAGTCTGTCTTTGTTTCTATCTGCAGTATTTAATCGTGTACTGGTGTCAGATAGAGACTCACTGTGTTGGAGAGTTTCCTGCATCTTGCTCCAGACTCTGAAGCGCAGGTTACTCAAGTAATGTGGCACATGAATCAAAGCTCCAGAACTCATCTGTGGATCCGGCTGTGATGGGATCCGGACTCTGGAAGAACATTCAGGATCAGAACTGCACTGGACTCGAGTTCAGATCCACTGAGAGAAGAAACTTACCTTTCCATCGTGATGCTGAAGTTCTGGAAAACACAGAGTTTGAAAGACATTTTAATATCTCATCAAACACTTATAACAGGTTTCCTTTCATACAGAATTTGATCATTGGTTGAGTAAATGATTGTTGTTTTGTGTTCAGTGGTCACCTTCAGAAAGCAGGCATCGCTGTCCTTCATCATCTCCTCCGTGTCTTTGATTGTGTGTGAAAGAGCAGAGATGTGTCTGTTCATCTCCTCCAGCTTCCCCTTCATCATCTGCTGCTTCTGCTCCTCTTCCTCCCTCAGTGCAGTGATTGTAGCTTCTTCTTCATCTCTGAGAAACTGATGAAGCTTCTCAAACTCCTCTTTAATCTGACGCTCGGTGTGCTCAGCTTGAGACTGAAATCACATCACATTCACTTCAGTCAGCTCTGCATTATCACTCACTCCACTAATGTCCATCACAAACTCTGTGAATGTTTGAGTCTTTACTCGATATCCTCACCTTGATGTGTTGAACAGTTTTATCACACTTTGCTTTCATTTCTTCTTCATGTTTGAGCTTGTTTTGTAAAGATGTCAGTTCTGTATTCAGTTCCTCCTACAAGTTAAGAAGCAAATCTGTGAAACTTAAGTAGTTGATGTAAACTGTTTTTGGATTTTTTTTTTCATATGATTTGCTAAATGTATTTATATTTTGTAAAAGTCATACATTCTTGTGTCAAAACAGTATTTGATCAATAAAAATTATCCAAGCTTGGGAATGCTTAGTGAGCTTCTATTTGATCCGTGACTTAATGGATGTCAGAAGGTTAAAATCTTTGCTTTCAAGAAGGAAATGAATGAATGGGGATAAACAGAAGGTGAAGGACTAAAGACAAGTTCTGCAGTTTCTCGGAAATTCTGTGAAATATTTCAGAAATGTGTCTGACCTTGTGAGATGAGATCACTTCACCGATGGGTCTGAATGTGTGACTGACATGTTTCTCTGAGTCTCTGCACACTAAACACACCGGCTGTTTGTCCTCCAGACAGAAGAGTTTGAGTTTCTCACTGTGTAAACCGCAGATCTCCTCAGATCCTGATGAACACCTCTCGTTTCGCTCCTTTCTCAGTGAATCACACAAGTTTTTTAATGCTAGATTACGTGGAGGCAGGTCTTTTGAGGATCTTCTTCTGCAGACGGGACACTCCTGAGTTTTCTTGGTTTTCCAGAACTGTTGAAGACACTCTTTACAGAAACTGTGACTACAGGAGAGAATAACAGGATCCTTGAAGATTTCACAGCACACGGGACAAGAAAGCTCTTCCACAGATTTGGGATCCATTTCCTCTTCTCCTTCTACAATTTACTTTCACTTTCTGAACTTTACTTTGAAAAGTAAATAGGCTAACAATTCAAATCTATTTCGTGCAAAAGCTTCTCAAGAAAATCTCATTTATCGTGTCCTCCTTTGATGCACAGCACTGATTTTAGCTTTCAGTAAAGAAGAAATAATAACTAGTCATTTCCTTGTTAAAGGCTTTGAGAGGGAGGAGTTTCTGATTAGACTTTGCTCGATTTGAACACACACTGGATGCATAATTTTGTTTTAACTTTCTCCTGGACTCAGTGAACTGGAAAAATAATAATGGCTCCTATGTTTTTTTTTTTTTTAAATCTAATTATACATTAACTACATTTTCAAACAAACAAATGTATTTGATGAGGCGATTGGTTTGGACTTTCTATTTTGCTGTAAAGACCAGTTTTGATCAGGCAGTATTTTAGACAGCTGACGCAGAGGTCCTCACAGCGCATGTGACGCACACTCACACTGCGCGCGGGAGCTGCTGTGAAGTAATGTACGTAAGTTTTCATTGTGTGTGTTTGTTTTTCCCCCTCATATATTGAGTGTTTTATTTCACATTATTTATTGTATTCCGTCTGCATGACTTAGTATTATAGTAATAACACGGGCGATGTGATTGAGCAGAAGAGGACATCCAGTGAACTTAATGCGACGAACTGTCAGCTAGCTGAAGATAAACCAGAGCGGTGTTTATGAAATTCATAAGTTTTAAGAAAACCAACAATACTACCGGTAAATATTAATTTCCAAAGAAGCACATAAGCTGCTCTACTGCTTTAGTTTGTTAACAGTTGGTTGTAATCGCGTTTTATGACTGTTTTATGTAAAAGAGGCTAGTTTAGCAGCAAACGTTGGTAACGTCAGTTATTAGCTTAAACATTCAGTATGATTCATCATATTCTCAAAGCCTAGAGACAGTATTTTGTGACGTTGCGTCATGATAGCGGGCTAACTCCGTCACATGGGTTTTAAACTAATGACAGCATTGTTAGGATCAGAGTCAGGAGGAGTTTAGGCTGGACTGCACACATCTACAGTAACCTTACTGTAGTCTAATCTCTAGACACAACCACAATCTCTTTGTTTTTATCTTTAATAGAAATTTCTTTGAAATTAATTTTTTAAGTAATATAAATGTGTGTTTGTGCACTCTTAGCTACTCACTATTCTTGAAATTATGGAAAATAAATTAAACAGATTTGCAATTAAATCATGACAGTTGTTTATGGACATTACGTTGTATTTCTCTCATTGTTTGCAGCACTATGGCGTTTAACTTCGGTCAGACGGGGACGGGAGGCTTCGCCTTCGGAGCCCCTAAAACCACCGCTGCACCCCCCACAGGCTTCGGGTTGCAGAACAGCGCTCCTGCGGGGGGCGGCTTCTCTTTCGGGGCCAGCCAACCCCAGACGCAGACTTCGGGGAACCCACAGACGTCTCAGCTTGCAGGACTCCTCGCACAGCCGACGCAGAACAGTGGAAGCACACAGGGAGGATTCAGCTTCGGGGGCCAGCCTCAAAGCACCGCCCCGAGTGGAGGCTTCTCTTTCGGGTGAGGGTTTATCAGGAGCAGATTTATGGTTATCTTTGTTTTTTAATGTTAGGCTAAAATCTTGGCATGTGAGATCTGCTTAAGTGAATCATTAGGAAGACAAATTAGGAAAAAGTACACAAAACATTTGGGCAGGCACCAATATAATTAATGTTGACCATTTACAGTAGTGAAGCAATGTAGAAAGCTAGTTGAACAATACGAGTTTCAGGAAGGTGCTTTCATTCGTGCATTAGCTGTGTTCCTGATTGATTTCAGTGAACCTTAAAAATTTATAATATTTCTTTCTGTTTGTCTAATGCTCTGTCAGGGCTCTCTCTAATGAGTGCCTTTAATTGTATAAATTATGTGTAAAGATGTTGTTGTAAGGATGACTTGGCTGAGGCTCATCCGGAGTCGTTTAGATCCGTTGTATCACTGAAAGGTGACCGTGGAATAGATGTCTGTAGTATTTGAGAAGTCTGCTCCTGTCTTTGTGTCCAGTGCCTCTCTTCCGAAACTCAGCACACCTGCAGCATCTCAGCCTGCGACCACAAGTGTGACTCTGGGGGCTTCGACTGCCGGGACGGGCTTCAGTTTCGGAGGCCTCTCCACTCAGACCACTGCAGCCCAGCAGCCTCTGGGTGGGTTCAGCTTCGGGACGCCCAAAGTTCAAGCCTCCTCCGCTGCCCCGGCACAGCCCACCCCTTCGCTCTCACTCGGGGCTCAACCCACAGGTAACACTGACCATCAGCTCCTGATCTCTTAATGCACCTGCCATGTGGCCCTGCCAGACAAACTTCCTGTTTCGATTTAATATATCCACACACATTAAAAAATATATATATATTTTCACAGGATCTTTGAAATTAATTTGGAGTTTGATAGTTTGAAGGTGATTAATCACGATTGTCTTGCACATTGAGTCAGTAAAGCCGGTTCTGTGATCAGTAGTAAATCTCCATCACCTGCTTTCAGATGGAGCAGCATTTACTACACAAGCTAAGCAAAATCACTCGTAATCACAGACGATATAATCGCAGGACTATGAAATCGACAAAATCGTTCGCGATAATAACATCAGTTTGTGTATCTTCTCATTGAACTAAGGCTCTGTGTTGTAAATGCTGCTCCATCTGCGAGCATGTGAGAATACCACATTTAATAACATGTATTTACTCCAAAATTACTTCATAACATCAATCTAGTGTTTAAAATAAACCCTTCTGTGAGATGATGTGACTTCTTACACAGAATAATTAAGGCACACAATATTTCATTGTATTCTAAGCAGTGATAATAGCATTTCATTATATGTGCTTTATTATGATGAAAATGAAAATAAGAACTCCGATAAACCACATATTGTTGTAGTCGTGTGTTTATTAGTCACGATGAATCAATGAAATATTCAGGTGCAGCGATAGGGATTTCCTAGGTTTCTTTTTCGGGGTATACTTGGATTTTCTGGTGTTCAGATGGAGATTTACTGCTGATCACAGAACCGTGCTTCACTGAAAGATATGCTTGACAATCACAGCTTCTGTCGAATCGCAATTTATTGCCATTGCGATTCAATTTTGATTAATTGTGAAGCCCTAGAGTTTGATATACACACTGCATCACATTGTGTCACACTGGTCCTTTTAGAAGGAAATATGCAAAAATGCTTTTTTTTTGTTTGTTTATTAATGGGGCTGGAATATCAATATGTATCTCGCAATATATTTTTTTCAGTAACTGTGATATGATTTTTAAACGCATTTCATTAATAAGCCATCTCCAGCGACAATCTTTTGTTGTTGCTCTTTTACTCAGAGCACTACATACTAGGATTCTTTTTTTCTTTCTTTTAAAATAGATTAATGATGTTATTTTATTTAGCACGGATGCTTTAAATTGATAAAGTGATAAGTCATTTATAATGTAACAAAAGATTTCTATTTCAGATAAATGCTATTCTTCTGAACTCTATTCATCAAAGAAACCTGAAAAAAATTATACTCTGCTGTTTTCAACAATGAAGTTTTTTGAGCAGCAAAACTAAATATTAAATGATTTCTGAAGGATTGTGTGACTGGAGTAATGATGCTGAAAATATAGCTTTGAAATCACAGGAATAAATAGTATTTGAAATAGGTTATTTTAAATGGTAAAAATATTTCAGAATGTTACTGTTTTTGCTGTACTTAGGATCAAATAAATGCAGGCTTGGTGAGCAGAAGATAAGTTTATGAACTGTAAGATTTTAATGTTTTTAAATAATTATGACTAGTAGTGGATATCAGCCTATAGTTTGAAGTTAAATATATTAATATTAATTAGGTGAGTCTGAGACTATTCTTTAATTGTTTGTATGAAGGCTTAATACAAATAGAAGGTGAATATTAATTTGTTTGTGCCGTTTTTTAATTATATGGTTTTATATTCACTATTAAAGGTGTCAGACTTGGCAAGTTAATTTTTCATGAGTTTGTATTCTTGGCTGTGTTTACAAGGCTTTTTAAAATAGTGTTCATATCAATATCAGAATTATATTGTATCGATGGAAATTAAGTAATATGTCATGATATTAATTTAGCCCATATCGTCCAGCCTTTTTTATTAATTTTTGTTGTTGGTTTTTAGGGCTGACTCTTGGAGCTCCTACTATTGCCTCCACAGCCTCAACAACTGCAATTAACTTTGGATTTAAAACTTCAGGTACAGTATGTAATCTGTAGTGTGGCTGTTCTAATACTAGACAGACTGGTGAATGTAAAACATCTTCTGTTGTTGTTGTTTAGCCACCCCAGCTCCCATCAGCTCAGCACAGAGTCAGTCCCTGACCGCTCCAGTGTCCTCTCTGTTTGCTGCTCCTATAGCCTCAACACCAGCCACAGGATTCACATGTGAGTTACACTTCTTATAGTTCAGTCACGCTTTTGTCTGGTGCCCAAAACTGTATTAACCCTCGGATGGTGAACCCTGGGGCCTGGTCCAAACACAGATCATGGATCAACTGTGATCAGATGAAGGCCTAATCTGTGTTCTTGCAATCAGTGAATGAAACAGTGAGTGTACCTAACGTGTATGAAGACATCTTCTGGGAGAATATGAGGCTTTGGTTCATGATGTCAAGCTTTAGAGCAGCTAGATGATGTAACAAGACAAGGACCCAAAGCACACAAGTGATACCAGCTAAATAATGAGTCATAAGGCTAACCTAGAAAGGGCTGTGCTATCAAGCCCAGGAATAATGATACAATTAGAGGGATGGTAAATAATTTTATTAGCAGCTACAGAAATCATTCAGTAGAGGTTTTGCTGCTAAAGGATGATCTAAAAATGACAGAATTCACTTACTTCCTATACCTTGGGTTTCAAAGATTGCCCAGTGTATTTGATACAAAATTCAAAAGCTTGTTTGAGTTTTTTGTTAGGTTTTATAAATAAAGATAGATCATACTTTTGAGTATTCAATGCGTACATCCAGATATTTTTGAAGGGTTCACAAACTTATTCTTGCCACTGACTGTGTATGTAATAACAACAAAATTTTTGCCCTCTCTTTACATAATATGTGTCCCTGGAGCACAAAAGCAGTCATCAGTAGCACAGGTATATTTGTAGCAATAGCCAAAGATGCTCTGCATGGGTCAAAATTATTGATTTGACTTTTGTGCCAAAAACATTAGGATATTAAGTAAAGATCATGTCCCATGAAGATATTTTGTAAATTTCCTAACATAAATATATCAAAACTTAATTTTTGATTAGTAATATGCATTGCTAAGAATTGATTTGAACAACTTTAAAGATGATTTTCTCAATATTTAGATTCCTTTTTTTTTTTTTTTTTGTCAAATAGTTGTATCTTGGCCAAATATTGTCCTAACAAACCATACATCAATGGAAAGATTATTCTGCTTTCAGATGATGTATAAAGCACAAACATCTAATTGACCCTTACGACTGGTTCTGTGCTCCAGGGTCATATACAGGTGCTGGTCATATAATTAGAATATCATCAAACAGTTGATTTCAGAAAGTGAAACTTGTATATTATATTTATTCATTACACACAGACTGATATCTCATATGTTTTATTTCTTTTAATTTTGATGGTTATGACTCACAACTAAGGAAAATCCCAAATTCAGTATCAGAAAATTAGAATATTGTGAAAAGGTTCAATATTGAAGACATCTGGTACCAAACTCTAATCAGCTAATTAACTCAAAACACCTGCAAAGCCTTTAAATGGTCTCTCAGTATAGTTTTGTAGGCTACACAATCATGGCGAAGACTGCTGACTTCACAGTTGTCCAAAAGACGACCATTGACACATTGCACAAGGAGGGCAAGACACAAAAGGTCATTGCAAAAGAGGCTGGCTGTATATAAGTGTATAAGCAATAGGGATAACAGCAACCCAGAGAGGATTGTGAAACAAAACCCATTCAAAAATGTGGGGAAGATTCACAAAGAGTGGACTGCAGCTGGAGTCAGTGATTCAAGAACCACTACACACAGACGTATGAAAGACATGAGTTTCAGCTTCACATTCCTTGTGTCAAGACACTCTTGAACAACAGACAGCGTCAGAAGCGTCTCGCTTCAGAAAGGACTGGACTGCTGCTGAGTGGTCCACAGTTATGTTCTCTGATGAAAGTAAATTTAGCATTTCCTTTGGAAACACGGGTCCCAGAGTCTGGAGGAAGAGAGGAGAGGCACACAATCCACGTTGCTTGAAGTCCAGTGTAAAGTTTCCACAGTCAGTGATGGTTTGGGGTGCCATGTCATCTGCTGGTGTTGGTCCACTGTGTTTTCTGAGGTCCAAGGTCAATGCAGCCGTATACCAGGAAGTTTTAGAGCACTTCATGCTTCCTGCTGCTGACCAACTTTATGGAGATGCAGATTTCATTTTCCAACAGGACTTGGCACCTGCACACAGTGCCATAGCTACCAGTACCTGGTTTAAGGACCATGGTATCCCTGTTCTTAATTGGCCAACAAACTCGCCTGACCTTAACCCCATAGAAAATCTATGGGGTATTGTGAAGAGGAAGATGAGATATGCCAGACCCAAGAATGAAGAAGAGCTGAAGGCCACTATCAGAGCAACCTGGTCTCTCATAACACCTGAGCAGTGCCACAGACTGATCGACTCCATGCCACGCCGCATTACTGCAGTAATTCAGGCAAAAGGAGCCCCAACTAAGTATTAAGTGCTGTACATCATCATACTTTTTATTCTAATAGTTTTTAGTTGGCCAAGATTTCTAAAAATACTTTCTTTGTATTGGTCTCAAGTTATATTCTATTTTTCTGAGATACTGAATTTGGGATTTTCTTTAGTTGTTAGTTATAAGCATCAACATTAAAAGTAATAAACATTTGAAATATATCAGTCTGTGTGTAATGAATGAATATTATAAAGTTTCCCTTTTTGGATTTAACTAATGAAATCAACTTTTTGATGATATTCTAATTATATGACCAGCACCTGTAGATATATATAGAAAGTTTGTTCAAAGTTATGTTGTCTAATTTAGGCAAGCTTGATTTCTTTTGGCTGCAGTGCATCACTTTTTCTACTTTGAATGTGAGCATTGTTTTAAAGGTTGCTCACACCAAGCTAAAAGAAAAAAACCTGCTTTTGCTACATCAGAGGTATTTACAGAGATATTTTTATCAGACATTATCACACAATGTCTAATGAAACAAAACACCACAAGAATAAAAAAAATCCATTTTATTCTATTTTTGTACCAATAGTATTATATTTTTTCCAAGTCAAACTTTTTGTAATCCCAACAATACAGAATTTAATGAATGCCCTATCCATAACAAGCAAACAAATGACAAAGCATCAAGTTTTAGGTCAAGGACATTTACTTTAGTAGGTTAATTGGCCAGAAGGTGTAGGACAGTGCTAAAGAGATCCTCATGGGTTTTCTCTTTCTGTCAGTGGGCTCGTCGATGGCCTCGGTGGCTCCTGTGATGAGTTCAGCATCCATCGCTCCCACAAGCCTGTCTCTGAAACCTCTAGGAACCACTCCTGCTATGAGCACAGGTGCCCTCTCTTATTCCCACACACTGCCTTTGCTCATCAATACACACTGAGCAAATAATCAGTGCCACCATATCATCTTCCTCACAATTGTTTGTATGGTTTGAGCCTGTGTTTGTGTATTTTGTAGCCGCTGCTACCACTGCAGCCACTGGCTTTTCTCTGGCACTGAAGACCGCAGCATCCACTGCACCATCCACCATCACATCCACCTCCTCCACCATCCTCACAACCAGGTACAAAGCTGTTGGGAGGTTTGTGTGTGTTGTTTTTCTTCTGGTGAGTTGCATATCCAAATTCTTGTTGTCTTCCATCAGCACTGCTCCAGTGATGTCATACGCTCAGCTGGAGGCTTTGATTAACAAGTGGAGCTCAGAACTAGAAGACCAAGAGCGACACTTTCTTCAGCAGGCCACTCAGGTCAACGCCTGGGACCGCATGCTGGTGGAGAACGGAGAGAAGGTGGAGCAATGCAATCATCTTTTAGCACACTGCTGCCACATACACAGTCTTTGCAACTGGTGCAAAATGTATATACACATCCCATTCTGAATTATAACTTTTCAAATAGAAATTAATAGGTATTAGAAAAGCAGGAATCAGTGATTTGGTGGGACAGCATTCTTGCAATGCACCTGTTTCGGAGAAGAGAATGTATTCAACTTTTTAAACCTCAACTTTAATACTAATGTGTTCACCCACGGACAAGGCTGCTTATAACCTGACACTTTCCCATTTTGAGTTATGATTATACAGCGTGGTTAGATTCACTTAGAAACCTGGATCTAGTGTTGATGGCACACTGACTGAAACCATATTGCAACAGGTTTCCAGTGATGAGTGTTCTCTGTGTTTTCTTTTAGATAACTGCTTTACATAAAGATATGGAAAAAGTGAAACTGGACCAGCGAAGGTAATCAGTGCTTTAATTCATTTAAAAAGTTGTATTATACTGAAAAACATTCAAAGTAATTCACACAACTGTAATTTATCGGTGGAGGAGCATTAAAGGGATAGTTCACCCAAAAACCCCTCCTTGTGTCATTCCAATACAAATGAAGATATTTTTGATGAAATCTGAAGGCTTTCTAACCCTCCATAGACTGCCAATCTTGGTCAAACCTTAGTTTTACGTAGCTGTGAGAATACTTTTTGTGTGGAAAGTAAACAAAAAAGAGGCATGTATTCAATATCACTTCTCTGAGTCAGTCTAGCGCCATTATGGAGAGTATCCTGATGAACGTGCTGCGCCTTGTTTACGAGCAGAGGAATCCATGCGCATGAGTCGTGATGCTCTCCATAATGGCACCAGAGTGATGCTATTTCATATTTGTGACCCTGGAGCAAAATAGACAACAATACATTGTCAAAATGATCAGTTTTTCTTTTGTGCCAAAAATCATTAGGATATTAAGTAAAGATAATGTTCCATGAAGATACTTTGTAAATTTCCTACTGTAAATATATCAAAATGTAATTTCTGATTAGTAACATGCATGTCTAAGAACTTCATTTGGACAACTTTAAAGATGATTTTCTCTATTTCGATTGTTTAATTTTTTTCTCAGATTCCAGATTTTCAAATAGTTATATCTCGGCCAAATATTGTCTGATCCTAACAGATTATTTATTAAACTTCATAAGATGTGTAAAACTCAGTTTCAGAAAAAATGACCCTTATGACCTTATGGCTGACTGTACATTATTCTGCAGTTCACAGCAGCTACTAAATGGTTTAGTGGAGAGTTGACCCAGTCGCAATCACAGATATCACCAAGCATGCTTTATATTAAACCGTGTGCTTCTCATATGTTTGTGCTCGTACCCCAGGTTGGATCAGGAACTGGACTTCATCCTGTCCCAGCAGAAAGAGCTGGAGGACCTTCTGGGTCCATTAGAGGAGTCTGTGAAGGAGCAGAGCGGAACCATTTACATGCAGAACGCAGATGAAGAGCGAGAGAGGACGTAAGAACTCCAGCGACTCCTATTTCCCTCGTATGATGTCATTGAGTATCTGAATGAGCTTGTTTATCCAGGTACAAGTTGGCAGAAAATGTAGATGCCCAGCTCAAGAGAATGTCCCAAGATCTGAAAGAGATTATTGAGCACCTCAACACCTCCAGCGGTCCTGCTGACACCGCTGACCCGGTATGCAAAACATGCTCTCAAAAAAAAAAAAAGCTCTTAATGAATCGTTGTGTGATCTGTAATAAGAATGACTGATTTGTTTTTTTAGCTTCAGCAGATCTGCAGAATCCTCAATGCACATATGGACTCCCTGCAGTGGGTAGAGCAGAACTCTGGTTGGTATATGTTTGGCTTTACATGCTTTTACTCACTAAAAAAATAAACTTTCAATCCCTGAAATGCTTTATGAGTGTTAGCTTGTATTCTTATCATATACTTTTCTGTGCAGTGTTACTCGGGAGGCGAGTGGAGGAGGTCTCAAAGCTGTGTGAAAGCCGCAGCAAGGAACAAGAGAAGGGCTTTCGTCTGAACTTCCAGTGATCATGCATTGTTTTTTCCCCATTTTTCTCTCAGTCAGTTATAAATGAATGCCATTGTATTTGCTTCAAAATAAAATTATTTCCTTCTACTCCATTTCCGTTTAATTTGTAGCACTTTGTTCCCTTTTTTTTTGTTCTCTTGATTGCTATTTATCAAATTATCACCGTTTAGTGATCAAGAAATTCAGGTATAAAACCAGACTTGATTTTTAAAGATGTAAAATGAAGAATACACCTGCAAAAGGGGAGTTTCTCTTCCTGGTTGGTTTACACTTAAGGGGTAAATCGAGCCAATCAGCTGCATGGAGCTCCATCATAGCAACATGGATCCTGGCATTGTTTAATATCAAGCAATCTTAGTCTGCGTCTAAGAGGGAATCTACAGAAATAAAAGTCATACTATTTTAGAGGAGGTCGCAGGTTTAAAGGGGGACGAGATGACCACCGACATCTGCAGGTATGTGCAGCAGTGAGAGTGAACAGACAGCATCCTCCCTCCACATGCATGAAGTCTGTCTGCAGCGTGAACCACGAGTATGTCTGAAGTGCAAAGCCTGTATTGTGATGCGTGGATACCAGAGCAGGGGCGTGGATGCTCGGCTCATTCATAACATTAGAAGTAATAACATGCATGGCGTGATTTTGCACAATAACCATAACACGTGCCGGTACAGCAAGCATGGGTCCGGGATTCATCATTAAACTCATGCCCTAATTTATCCAATGCTGCACATTCTTTGCATTGAATGCATGCATGCATTATTCATGTTTTTTTCCTGTGTGTTTTAAAATGCATTCAATGACCACGCGGAGAGGACGCGGACTGTGGTATTTAAAATGAATTGCGCCCAGTGCATGCATGCATATTCGCGTTCAGTGCATTCAGAGCGCGCGCGCTGACTTGAGTCTCGCGTGCGCCATTTTAGCGCGTCTCCAGCCATCCGGCAAGATGGCGCTCTCGCTTTGTCTGTCCTGATCGGCATAAAACACTACTTACTTGTACTACACACCTGAGAATCCCGCGGATCGAATGAAAAAAAACCTTTCCTCGCACTGCCAAACAGGTGACGTCCCAGAGATCCGCGCGCGACACGAGCTCAGAGATCTTAAGGTAACTGTTAGATGTAGGGATGCAGCCGGGTAATGCGTGCATGCATTTGTGCACTTCACATCTAACACTGTGAATGGTTAGGAGGCGTCATAAAGGTATTTCATGGGGATTGCTATCATAACAAAGTGCCCTGCTTTTGTTTTGCAACTATTTTCATTATTCACGTTATTGTGCATCCCCAGCAGCTAACTGTAATGTTAGGTGCATTGGTCATATGGTAGAACTAGGCCTTTCTCCACCAAATTTTTTTTGCACATCATCGAAATGGGCGTTTTGGCTTAGAATTGTGTAGATTTAGGAGATCTGAGTGCTGTGTTTGCGTCTCTGTGGTGTTTTCCTCTTAAATCAGCCTTAGTATTGAAAGGAAACCAGTGGAGAACAATCTGTGTCAAACATTCACGAACAGCGATCTGTAGTGACATGACTATTTTTCCCTCCTCTTGTCTTATTTATGCAGCGAGTTCGGTTTGTGTCATTTCCTATCTTTTAACAGCAGCACCGGTCTGATCGGTTTGTTTATGTTCACTGTTATCAGTGCGTGTCTTCCGTCTGTTACCGGCGTCGATGACGTCACATGTCAATCAAACAGCGAACGCTGCGCGTGAAATTAATTTACCCCGAAACTCTCACAGGCTGAATCAGACTCTTCACGCTGGATTGTCATTGCATGCATTTATGTGTATTTATTCCTAAATTACGTATTTCTGCACTTACTTCTCTGCGCGTTATTGTTTGCCGTTTTTGTAGCATGACTTTAATTTGGGAAAAAAAAAATTCTCGGTTGACACATTTTATAATTCTTTAGACAGAGTTTAAATCCTGTTGGAGGTGTTGTCATTTTGGTATTTGTCGTATTACGACGTTTCTTTATAAATATTATCGTGGTAAACCGTAACATAGTGTGTCTGCCAAAGTAACGTTAGCTTGTGATAACCTTGTTGTTGTTGTTTTTAATTCAGTTAACTCTTTTTAAGATAATTTTAAGCCAGATACAGTTTGAGTTCTTTATCGAAAATACATTTTAAAAACGTAATAATAATTTGTTATAAAAAAAAAAAATAGCCACAGAAGCTGTCATGAAACAAACAATAGGTTGTGATAACTTGGTATTAGCCTTAATATAGTTTTTTCTTTGTATGTGTGTAATAATAGTAATATTTTGAAAGCTTCTTATTCTGAAAAGCCATATTCAGTTCAGTTTTACAGTAACAGTAAGAGCGCTCTCTGTGGTAAACAGTGTTGAAGGTGGGCCATTGATATCTTACATCTTTACACACACACACACTGCTGTTTGTTTCAGGTCCAGGAAGTTAAATACATTGGTGACTAAACTTCATGAGTTCTTGGGTCATTCTCCGGACGACGAAAGCATCGATTCTCAAGACATCTCCAATGGTGAGGATCCCTACTGTCAGCTTTCACAAAGCTAAATATAATAAAAATATCTATGTATAAATGATGTTAAAATATGTAAATGTTTTCTTAATTCCTAGTAATTAATTGCATGTTTTATTTGCAAAAAAACAGCATCTTGTGAGTTTGTGTGCTTGTTATATTGCAGGTAAAATGGCTGCGAGTGACTCCAGCATCCCAGAAGAGAGAATGAGTGAGGTACGTCTACACCGTCTGTTTCTGCTCATTATCTCTAGTTTACTAAAACACTGTGTTCTCTCCGGCTGTCTACAGCGTAAGGTCATTTCACTCCTCTCACATGCACTCTGAAGTTAAACCAAAGCAATACATGAAGTGACATGTAAACTGAAATGGCTAATTGTACTCAACTGTACAGTTTTTGTAAAGTCGCACACAGATCCTAGATCCATTTCTCTGAGATTAGCACACATGAAGGATGATCTAGTGCATGAATAAAGACTCATGTTCACGCTTTGATTTTCAGTTTGTTGGACTGATGCTTCAAAAGTTTCTTCAGGAAGTTTATAAAAGAAAAAGGAAGTTAAATTGACACCCAGAACATCCATTTTATTCCATACCCTGAAAGCTTATCACAGCCATATTTATGATTTCTATATTTGGGTTAAACTTTTCAGGTAGGTGGACAAGTTTTTTTTGTTTTTGCCAAAGAGATGCTTCTGTGAGCTTTGTGCTTGATTTATACAAAACTACTGTAAGACTAATGATGCAGATTGAGCTGGAAAAATATAAAATTAAATTAAAATGCATGCATTTAGCAGACGCTGTTATCCAAAGTGACTTGCAGTGCATTCAGGCTAACACTTGAACATTTGTTTGAGCTGGAAATATGTGGATTTATCATCACTGGAAATGAGATTAAATGTGTTTTTCTCTCTCTTTCTCTTTTCTCCAGCCGGGTTGCTCCTCAGAAATGACCAAAGCCTCATCTTCACGCTCAAAGAGGTGAGTTGGGCTGCAGATGTTGTAGTTTGACGCTGTGCTCTAAGGATTGTAGGGTGTTGTGGGAAGATCATGTTAACCCCTTTCCCCCTCTGTTGTTAATGGAAGAAAACCATCATTTGTGACCAAGCACACTGCTGTAGATGAGTCTGAATGTGTGAGTGAGAGCGCAGGAGAACCTGTCCCAGATGACGGCATGCAGAGCAGTCTGGATATCAGCACGCTGCCTCAAGGTTAGTGTGTGGAGCTGCTGAAGTCTTCAGAGGCGTCTGGTTTGAGAGGCGCACTGACTCCCCTCCTTCACCATTCACAGGTACAGTGGTGGTCAAGCCAGAACCGGTCGCTGACGAAGCTAAAGATGAGTTCCGCGGTCCAGAGTTTCGTAGCAGAGGAAGTAAAGTGAAAGAGGATGGTACTCGGAAACGTCCCGGTGAGTGGGTTTGAGTATTAAAGACTAGTGAAGTATCTCACATCCATTTATCTGTCACATAACTGCTGCACTGGGTCAAATGGTTCTGTTTTATGTTGTTTTCAATGGTCAAAGGGTTAATGTGCTGAAATTCCATTTGTTTTTTCTTCCCAAAATGGCAAACTAATGCAATTTTACAAACTTAAGTGTAATTTTATTGCAACCTATTTGGCCAGAAGAGATTAAATGCAGTTCCTAAGTTAAAAAATTAAGTTTGGTCACCATAATGAAACGGACCCATTTTCACATTTATCTATTTTATTTTATTTTCAATATTTGCATCAAAATTCCCTTATTTGAATGGCTAAATGTTTGGTCTCAGAAATCACCATTAGGTCTAATACTGTGGATCCAAACTATCAGCCTAATGCAGAATAATATAATATATATATGTTCTCTTCTCTCTGACCTAAAATATGTCTAAAAGTCACATTTTGGAGGCATTTCTTTCATGAGCCCCAGTTTGCGAATGTTATATATTTGATATTTTTATATCAATATGGTGCAAGATTATCATGTTTAAATCAATGCGGTGAACAAGTTAGGTTTGGAGCATGATTGAGAGGAACCGCTCAAATATGAAAGAGTTTTAGAGCTGCAGCATGATTGTTTTATTATTATCATCATCTATTTTTTAATGTCTTGCAGACGAGCAGCTCAAGGAGATTCTTAATTGCACAGCATGTGGACAGCAAGTCAATCACTTTCAGAGAGATTCTGTCTTTCAACATCCCGCATTACACGTCCTTATCTGCAAGGTAGAAACCAGATTAACTTCTTACAGCCAATTACACGCTTGTATCTCTCTCATTAACATGCATGCCTTTTTCTTACAGTCATGTTTCAAATATTATATGAGCGACGATATCAGCAAGGATGAAGATGGAATGGATGAGCAATGCAGGTTGGTTATTTAAACACTCTAGCTGTGACGAAACAAAATATATTAGCAGTCAGTGCCAGAGGTGTTTCATATTTCCCAATACCAGTTTTAATGCCACAGCAAACACCATTATCCTGATGAATGCACTGCAGTATAAAGTTAAATTAAGTGAAAACATTGTTGTGCAACTTTAAGGGTTCTCAGGTTAATCTGTAAATGGGTCAAAGCCAAAAAATAGTTCTTTTATATATTTTAACACGCCCAGGTCCGAGTAAGTATGTTTTTTTTTTTTTTTTTTATCTAAATGTGACCCTGGACCACAAAACAAGTGTCTTAAGTGTCAGTTTTTCTAAATTGAGATTTATACATCATCTGAAAGCTGAATAAATCATCTCTCCATTGATGTGTGGTTTGTTAGGAGGACAATATTTGGTCGAGATACAACTATTTGAAAATATAAGTGTAATAAATACGTAAATATAAGTGACTCTGAATGTCAATGAAGCATTATTTAGCCCAATGTTGACATTTTATTCTCTCAAAACTGATTTGAAATCTTAAATGGAGACTTCCTAAAAATATATCATTAAAAAAAACAATCTCTCCATGTTTTGAATGCTGCTCGGATGTCTTTATTTGGACTGGAGCCATTCTCATATTACATCTTACAACTCTTGCTGGCTACTAATAGTGTCTTTCACAATCAAATGAGCTATTATGTTACCCAAATTCATCCAAAATAAAGATGTAATGGGTGTTTTATGTCTTGTTTAGGTGGTGCGCAGAGGGCGGTAATCTGATGTGCTGTGACTACTGCAGCAATGCCTTCTGCAAAAAGTGCGTTTTGAGGAACCTGGGACGAAAAGAGCTGTCTGAGATCATGAATGAAGAAAGCAAATGGCACTGCTATGTGTGCCGCCCAGAGCCGCTGCAGGACTTTGTTAAAACCTGTGAGAAAGTCTTGCTCAATCTGGAATCGTCTTATAGAAAGCCCAAGGGAGACGGTGACAAGACGAAGCGTGACGATCGTAAACACAAGCACAGCAAGCGAGAAAAAACTGCTGTTAATGGACAGGATTACGCCTCAGACGGAGCGGGACCGTTATCCTTTTCCTGTAAGACCTTAACGGTTCCGAAAGAGCTTGTGAAGAAGACCAAAAAACTAATCGAGACCACAAACGGTTTGAATCGTACTTTTGTACAATTCCTCCAGCACACTTCAAAAGGCAGTGAAGTCAGCGCTGTGAGTTATAGACACTTAAAGGCCTTCAAATCAGTTTTGGCCGATCTGAAAAAGGCCCACTCGGCTTTGGAGGAATCACTCGAAGAAGAATTTGAATCGAAAGGCCTCAAGTTTCAAAACGGAGAGGAACAAAGACCAGCACAGACCGATCATACGGTTGTTAACTCGCACCACGCTGACCCTGCTCCTGTCAGAGAAGATGGATTGGATTGCACCAAGGACCAGAATCCTGTGGTAGAGGAGGATGAAAACCAGCAGGAGAGTAACTCAGCTGATGTTGAAATGAAGGAGAGCCTTCCACCCTCTCCAGAAGAACCTCAGGACCAGTCTGAAGAAAGTGAAGCTCAAGAGCAAGAAATACCAGATAACCCTGACTTTGAGGACCGCTCGGTGCCAGCAGGTGAAGCGTCTCTTGATAAAGACATCGTGTCTGTTCCAACGTCTGTCCCAGAGGAGCTCTTTGAGATGGTCGAGAGTCTCGCAGTGAAGAAAGAAGACCGTGACAATGGCAACTCGAACGCTACCAGTAATTGGAAATCAACGTCCAATGCTGAGGTTGTGGAATCCAATAACAGCCTTACAAAACTGGGAAGAAAGCTCGTTGTCAAACTAACACCTGTTCCTCTTAAAATCACCATAAAACGAGATAAGAGCAAAGAACAGTCACCTTCTGAAGACCTGCCAAAGGAGGCTAAAGATAGCCGACGCTCCTCCAGGATGAAGACCACACCGCTGCGTAAGTCACCAGAGGCGAAGAGCAAACGCAAATCGAGGTCGTCAACAGCTAAAGAAGAGCCCAGCGCCGCAGTGAAGGAGCCGTGTGATTCAGACTCAGATGAAGTCCCTGAAGTCCTGCAGACGGCGGCCTTGAAGGCCAGCTCGGATGAGAGCCAACCCCAGGACGCTTCTGGAAAAGGAACCAAAAAGAAGGTAGCTTCCCGCTCTTCTGAGAGAACGAAGCCAAAGCGTAAACTCGACATGGTCTCCTCGGATTCAGAACAGAGCGGCAAGTCATCAGCGGCGAACAAACGGAGGGCCAAAAAAAAGAAGGACGCAGAATCAGACTCCTCCAACCACAACTCTGATCTTGAGAAACAGATGAAAAACCTGTCCAAGATCGAGACTGGGAAAAAAACATCCAGAGGTGTCAAAAAGGAAGAGAGTGAGTCTAGTAAAGAGGGCAAGAAAGGCCCTAAAAGGTCGTTCGAGAGGAAACGGAGGTCACAGAGAGAAAAGGCTAAAACCAAGGAGGAGTTGTCCTCGAGTGATGAAGAGCAGGAGGAAGAGGAGCAGGCTGCTAACTCAGACGAAGACAGCGATCAGCAGAAGATTAAACCAATTCTTGAGTCCGTGATGGCTAGTATTGATGGTTTCCATCAGTCATCAGGTCAGTCGAAAAAAAGGGTAAAGTGAGATCAGTTTTACGGCAGGAAGTATAAGCTGCCTATTGATCATTGATTGCTTTCAAATTGGGGGAAAGAAAATCTTAGAAGAAAATCTACGAAATTACTTCTTGTCCCCGTAAAATGTTGCCTGTTGGCTGTTTTATTAGCGTCGGTTTCCAAACTGGTGACGCTAGACCACATAAGAATTCTGAATGGAAATTATTAAATACTAGAAATTCTTAAATGTACAAAACTTCTAATATGTTTTTGAAGAGGGTAAATGAGGATCATTATGAAATGTGTGTGTGTTTTACATCGGTGTGTAAGTCACATTTTTTTATTACATTTTTATTACATTCAGAAATAAGGTCAAATACAGGTAAGAATTTATTTTTATTACCCATCACTCCACAATAAATCATCTACATTTTAATGCTATTAAGAACTGAAATGCAAAATAAGTTTAAAACAACCAAACTCTAGTGCCATTTATTAAAAATAAGCAACATTGACGCTACTGGCATTTTGGTAATGCATTGTACAAATCCACTTCCTCACTCATTTGACACCAATCCAGATGTGTTTGTTGCATGCTTGTTGTTATTTCCATTATATATAATGCAAGTTTATGCATGTTTCAGATGATAAAGAAAAGTGACTTACATCAGGAAAATGTGTTATATTTTGGGAAGATTATTTTGGAAATGTAATGGGTTCTAGATTACAAGTTACCCTATTCAAAATGCAATAAGATGTGTAACTATTTCAATCACTTTATTCAAGGATTGTAACTGATTACATTGGATTAATTTCTAGTGAATGTTTTGATACTGATACTGTTATGATACTGTTTTTGAAATCAAATCTTTGCAGAGTTTGACAGGAAACTCAACCCTAATGATGCCAAAAAACAGTTCATCTTAAACAAATAAAGCATATAAACCCAAATAGGAAATAAAACAGTTATTAAATAAGCATGTGTCCTATTCTGTGTCCTAAACTCCTGAAACATTGATGTCTCATATTTTAGAGTAGTCAATGAAATTTGGGAGAGAAATCAGTTAAACCTGTTAGTGTGTATGTGTGTCTGATGTAAAATTTTTGTAATCGATGACATTTTCATAAGTAACTGTAATTTTTCACTTGTTTTTTTTTTCACAATAACTATAACAGTAACAGATTACGGTAACATTTTTGTAATTTAATTATTTAACACCATACATGTTACCAATTATTCCCCAACACTGGTAATATATGAGGATTTTGCAACACAATAGTAAATAATTTACATGAACCACTGACTTGCAGAGTGTTGCCTGCTTCAGTCGTTTTCATTCAGAGCTCAGATATTTTGGATCTGCTTTCCTGTTTTTTTTTTTTTTCTAGTGTCCTGGTGTTTAGTCTCCAGCTGATTTCAGCATCAGCTCTGGGCAGAACTGTGTACTCACTGCCACTTTTGGAGACCGGCACCAAGTGGCTCTACTTTTAAAAAGACTGCCTAAATGAAAATAAACTGCTCGTGCCCTGCTCACGCTATATGTGAAGTGAAACAGACCAAGACACAAAGATCACTGAACTGAGACATTAGTCCATATATTGCTCCACACACAAAAAATTGTAATGTAGAGTAGACTATCTTGAGAGGGAGAAAAAAAAAGTGATTTAAAAGGTGGAATATAATGTAACTTGTATAACACACTGAACATAAGGGCTACCCTTGAGCAAAGAGTGGCCTAGTCTACTACAGTTGTGTCTAAAATTTTTGGCAGTGACATCAATTTTGTGTTTTGCAAAGTTTGCTGATTTAGAATTTGTAGAGTATTTTTTCATGTTTCAGTGGTATACTGAAAGTGTTTAAAAATAATATATACATATACAGGTGCTGGTCATATAATCAGAATATCATCCAAAAGATGATTAATTTCAGTAATTCTATTCAAAAAGTTAAACTTGTATATTATATTCATTCTTTACACACAGACTGATATATTTCACATTTTTATTTGTTTTAATTTTGATGATTATTACTGACAACTAAGGAAAATCCCAAATTCAGTATCTCAGAAAATTAGAATATAACTTGAGACCAATACAAAGAAAGTTTTTTTTTTTTTAATCTTGGCCAACTGAAAATTATAAAAATGAAGTATGATCATGTACAGCATTTAATACTTAGTTGTGGCTCCCTTTGCCTGAATTACTGCAGTAGTGTGGCGTGGCATGGAGTGGATCAGTCTGTGGCACTGCTCAGGTGTTATGAGAGACCAGGTTGCTCTGATAGTGGCCTTCAGCTTTTCTGCTTTTGCACCGTTTCCACCGCAGGAACGTTACCCAGGAACTAGGGACTTTGGCCTGGTACTCGGTGTGTTTCCACCGCAGGATAAATAAAGTTCCGGGTAAAAAACAAATGCCCCTCAGAAAGTCCCTGCTGGTGAGGTGGTACTTTTTCAAAGTTCCGGAACTTTCGGGGGCGGGACTTGGGCACTAAACATCCTGATTGGTTGAGTTCACGCAGCATTGGTTGAGTTCAACCACCATTTATTCGGATCATTTTCAAAATATTACTGTTATTGTCTCATGAAATGTCATTTTAAAAGTATTTCAGGGGAGAATGTAGTTGTTTAAAAATCAAATCTGTAGTTTATTTAAAAAGACAGCGGGTCTCATTCATGAAACATTCGTAAATATACGAGTAAATATCTGAGTGATTTGCGCGTAAAGAGAACTTCCCGAAAACTCTTCTCCTGATTCACAAAAACTTCGTAAACGTCAGATGTGATAGTGAAATGTGTGTGTGTGTTAATGAATTCCAATCAGTCGTAAATGGGACGCGCGTGCACGCTCACTCTCAATTACCATGAATCACACCCATTAAATCCGACTGACAACTATATATGAGCATCATATTATGACACCAAACGAAGGATTTCAACATGTCTTCTCAAAAGCGACTGAAAAAGAAACATTTCTCAGCTGCAAAAATTGAAGTTTTATTATCAGAAGTTCATTCAAAACGCCACATTTAATTTTCAAGCGTACTAGTGACGTATGAGGTCCTAAAAAGAAGTTTGGAAGCATATTACAGATCCTATTACTGGCTCTCATAATAAAAGTTAAAAGAAAAACCTTATGTAATTAATATATATAATATTTTTTCAAAATGCTGTGTAAATATGTACCCGATTAAGGTGAATTAAAATGCAGCCGTATTAATGAGCAAAACGTTCAGACGTTAAAAGCACTATTTACGCGTGGCTGGGAGCAGGTGTAGATTTCTTTCGTTTTAATGAATCCGAAAATTTACGCCAAAACCACTTTACACGCGATTTACACAAAAATTCGTTCTGCTCGTGTTTCATGAATGAGACCCAGAGCCTTTAAAATGCATTTTAAAATGTGTTTCGCCGATCTCGGAGACGGTGAGCTCCACGCTATCAGCAGGAGCTCAGTCCTCATGTATCTGCTTAGAGCACTCTCAACTCGGCTAGACCTTCTGATATGTGCTGCTGGCTCTGACGTCTCTTTAGTGGTTAAACATAAGATATAATTCATTTTGGGTAAATCTAACAGGTTGTCTTTGGTCTGTATTCAATTTATCTATATGTTAAAATTAAAATAAAAAAGGCAAATTTATATAATATTTAGTTTCATTGTAATGGCTGCATATACACATTTCCCTGAACTAAGTACATTTCTGCAGCTGTTATTATGTTTAAATGAAAACGAAAGGAGGCAGTGGTATTTGATATCCTATTTCGTTTTTATTGTAAATGAACAGTGAGAAAAATAGCCGAGGCGAGCTGACTGAAGTACAAATGTTCCTGGTACAAATGTTCCGGGTAATTTCGGTGGAAACATGGCAATTGTTGGGTCTGACATATCGCATCTTCCTCTTCATAATAACCCATCGATTTTCTATGGGGTTAAGGTCAGGCGAGTTTGCTGGCCAATTAAGAACAGGGATACCATGGTCCTTAAACCAGGTACTGGTAGCGTTGGCACTGTGTGCAGGTGCCAAGTCCTGTTGGAAAATGAAATCTGCATCTCCATAAAGTTGGTTAGCAGCAGGAAGCATGAAGTGCTCTAAAACTTCCTGGTATACGGCTGCATTGACCTTGGTCCTCAGAAAACACAGTGGACCAACACCAGCAGATGACATGGCACCCCAAACCATCACTGACTGTGGAAACTTTACACTGCACCTCAAGCAACGTGGATTGTGTGCCTCTCCTCTCTTTCTCCAGACTCTGGGACCCTGATATCCAAAGGAAATGCAAAATTTGCAAAACATAACTTTGGACCACTCAGCAGCAGTCCAGTCCTTTCTGAAGCAAGAAGCTTCTGACGCTGTCTGTTGTTCAAGAGTGGCTTGACACAAGGAATGCGAAGCTGAAACCCATGTCTTGCATACGTCTGTGTGTAGTGGTTCTTGAAGCACTGACTCCAGCTGCAGTCCACTCTTTGTGAATCTCCCCCACATTTCTGAATGGGTTTTGTTTCACAATCCTCTCCAGGGTGTGGTTATCTCTATTGCTTGTACACTTTTTTTCTACCACATCTTTTCCTTCCCTTCACCTCTCTTTTAATGTTCTTGGACACAGAGCTCTGTGAACAGCCAGCCTCTTTTGCAATGATCTTTTGTGTCTTACCCTCTTTGTGCAAGGTGTCAAAGGTCATCTTTTGGACAACTGTCAAGTCAACAGTCTTCCCCATGATTGTGTAGTCTACAGAACTAGACTGAGAGACCATTCGCTAGTTAGAGTTTGGCACCAGGTGTCTTCAATATTGAACCATTTCACAATATTTAAATTTTCTGAGATACTGAATTTGGGATATTCATTAGTTGTCAGTAATATACATAAAAATATATCAGTCTGTCTGTAATGAATAAATATAATATGCAAGTTTCACTTTTTGAATGGAATTTTTTGATGATATTCTAATATGACCAGCACCTGTATATGAGTCCGTATTTACAGTGTTGACTCTTTTTCTTCATAATCTGTGCAATTCGCTCTGGTGTATGTTGTATATTCACTTCTGGACCAAATCCTGACTGATGGCGATCCATTCTTGCCTTATTAGTTCTTGGAGTTGATCACAATTTGTGGGCTTCTGCTTGTCCAAGCACCTTCTTGGGACTGACCACAAGTTCTCTATGGGACTGAGATCCGGGGAGTTGCATGGCCACAGATCCAAAGTTTCATGTAATGATATTCGAGCCAATTCTTTGACATGGTGCTCGATCATGCTGGAAAATGCACAGATCATCACCAAATTGCTCATGGATTATTGTAAGAAGTCGCTCTTGGAGGACGTTTCTTTATTCATGGCAGTGTTTTTGGGCAGAATTATGAGAGGGCCCACTCCCTTAGTTGAAAAGCAACCCTATGCATGGATGGTCCCAGGATGCTTCACTGTTGGCACAACACAGGACTAAGGACAAAGGTAGCATTCACCTTTTCTTCTCCAAACAATCGAATTTCCTGATGTCCCAAGCAGTCGGAAGGGAGCTTCTTCAGAGAAAATAACTTTGCACCAGTCTTCAGCTGTCCAAGCCTTGTATGTCCTGCAGAATTTCAGTCTGTCCTTGATGTTTTCTTGGAGAGATATGGCTTCTTTGGTGCCCTTCTTGACACTAGGCTGTTGTCCAGAAGTCTTGGCCTCACTGTGTGTGTAGATGCTCTCACACCAACCTGCTGCCGATCCTGAGCAAGCTCTGTACTGCTGGAGACACGACTACAGCTGACTCCTCAGGAGGAGATTTTCCTGGTGCTTGCTGGACACTCTGGGACGTCCTGAAGACTTCTTCACTGCAGTCAAACCTCTCCTTAAAGTTCTTGATGATCCGGTAAATGGTCCTTTCAGATGCAATATTCTTTGTAGCAATTTCTTTGCATATGAAGCCATTTTGATGCAGTGATGGGGGCTGCACATGTTTCTTTGGAGGTTACCATTGCTAACAAGAACACAGTGATTGGAAGCACCTTTTCCAACCTTTTAACACAGTCTGCTCTTACAGTCTACAGTCTACTCTGACTAGTACTCATTCACACTTTCACATGTGCTGCTGATATGATTAGTCAATTAATGTTTGCTGGTCATTTTGTCTCAGGATTAATAGTTAATTTTTTGGTCAATGCAGAAACTTTTAGCAATTATTTCAAATGCATCTGATCACTACACAATAATCTTGAATGGACACAACAGCTTGAGGTGCAAACTTTGCAAAACAAGATTTATGTCAATGGCAAAACTTTTGGCCTGTATTAGTCGTTCATTATTATATCAGTTTAATCATATTGGCATCATGTCTGCTGCTCCGCGCTTTCAGAAGAGCACATTTATCTTCTGCATTAACTGAAAGCTATATTTGATATTACATTTCCAGAAAAATTATTGGCAAGCGTTAAACGCGCTATACAATGTGATGTGCCTTACCGAAGTCTAATGAGCAGAAACTTTTTAAAATCGAATTTGTTAAATAAACATAATTCGACATGTGTTAAGTAGAATTTGGAATGCATGTAAAAAAAAAATATTATATTAAAGTTAAAAGTATCTGTCCAACAACGTTTTTATTCTTTACTACTGCAAAGGATGCAACTATAGTATTTAAAAGTGAACGAAAGGGAGGAAATGTTTATAATCTCGTGCAACGATGAGAGGGATGTGAGTGAAGGTTTGGCAAAAGAAAAGCGATTCCATGTGCAGTGAAATAACTCATGGGATAAATTTGCGGAAAAAGACCAGATCGTCATTTATATGGCTTACATTTACTCTCATTTGACATGAATCTAGATGTTTCCATGCTTGTTATTTAACACTTAATTACTAAACTATTGTTTCTTTTGTAAACAAAACAGTACTAATTCTGTGTCATACTATTCACCTAAAACAGAATTTGCCAAAAAATAAAAATAATAATAATAATACAGCTCAATCAGGAGGCCAGCTGTCAGGATGAATGGACACAGCCCTTCCATTGGCTACATTATAGAAAAAACTAATAGTTAACTGTGTAGCATCAGTGTTAAGGATGTGTCAGATACAGACTGCAGGACTTCTCTATATCCTATAGAGTGGTTTTGTCTGTATTTATTTTTTCTCTGCAACAAACCGACTAATTAAATTTTGGTCGACTGAGTCTTTTCTTTATAATTCTTGAGAGGTGTGAAGATTTGGGAAAAGAAAGAAGATGATTACTGAGTGTCTTAGATCATTAGGTTCATCATCAGTGTTGTATAAACTAGCGTTTTGGGTAAAACTGATTGAATTTCACAGCTTATACGTTTTTGTTTTCTTCTTCTTCTTGTTTATGAAGGTGATGAAATTGAATTGAAGGCTGAGTCGTCTCAGGTGGATGATGACGATGATCCAGAGAATAGGTATGATTCACATACTGTGAATTGTTTTTCTGTCTCTTTAATCTCAGCAAGATTTTCCCTTTCTGTGGGTCTTCCAAACATTTGAATCTCATAAAGCCTCGTAGCTTCACCCTCATACGTCTTGTTTCTGATTCTGAAAATCAAAGTAGTTCCCTTCATGAAAATGTCTTTGGATGGACGTCGTTCACAAGGTAAAGAGGATTTCATTCTGGACGTTTGGCCTAATCTTGTTCCTGTTTCTTCTAAAAGAATTGCCAAGAGGATGCTTCTGGCGCAGATCAAAGCCAACTATTCGTCTGGAGCTGACAGCTCATCTGATGATGAAAACGCAGACAAAGAGGACGGCAATTCACCAAAGAAAGGAAAAGATGATGCTAAGAAGCAAGACGAAAGTGGTGAGAGTTGGTTTAGACAGGGCTGGCCGATGTCAAACCTAATTTTTTGGCTGAATTTCACTAGTTAGATGTTTAATTACTCATTGGTGCATTGCTAGACGAGAGCTTTAATGAACAATTTTTGTGAAAACTTGAAATTCAACCAAAATCAAATTTTTTTACATTTTGTTGTTGTTATCCCGTGTGCACTCCGACTCATTCTGACAGCACGGGTCACATAACTTACCAGCCGGCCCACAGTTCAGCTGTAATCCAGGTTAATGCAGATGTGTTCTTGTCACGTGTAATGCATTGATGTTTCCCGCAGAAAACGAGGAAGAGGATGAGACTTCTGACTCGGGCTCAGATGTTGAGGTGAAGAAAGGTGGACGCAGACACCGTTTGCTGAGTAAGAAGTTGACTCTAAGCGAGGGAGACTCTGATGACGAGACTACAGTCAAAAACAAGAAAGACACCAAAAAGAGAAGCAGGCAGAAAGGTCAGTGTCCAGTCCGAATGAAGCCTGCGTGCGTGACTCTCCTGAATGAGCTGAAGGGTTGATGTGTGTTTGTGCAGTGGGCAGCGATGACTCTGGAGACTCGGACTTTGAGCAGTCGCGCTCGAGCTCCAGCGATGCATCAGCGCTCAGTGAGGATGTGAGTGAAGACGGCGATGAAGACAAGGGCAACAAACGCAAAACACGGTAAGGACAGCAGCAGTTTGAGTTCTCCAATGCTGAAAGCATAGTGGCCTGCAAAACTGGCTGGCATGATTACACTTAGAGCATGCACAGCTTTTATCAGCTGGACAGATTTTAACAATTAATTGCAACTGTTTTTATATACATTTATGTATATGCATAGTTGTATATCTACACAATGCTTTTTATGTGCAGTTATGTCTGGTTTAGACTGTAAGCACCAGATCCAATTTTAATCAGATTTTTGCAAATCTGTTCAAATCGAATTCCCTTCAAACCGTTTCAGCTCTGATCGTATTTCGTGTAGCTTTTTTACATTTTCACAGCACTTAAACACGTCAGACGTTTTTGTAGAAAGTTTTGTGTTGTTGCGAAGTGCAGGTAAATAAAAACACAATATACTGCTAGTATAAACTCTTTGAGTTTTGAAACCAGCAAGGAATAAACTCGCACATTTCTGTTGCTGCTTCATAAGACGAAATATAATCCAGCGCGACGGTATAATGTTGTGATGTCGTAAGACAACATCTATGCAGTTTCTATTGCTGTTATTGTAGTATTAGTGTAGGGATAGCACAACAAAACTGCCCCTGTCACTTAGGACAGTAAATTCAGATTTCATCAGTTGTGATACACAGTTTAGACAGTCAGTAATCTAGATCGGCTTATAATTGGATATGATTTGGGCTTAGTCTGACTTTAGACAGGCCAACAATACAGCAACGAAGAGCGTTCAGAGAAACCACTGATTCTAGCACCTGATGAGTCCTACACATCTGTTCATACAGAATGTGCTTCTGCATTGAAAAACATGAGATATGGCAGTGGAATGGGGAAAACACAAAGTTATGAGATGCCAGTTGAACAGTTAAAGGGAAGTTCACCCAAAAATTTAAATTCTGTCATTACTCACCCTTAAGGTGCTGCAAACCTGTAAGACCTTTGTTCGTCTTCAGAAGACAAATTAAGATATTTCACCTATATTTGCTTGAAATACCCTATATATATATATATATATATATATATATATATATATATACACACACAGTGGGGATCGAAGGTTTGGGCACCCTTTGCAGAATCTGTGAAAATATGAGTAATTTTCAAAAAATAAGAGAGATCATACTAAATGGATGTTATTTTTTATTTAGTACTGTCCTGAGTAAGATATTGTTCATAAAAGATATTAACATTTAGTCCACGAGACAAAAAAATGCTGAAATTATTAAAATAACCCCATTCAAAAGTTTGTGAACCCTTGGTTCTTAGTACTGTGTTCTGTTACCTGATGATCCTCGACTGTCTTTCTGTTTTGTGATGGTTGTGCATGAGTCCCTTGTTTGTTCTGAACAGTTAAACTGAGCAGCGTTCTTCAGAAAAATCTTTAAAAAGATTCAAACATTCACTGATGCTCCAGAAGGAAACAAGATGCATTAAGAGCTGGGGGTGAAAACTTTTGAACATGATGAAGATGGCAAAATTTGTCTTATTTTGTTGAAATATAATTTTTTTCCATTTAGTTCTGCCCTTCGTAAGCAACAGAAGATACTTGTATGTTTCCCGGTACACAAATTAAGTACAATTTACCTTGATCTCCAAAAGTTTTCACCCCCAAGCTCTTAATGCATCTTGTTTCCTTCTGGAGCATCAGTGAATGTTTGAATCTTTTTAAATAGTTGTGTTTGAGTCCCTCAAATGTCCTCAGTCTGATAAGATGCGTCTCAAAATCATAAAGTCACTGCTGGAAAGTGTTCAAATCTGCAAAGATGCTGGAAAACTGAAGAATCTGCAGGAGCTTAAAGATTTTTCTGAAGAACGCTGCTCAGTTTAACTGTTCAGAACAAACAAGGGACTCATGCACAACCATCACAAAACAGAAAGACAGTCCTGGATCACCAGGTAACAGAACACAGTACTAAGAACCAAGGGTTCCCAAACTTTTGAGTAGGGTTATTTTAATAATTTCAGCATTTTTTTTGTCTTGTGGACTAAATGTTAATATCTTTTATGTACAATATCTTACTCAGGACAGTACTAAATAAAAAATAACATGCATTTAGTATGATCTCTCTTATTTTTTGAAAATTACTCATATTTTCACTGATTCTGCAAGGGGTGCCCAAACTTTCGAGCCCCACTGTATATATATATATATATATGTATTTAAATAATCATCACATTTGCATGTTCATTGGTTCTCTGATGTGATTACATGACATGCAGGTACACAATTTTCTTTTAGTTAGTTCTTTATTTTGATTGACTTTTAAATGATTAATTAAAAGGGGTCATGTAATGTGATTTCCATTTTTCCTTTCTCTTTGGAGTGTTACAAGCTCTTGGTGCATAAAGAAGATTTGTAAAGTCGCAAATCCAAAGAGATATTCTTTATAAATGTTTAGACTGGTCCATGCTCCTAAACTTATCAGAACAATGAGCTTTGTAAAAATGAATGCGTTTCAGTTCATATTTGACTTTAGCTGCTTTGCTCAGCTCTTGTTGCACTGCTGCAGGTCAACACACTGGTACAGTATGTTCACATCAGTCACCTGACTCTAATTCAGCTGCAACAACGAGGAGCTCAGTATTTCTGCAGAGCATCACGAGGGAAATCTGTTACAATCACTAGACAGTTAATCAGTGAATGGATATGACTCCCAACCCTGACCTTGATACAGTCTCTGTGTGTTCACAGCGATCTACGCTTGCTTTTCTCTTTAGGAGCACTTGTGCTCATAACTTCTTGTGCTTCTTAACTTCATGAGCACAGTCAAAAATTTAGGAGCAGCTTCTAATCAGTAATCAGATTTAAAAAGAAGCAAGAAGCTAAAGAAAAAAAAAATTGCACACAATAGCCTAATCCACTTTGAAGCTTTGAAGAGGTCAGAATGCTCTCAATAGTGCAGCGGTAGAAGTTTGACATGATGTTAGAGGAGATGCCAAACCTCTTCAGTCTCCGCAGGAAGTAGAGACGCTGACGGGCTGTTCTCACTATGGTCTCTGAGTGAAGGCTCCAGGAAAGATCCTCAGAGATGTGAATGCCAAGGAACTTGTAGCTCTGAACTGTCTCTGCTATCTCTCCATTGATGTGAATGGGAACGTGAGCCTCTCTCTGTTACTTCCTGTAGTCCACAGTCATCTCCTTGGTCTTTCTGACGTTTAGAGAGAGATTGTTATCAGCACACCATGCTGTGAGTGCATTAACCTCATCTCTGAAGGATGTCTCATCCCCATTAGTGATGAGTCCTAGGATAATAGTATCGGTGAAATGTGGCTGCTGTCGCATCATCCAGGTGGATGCTGTACACTGGTGGTGGATGAGGAGATACCCCCTGACTATGTAAAGCCCTTTGAGTGCCTAGAAAAGCACTATATAAATGTAAGGAATTATTATTATGAAATTATTACATTACTCAACACTGCAAAAACACTTAAGAAGCTCTGAGTGCGATCACAAGTATGATGATGATCGAGTCAGTCACACTGGTGCTCCCAAATATTGTTTCATATTCGCACACAGTAGTTTTCAGTCGCAAATGCATTTTCAGTATTGATAATAATCATAAATGTGAAGCATATGCACATGAAAATATTGCAGTTAGCACCTATAAACACCATATAAATGGAAACTGCCTAATGTCACCGAGTGAAATCTCGATCCAGGAAGTGCTGTGCATGCTTCAGGAAGCTGATGGAGGCCATATACTGCATCTTTGCTTTAATAATATCACTGAATATGATCCAGATAAAAATAAGAATTTTCTCAGCTTTTTTTATCAAAATGTAGCTTTTTTTATGAAACCTACTTACATTTAAGTATTTATGTATATATATATATATTAAAAAGAATCACTGAATACAAAATATAATTGATGTATATAATTATATATATAAAGAGGAGGGTCTGATCTTTATTTGGATGCATTGCATGTTCAGATATTCATACAACATGGGGGCATGACATTTTAGTGAAAATGGACTAAAAATCCTTAAAAATGCTGGCGGTGGCTGGCAACTGTTTTCAAAACCGCTGATGGGGAAAGAGTTAAAGTGTCATTTTTAGCAGTTTGTAAAGCCCACCGACCAGTTCATTTTAATCTTTAATATTATAATAATGTAGTACCAACTGACTCTCATGTATGTTGATAGATCTGTTTTGCTCAAAAATATTTGGCATGTACTGTACCTGATATATTCCCAAAATAATCAAAGTTGATCGTGTAATCAAAATTGAATCACAAGCTTGTGAAGGACAATCGAAGTGTGATATTTGTATCAAAACACAGCCCTAATTATTACTGCTCATGGTTTATTAATGTACTTTTACACTGACTCAATCACTCCTCAATGGGGAAATGAAAGAAGTTGTGTCGACACTTGCAGGTCGTCCAATAAAGCTGCCAAGGACCGAGAGAGAAGTTACAAGAAAGAGAAGAAGAAGCGCCGTCGCATTAAGGTTCAAGACTCCTCGTCCAGTGGCAAGGTACAGTAACGCACTCATCTGTTTCGGCTCAGAGAAGACATAAACCAGCGATGCCTCATGAGAAGGGTTTGTTCTTCTGCTCCACAGAGCGGAGGAGAAGAGGATGGAGAAGATGAAGGAGATGAGAAAGGAACGCCCAAAAATCGCAAGAAGATCCGCAAGATCATCAAAGATGACAAACTGCGGACGGAGACCCGTGATGCTCTGAAGGAGGAAGAGGAGAGGAGGAAGCGCATTGCTGAGAGAGAGCGGCTGAGGGAGAAACTACGAGAGGTACAGACCCAGGATCCAGATGTTTTGGGCTCAAACTCTTCTGCTGTATCAGGGAAACTCACGTCTTTGTTTTCAGACTATCGTGGTGGAGGAGTCATCGCAGGTCACGTGTCCCATCACCACGAAGCTGGTGCTGGACGAGGACGAGGAGACCAAGGAACCGTTAGTGCAGGTTCACAGGAACCTGGTGACCAAACTCAAACCCCATCAGGTGGACGGTGAGTCTACTCACTATCAGAAAAACTATTATGCATGACATTTTGTATTATTATTATTATTATTTATAGTGTCCCTATTATTGGTAACGAAAGGTTTCATATATTGGTTTTGGTAATACCCGTCAACAGACTGACATGCATGCAAGGTCAAAAACCAAAATTTATCCAAAATGATTTGTTTAACGATAATTTTTTCTAGATCTCTCCTTTGCGTGATGCTAATCTTTGGTGATTGGTCATTGGATAATGCATGTAAAGCCTGATAAAGCAGTGTTTGTGAGCACAGTGCTGCTTTGTGTAAGGTGTTAATGGGAAACAGCTATTTTTACCACAAAGCAGCACCTAGTGGCTAAGAATGAATTTGCATTGACCAATCTGAAAAGACCAACAAGTGGGCGGGTAATATGCTAATGGTTCATGTCGAGGTCAATAGAGAAATTTGTGTTTCACAGACGTACCTTCAATTGTTTTCCAAATTGCTATTTTAATCCTGTCCGAATCTGCCTTGTCTGTGTTTCTCGGCAGACTCTGTGATCCTCTGAGAAAACGATACGAACCCATCCGAATGCAAATGTCTGTGATTGTCGACAATATTTTTCACGTCTTTCTAATTTTTCATGCATTTATTTAGGTGATCATAGCGATGTCCTTTTATGAATGGAGGACAGATGGGTAAAGGCCCACTAAGTGATGGTTTTGTGTGTTTTTGTCTGTGTGCAGGAGTGCAGTTCATGTGGGACTGCTGCTGTGAGTCTGTGAAGAAGGTGGAGAAGTCTTCTGGCTCCGGCTGTATTCTGGCCCACTGCATGGGGCTGGGAAAAACCCTCCAGGTAACTCAAACTAACATGACAATTATATACAGGAGGATAGTGTTTGACTGCTGTTCTCCTGTGGTCCTGCAGGTGGTGACGTTTCTCCACACTTTGCTGCTGTGTGAGAAGCTGAACTTCAGCACTGCTCTGGTGGTGTGTCCTCTCAACACGGTGCTCAACTGGCTCAACGAGTTTGAGAAGTGGCAAGAGGGCCTGAAGGACGAGGAGAGTTTAGAGGTACAGTGACACCTAGAGCTCCCCATTATTATCCACAAAGGTGCATTCGAAAACGTTTTTATTACAAATAAAGACATTCATTTTGAAGTGATCATTATTGCAGGTAATATGTGTATTTTAGAGGAGTAAAATGAGGGGGGGGGGGGTGTCATACTTGCATACTGTGCCATTATCATTCATTATTGCATCATGTGCACTTTTCTAATTTAATTATAAATTAAACCTTTTTAATAAATGCAAGTTTTGGTACTTTTACTCTTAAACATATGTAACCATAAAACCATAAGGCTCAATAAAAAAATACAAAAAATCAATTTAAACTTAAAATAAGCTTCCCATTGATGTATGCTAGCAACATGCTAGTCGCATGCTAATCATGCTAGAAACATGCTAACAACATGCTAATCATGCTTAAATCATGCTAGCAACATGCTAATCATGCTAGCAAAATGCTAGTTGCATGCTAGTCATTCTAGAAACGCGTTAACAACATGCTAGCAACATGCTAATCATGCTAGAAACATGTTAGCGACATGCTAGCAACATGCTAATCATGCTAGAAACATGCTAATCATGCTAGAAACATGCTAGCAACATGCTAATCGCATGCTAATCATGCTAGAAACATCTTAACAACATGCTAGCAACATGCTAATCATGCTAGAAACATGCTAGCAACATGCTAGTCGCATGCTAATCATGCTAGATACATGTGTGACCCTGTACCACAAAACCAAAAGGCTCAATTAAAAAAAAATGAATTTAAACTTAAAATAATCTTTCTATTGATGTATGTTTTGTTAGGATAGAACAATACTTGGCTGAGATACAACTATTTGAAAATCTGTAATCTGAGGGTGCAAAACAAAAGTTTTCTAAAAACTTTTAGAAAATCACCTTTAAAGTTGTCCAAATTAAGTTCTTAGCAATACATATTACTAATCAAAAATGAAGTTTTGATATATTTACAGTAGGAAAATACTTTACTTAATATCCTAATGATTTTTGGGCAATTTTGACCCATACAATATATTGTTGGCTATTGCTACAAATACACCTGTGCTACTTATGACTGCTTTTGTGCTCCAGGGACACAGATATGTAAAAGAAAACCAAGGAGCACATTTCTTCTGAGTTGTGGACATTAATCTGACTGTGTGTGTGTGTGTGTGTGTGTGTGTTTCAGGTGCAGGAGCTGGCCACGGTGAAGAGGCCTCAGGAGAGAGCATACGCTTTACAGCGCTGGCAGGAGGATGGCGGCGTCATGATCATAGGCTACGAGATGTACCGCAACCTCACGCAAGGACGAAACATCAAGAGCAAGAAGCTGAAGGAAATCTTTCAGAAAACTCTAGTCGATCCAGGTGAAGTTTCTGCAGTAGGAAAGCGCTTGGTGAACATGAGCATCAGCTGGTCAAAAGACTGTGATTCCTGTCAAATCTGTCACGTCATTTTTGTCTGTACAGTTTAAAGTGTAATTTTCTAGATGAGGAAATCTGTTGTGTGTGAGAGCACTGCACACATTCAGATGATGGACTGAATGGATGATGTTTTGATGCACAGGTCCAGATTTTGTCATCTGTGACGAGGGTCACGTGCTGAAGAACGAAGCGTCTGCTGTCTCCAAAGCCATGAACTCCATCCAGACTCGTCGGAGAGTGGTGCTGACAGGAACGCCTCTGCAGAACAACCTGATCGAGTGTACATCACATCATTACTGCTGCTGCTTTCATTCATTTGTGTATTTATATCTGTAGTGGCTGGCAATCTAAGAGTTTAGTATGTGGAAAGCATCACGACGAGGGAGTGAAAGTGCCATCTTCTCCCCTCAGATCACTGTATGGTGAACTTCATCAAGGAGAACCTGCTGGGATCAGTGAAGGAGTTCAGAAACCGCTTCATCAACCCCATCCAGAACGGCCAGTGCGCCGACTCCACGCTCACTGACGTCCGAGTCATGAAGAAGCGCGCGCACATCCTCTACGAGATGCTGGCGGGCTGCGTCCAGGTAAGCCAGAAGACCACAGCCAGTGTGTTCAGTGCTAGCTCATAATGAACAGACCTGTAAAAGTGTTGTCTTCCGCAGAGAAGAGACTACACCGCGCTCACCAAATTCCTGCCACCGAAACACGAGTATGTGTTAGCGATACGGTTAACACCCATTCAGTGCAAGCTTTACCGCTACTACCTGGATCACTTCACAGGTACATTATACTCACTTCAGTGTGTTTAGCATTGCTCTGTTAAAGAGAACTTGATTATTTTCGTTATATACAGTGGTGGCCAAAATGATTATAAGATTAGTATTCTCAACCGGCTGAAAAAATGCTTTCAACTCCGTTATTTCTCTCTTTTGCTTTAGTGATCAGACAAAACAAAATTCTGCTTTCAGACAAAAATCACACTGGATTATTTTCAATTAATGGCTAAATGAGTGTTTGGAAATGTAAACTGATAATTCCTACTGAAATACTACAGCAAAAGAGAGAAATAACTGACTTAAAACCATTTTTTAGCTGCTGGAAATGCTACCGTTCTAATAATTTTGGCCACCTATGAATACAGACATTAAATGTATTAAAATACATCTATTTTCTGCCTGATGTGAACTATTCCTGAGTGAAGCTGAACATGAAGTGAAATGCTCTGTCATGTTGAGTTTTAATGGTGAAACATGCAGTCTCTCAGCTGAGGGTTTGAGTCTCCGGAGGTGAAAGCAGACTCTCGTTCTGTCACAGAAGTGGTTAGGGGTGTTGTAGCTCGGGTCGGGGTCGGAGAGGATGAGTGGCAGCTGGCTCCAGGCCGATCTCAAACTCTTCCCACGTCCTCATCTAATGAAGAGCTTTGGGAGAGTTTCCCAGCCCGAGGCTCATTACAACGGCTTTCCTCTGAGCTCGCTGCTGTTGTGTCTGTGGGTGCAGACCCCCAGAGACCACCAACCAGACACTGTCTCTGCCTTAATGCCTGCGCTTTTGTCCTGGTGGCCTGCTTTACCCAAACCCTGATCCAATTTCATGCTGCATTGAGGTGAACTCGCATTCAGCATTTTAGACCGTGTTGAAGCTGCTGTTTTTATTCATATACCATCCCAGCTTTGTATGCAGCGATGACTATACCCTGGCCCTGTTTATAACTGCTTTTAGGATGTGTAAATATGTTTAGAAAAAATGTATAAATAGCATACCATTGATAGTTTTGAAAAAGAAGCTTTTCAAAGGAATGTGGTTCCTACAAACACTACAGTATTAGTCCCTAATGATGTGCATTGCTAGAATTAATTTATGTGCAACATGTGATGCATCCAAAAACATGCATTCTGACTCCACTTAAGTTTGCATTAGTTTAATTTAAGAGGTCACACCAGCATCTATTAGTCACATGTCTTCACATGACTTCGCAGGTCAGAGCTGAATTGGATTTTGGGAAAGCAGCAATATTCATATGAGCTTGCATTTCCTGTCGCACACATTTAAATGAATGGAAGTCAGTGTGTAACGATCGGCCTTTTAATAAAACAGGGTCAGATTATACTGTGTGAGAGCTTGGAGTGTTTAAAAAGATGAGACGGACAACAATTTAGAAGTGAAAATCAGATATGTATCTACAATATTCACAACTATAACACCTAGGCTGTTTAAAGCACAGGCTTTCAGTTCCATACCATAAAACTGTCATATAAATACATACACATATAAATGCAAATGTTGTCTTTATCTTGAAACACTAGCTTATAGATAAAGTAAAGACTAGCATAATCATACTAGCAGCAAAAAACAGACACAACATTACAGTACAGTATTACAGTAGCATTCAGCATTCAGATTGGGATTGTATATCTTGCACTGTGTTTTCATTCTGGGTGCCATGATGCTCAAATGGTGACCAATCAGAGCTCAAGATAACACACTTACTGTTTAGAGTTAATAGATTTCACACTATCATCGCTTTCAGGATGGATTATCACTGTTGCTCAGGAACGATCTCTTCAGGCGCTGTGCAGTATTCAGTCCTAGTGTTTCTTTATGAACATAGCCAGTCGTTTGTCTTGAAAATCTGCTCGGTGTACTGCGAGAATGACACACAGTGGTTTTGAGATGTTTGTAGCAAAGCCTTCCTCGTAGTTGTTTTTCAGAGGAGGATTTAGTTGCTTTGCTTCTCTAAGCATCAGTGTGTATCCCGGCAGTGCTGAGAGCGTGTTTACCTGCTCACCTAATCCTCGGGGCTAATCTCAGTTCAGGATTTGGGGCGCTGCGGTGCGCTGTGTTCTGGCACGCTGGGGTAGAAACCGTGCCAGCGGCGGGCGCTAAACGTCTCTCTCTGAACAGGTGTGGGATCTGCTTTGGAGAGTGGACGAGGCCGCGCCGGGACCAAACTCTTCCAGGATTTCCAGATGCTCAGCAGAATCTGGACCCATCCGTGGTGCCTCCAGCTGGACTATATCAGTAAAGAAAACAAGGTGAGGGATTCAAGACCTCTCTGAAAACACAATTTACATGAGGGGGAAGTTTCCCTGAAGTCATCGCTTTCTGTGCACATACGGGACACCAGACCCCAAAAAAAGACTAGGGAGCCAAATGATGTTCTTTACTTGCCAAAGAAGCACTTTTGTACACGCTCAGGTTCACATTATCTATCCCAAGTTTATTATGTTAAGCTCTAGAAAACCAGACAATCCGTTAGATTTACAGCATTTAAAACGATTGTTCACCCAAACATGAAAATACTGTCCAGAAGACTTTGGTTAACCTCAGAAATACAGACGAATCCTCCGTCCCTCTATTCAAATGCCAGGTAACTAAACTGGTCATAAATCTGCCCTAAACGAATCCATCTGAAAAGAAAAACCTAATCTTGTTCATCTAAATAATGATTGACAAACACACACATTACAGGAGCTCAAGTGTGCATGTGTGATGCACCAGAACTATTGAGGTTTGTTCTAGCTTATGTGATTTGCTAAATGTACGGGTGTTTAAAAACATAATTAAACCTGTTTATCATATTAAGCTCTTCGCAAGACTTTTTTGACCCTTTTATCTGATGTTCTAAACTTTGGTTATATAGACTTTCAGTGGAGGTTTCATTAAAAGTATCGGTGACACTATTTATTTAGTGTCACCTATTGAGTTATTTAGACCTATTCTCACTATTAACCAATTGCTTATTAGAATGTATATTACTAGCAATATTGGCTGTTTATTAACACATGCCTTATTTGCATGTCCGTATTCTAGATCCTTTAATCCACCCCATACCTAAACGTGACCGCTACCTTACAAACTCTTAATTAACAGCCATTTGGAAGTTTACTGATGCAGAAGTCATAGTTATTGGTGAATATCTGTTCCCTAATCTAAAGTGTTGCCAAAATATCTTGTGTTTTGAGAATGAACTAAAGTCCTACAGGTTTGGAAGAGATCAGGTTGATTAATTTGGCTGAACAATTGCTGTAACTTGCTGTTTTTGTCTCTCTCTCTCTCCACAGGGATACTTCGACGAGGACAGTATGGAGGAGTTCATAGCCTCAGAGACAGAGGAGTCCTCCATGAGTTTGACCTCTGAAGATGAGAAGCCCAAAAGGTTTGAGATAACTCTTTTTTGGTAGGCGTCCTGTTTGCTGCCTGTATAATGAGCGATCTGGTTCCCCGTACAGAAAGAAGAAGCGAGGCAAAGGGAAAGAGCAGAGCTCAGACAAGTCCGACAGCGATGACCTGGAAGTGATTAAGGAGTGGAACACCAGTTCTCGTGGAGGAAACCCTGAGGGGCGCAACAGAGCAGAGCCTGTGGAGGAGGGTATGACCAAATCATCTCCTCAGATAGCAGTTCAGCAGTGCTGTTGGTACTAATAATGGTTAAAGGGATAGTTAAAGGGACAGTTCACCTGAAAATACAATCATCTTTCTGGACACTCAAGTTGTTCCAAACCTGTGTGGAAGCAGATATTTTGAAGAATATTGGGAATCAAAAAAATTGACAGAAGTCGGCCGATATATTTTATTTGACAGCTGATGCTGACATCATGAAAATTAAGGTGGCCGATATAATTGTATTTTTTTTAATTCATATTAAATTTGAAAATGGATAAAAAAAAATAATGTGTTAAACATACTTATACTGTAGATGACAACTTATTTTTTTACATACAAATAAATATTTGATACAAATATAATTAAAAAGGAAGTAAACACTGTAACCAACAGGGCATTCAGTATTTTTAAATAAAAAGCCAAGGTAACACTCATTTCACATGAATATGACAGTAGACAAATGCATAACGCTTGAAATCACGAGTTTAAAGCTGAACAACGATCGTGATCATGCTGGATACATATACACACTTCACAAGATCTCACAGCTGGATTCCACTAAGTTTGCAAGGTTTGTGAAATTAAATGTTCATTAGTCATTCAAAAATTTGCTTAAATTATATAAATGCGTATTAGCTGAATGCTGACGGCAAACGAGTACGTATTATAATATTTGCCTTTCTATTGCTAATAATATAAAAGCAATCGTTATAATACTTTTTGTATACATTAATTCCTATGATTCACAGTTCTTTCTGATTATTGGACAGACTTCTATCTGTATTAGACAGAACTGTTAACGACTAACAGTGAACAAGAGAGGCATTCTCAGCGCCGTCAAAATAAAAGTCCTGCCTCGAACACATCGCTCAAACAGGACATATCAGCCGATGCCGATTTTTAAAAAAGACCAAATATTGTCCAATATATCGGTCGACCACTAGTTGACAATAGCCATTGACTTCTATAATATTTTTTAATACTTTGGAAGCCAGCAACTGTTCTTCAAAATATCTTCTTTTGTGTTCGGCACAAGAAAGAATGTCTGAATTTGAGTAAATTATGACATTGTTGTGTGGACTTTCCTTTACACAGAAAAACATTTGCATAAAAAAAGATTTGTTTTATTGACCAATACTGATGACCAAGGTTAGCTTTTTACAGTTGGTTTTATAACAGTTCACATATTCTACAAATTAACTTACTTTACACACTATTTACACGATTTAATATTTCACATTAAAATTTTTTTTTTTTTTAATTATTATTCATTAGAATGGTGTTGGTGGATTTTGGACTTGACGCTAGATGCAATAAAACAACTTTTTTTGTTGAACATTTGGATCTGAGATCCCTGCATTGCACGTCTTCTGCAGAAATGGCCACAGTGTATATCAGTGTATATCTGTGATGTTTTCCCTTAGTTCGGGCGTCGAACTCAGGTCCTGGCAGCCCATCACCTGACTGGTACAAAGAGTTTGTGGCCGAGGCAGATTCTGAAATACTGGAGCATTCTGGGAAAATGGTGCTTCTTTTTGAGATCCTCCGCATGGCTGAAGAATTGGAAGAAAAAGTGTGAGTTGAGTTTTGTCAGAGTAGCATCTCCTAATCGAGGGTCTTCCATGTCATACGGTCATGTGTGTGACGGTCAGGTGTGCTGTGTGCTCAGGTTGGTGTTCAGCCAGTCTCTCATTTCTCTGGACCTCATTGAAGATTTCCTGGAGTTGGCAGGCAAAGCCAAAGAGGAAGGGAAGCTTTCGCCGTACAAAGGTCAGGCACTTTCAGCAAAGTTTTTCCTCAGCCTTAATCACGGTGCTTTGTTTGATTTTCTGTGCTAGAGATTTCTGCCTCTCAAAGTATGTACTTAATATATTCTCTTTCAAATAATTACTGGATATTGTATTCCTTGTATTGTGCAGTGCATCATTTTAAATTCTTACTATGTTAGCATGACTTGTTCCGCATCTTATACGACTTTCTCTTTTGTCTGTCTTGACTTCATGTGGTTTGTATGGTGGCCCATGTTGTGAGTGTTTTGTTGAATGTTTACGGCCAGTCTTGTAGTTTTTATTTGAATTATATTTGCTGTAAATGTAACATTAATTTCATCAAATAAGCGAGCACTGATCCACTGAGTGCACGCTGTGGTTACATGCAGAAACTCATCTGATATTTGTGCGCACATCTGACACAGATCTGGGTTAAGTGCCCGCAGAAACACATAAATATGTGCATGTAAACATAAAGCCTCTGGAATAAGGTCACGGTCCTAATTAAACCCTCGCAGCTGTTTTTACTTTCATTTTGAAAATGATTAGGCCTTTTTTATTTTGCAAAAGAAATGTTAGCTTAAGGCCTTGCAATTTGTAATGAAAAGATCACAGAGGAATAATTGGAAACATATTGAAATGTTAGTTATGAACACGAGTGTGGGAGGCCACAATATTAATTGCTGAACATGAGTTCTTTGGGCTTTGCCACCTATGTAGGGTACATGCTTTCCCCTGAGCTCTCCATGTACAGCAAACCCGACCAGGACTGACAGCTGCATTAAATATTTGATTGTTTTTCTCAAGGTGAGGGCAAGTGGTTCAGAAACATTGACTACTATCGTCTAGATGGTTCAACGAATGCCATGACCAGGAAGAAATGGGCAGAGGAGTTCAATGACACCAGTAATGTTCGGTAAAGACACTTTTCCCTTTAGAGTGCAGGCTCCAGACTCATTCTTCTCACCAGTCACTCGTTTGTGACTAACTTTCTCAGTTGGTCGCAGGAGCACGTCATTTGTGACCCTGGAGCAAATGTCTTAAAGGGGTAGTTCACCTAAAAAAGAAAATTAGGCTGTGTTTTACTCACCCCCAAGTCATCCTAGGTGTTTATGACTTTCTTCTTTCAGACAAATCCAGTCTGAGTTATATTAAAAATTGTCTGTGATCTTTCAAGCTCTATCATTGCACTCAGCAGGTGTTGCACTGCATCTAGTGTTGTCAAAAGACCCGGTACTTCGGTACCAAGTCGGTACTAAAAAAATAAAAATGTGACGGTAGCAGGTTTCTTTAAGTACCGGTGGCACCGAGGACCCGGTCAACCCGGTTCTTGATGCACACAGCACTATGATTTCCGCGAAGCAGAAAACGCAGATGGAATCTCAAAATCCAGTCTTGATAATGAAACTTACATTTTAATATGAACAGTCACGGAATTTGTCAAAGTTTGCATAAATTAGTCAAATCAAATCTCCATATGGACCATTATCTGTAAATGTTAAGCCGCAAAAGTTGGTTGAAGTCTGAATCCGGCATGTTCTTCACGTCTCTGAGTGAATGAATGAATGGTTTGTTTACTACATAGACTGAACCGTGTGACGCTTGCAATAATTTCAGCATCTGCCGTCTAAATGAGGACATAAATACATAAACAACATCACCAGAACTGTTCTGAGTCACTTCACAAGCATTTTACCATTTCATTTGAGTAAAACCAGTGTCAATTTAAAGGTATTCACGGCAACCCGTCAACATAAAAGTTCATTTTTACATAAAGGCAATGTGCTAGAAATATTACTATTATTTAGTAGAATGTATGTGATACTGCTACTACTGCTGAAAAAATTTATAAAACTTAATTTTTTTTAAAGAAATAAATCACACAATATTTCTTCTATGTTTTAATTTTCATAGCAAATCCCCCTTTATTTACCAAAAAATAAAATGTGTTTAAATTTCATAAATTAAAAGACAAATTAAATTTGGGTGAAACTTGTTTACTCTTTTTCATAATTATATAACTTGTAGAAAAACCTTTAACACAATTGTAAATAATATAAAGAATGTGAAAATGTTTTTTTTTTTTTTTTAATTTTTATTTTTGTGCGTATTTTTGTGTTTTGCTTTGGTACCGAAATTGTTACGAGAACCGTGGATTTTCACTGGTATCGGCACCGAATACTGAAATTTTGGTACCGTGACCACACTAACTGCATCAGTCCAAAAGAAGTTTATTAAAAAGCACCCATCCATAAAAAATGTGTCTCACACGGCTCTTTGGGTGAACAAAGGCCTCCAGTAGCTATTCGATGCCTTTTTCTTCGAAAAAATATCCATATTTAAAACGTAGTAATCACTTTAATGTAGCTTGCGGCAACAGTACACAGAAGTAGTTCTGGGGGAATGACGTATGGAGGTCAGCACTGTGCATGCTTAAATTGATTATTACGTTTTGAATGTAGTTATTTTTCTTACAAAAATGCATATAAGTAGCTACAGGAGGTCTTTGTTCACCCCCCGGAGCCTTGTGAGAGACTTTTTTTTTAATGGAAGTGCAATTCTTATTTCATTTTTTTGGGACTGAAGCAGTGCAACACCCGCTGACTGCAATGATTGTGCTTGAAAGATCAAAGATGATTTTTAATATAACTCTGACTGGATTTGTCTGAAAGAAGAAAGTCATAAACACCTAGGATGACTTCGGGTGAGTAAAACATAGCCTAATTTTAATTTATGTGTAAACTAACCCTTTAAGTCGCTGAGGTATATTTGTTGTAATAGCCAAAAATACATTGTATGGGTCAAAATTATAGATTTTTCCTTTTTTTTTTTTTTTTTTTTTTTTTTTTTAAATCAGTATATTATTTGTGATTTGAATTTAGTAAACGGGAGTTCCTCTGTTGATATGTTTTAAGCCTCTGGCTTCAGATACTTTTGATTTTGATTTCACAATCTTGTTTTAAAAGAAAAGATAATTGTCTGTTTTGCTTACATCTATACACCTTTAATGTTTTACGGCTAAAACAAAATATGGATTCATGTTATTCTTAATTAAAAAGCACAACAACAATAAAATGGTAAGATAGCCAACAGAATTGGCAGCACTTATGAGCTGAACTACGCCAGTGTGACCACACACAAAATTTAGTTGCACAGGCAGAAAAAAATGGTCTCAAAATATGACCATTTGGTTTTCCATGAAAGCACTTGTGTTCTTGTTCTTCTCAAGGGGTCGATTGTTCCTCATCTCAACCAGAGCTGGTTCTCTTGGGATCAACTTGGTAGCTGCAAACAGGGTCATTATTTTCGACGCCTCATGGAACCCATCCTACGACATTCAGAGTATTTTCAGAGTCTATCGCTTTGGCCAAGTCAGGACTGTGTTTGTCTACAGGTTTTTGGCTCAGGTGAGAAATGTAGTTTTATTTGTTGTGTATGTAATACAGGTTTATTAATAGATCGGGCAGATCAGATCTGTAATGTTTTTTGACATGATTCTTTCCTATAGGGAACCATGGAGGAGAAGATCTATGACCGGCAGGTCGCCAAACAGTCGCTGTCCTTCAGAGTTGTGGACCAGCAGCAGATTGAACGCCACTTTACCATGAACGAACTGACGGAGCTCTACGCGTTTGAGCCTGACCAGCTGGACGACCCCTCTGAGAAGAAGAGCAAGCGGGCCACTCCCATGCTGCCCAAGGTGAAAACACCTGCTTTTCTCCGTTTGGTCTGTCAGCAGATATCATATTAGTGTTCTGTTTCAATTTGTCAAACGAAATCAAATTTATTTGTGTAGCACTGTTCACAATTCACGTTCTTTTAAAACCAGCTTTACAGATAAAACAAAGTTCATTTTGACAAGATTTAAATCTTCGTATGTCTTATATTTGCATTAAGCAGATTAGATCTGGGCGAGAATATAGTCATAGAGTCTGGATGTGCTATGTAGTGCATCGATTACCTGCGTTCATGAAGAATATTCGATCACACTTTATTTTAAGGTCCGATTCTCACTATTAACAAACAATTAACTATGATTTTTGCCTCAAACTCCCAGTTTGCTTCTTTTTAATCAATAGTTAATAAGGTAGTTGTTAAATTTAGGCATTGGTTAGGATTAGGGATGTGAATATGCTCATGAAGAATATGTGCTTTATAAGTACTAATAAACAGCCAATATGTTAATTATAGGCATGCTAATAAACAACTAGTTAATAATTATGAATTGGTCCGTATACTTAAGTGCTATCTTGGGCCCTATAATACACCCGGTGCAATGCAACACAAGATGAAGCGCAAGTGTGTTTGCTAGTTTCAGTCTGGCGCCATTCGCATTTTCCCATCCAGCACCACATCGTTTAATTAACAAATGCATTTGAGCTCATTTGTGCGCCCATTGGCGTGCTGGTCTAAAAAAGAGGTGTGTTCAGGTGCATTGCTATTTTAAGGAGCTGAAAATAGACTGCGCTATAGACCAACTCAAACCTGGTCTAAAGTCAGGCGCAATGTTTTTAGTTTTTTAATGTTTTTTAAACACAGGGACGCACAGCAGCACAAAAACATGCCAAATATAAAAAAATGTAAGGATTGCAATGCATAAAATTTTTTTTGTAGGCTAATTAAATATAAAAATGCCTACATGTCATAATGGATAGTCATCGCATGTATCAGAATATCTATTTGCTCGCACACGAGCAGCTCTGTCTCATCTCGGAGACGGGTTCAGTCTTTGCACTTGCCAAATTCCGCCGTGTAAATAGCCAATTCATCATGGCACGAGCTCATCTGGCTCTTAAAGGGAATGGAAGATTAGACTCTGATTGGTTTGTTGCACATTACACCCAAATAACACCCATTACTCATTAAGAGAATAGGGACAACCCATTTTGGCCATTCGCCCGGGTGCGCCAACCGTTTTTCCATTGTTAAAATAGCAAAAGTGGATTTGGGCAACTGCGCTGTGCACTTTACACTTTGCGTTTAGATCGTTAAAATAGGGCCCCTTATATTTATATTAAAGACCCTGGAGCACAAAAGCAGTAGTCAGTATCACAGGTATATTTGTAGCAATAGCCATCAATACATTCTATGGGTCAAAATTATAGATTTTTCTTTTATGCCAAAAATCATTAGGATATTAAGTAAAGATCAAAATATTAAAAAGTCCAAAGATCAAAAGACCAAATATTGTGCTATTCTAACAAACCATAGATCAATGGAAAGCTTATTTATTCAGATTTCAGATGATGCAAAAATCCTAATTTAGAAAAATTGATCCTTATGACTGGTTTTGTGGTCCAGGGTCACATATAGTACATCAGTACAGTACAGTTTGTTTACAAATCACTGGGTGATAATATAATTTAAGTCTGTTACTGTCTTTTACCGTTATTGTAACACCAAAAATGCTTAAAGAAATCATTACAAGAATGATTTTTATCTGAACATCTCTCTCCAAAACACCTTTGTGTTTCAATTACTGTGCTTCTATTGGGTCTTAATTAGTCTGCTGTAGAAGCATCACACTGTGGTCCAGTTACCTTATATTTAATTGCATTGGTGATTGATCAGGCATTGTCACCTTAAGCACTTAAGTGATCCAAGACTGCCCGTAATGAAAGAAATCTTAAAAATCAAGACTGCAGAAACCCTGCTAAAGTTAGCTGCTCCTGGCCTGTGTTCTGTGCACGTTAACTTTTGATGTGCACCAGGATTGACACACTGTTATTTACTCATGCGCCTGGTTTCCAAAGCATTCAGTCTTCCTGGAGGGATTGGAGGAACAGTGCTCAACTCTCATCTTAATAGTTCTGTCCCCTTCATCTCCGAGTCTATCTAAGCACAGGTGTGCAGTCACAGGAGAGAACCCCTGAAGATTTTACAAGACCACATTGGCCTTCAAGTGTGTGTCCAATCTTTCTCAACAGCACGCAGCTGCACACTGCGACCTCCGTGACCCTTGTTTACTGATGAGTTTTATTCTGCAGAACCAATGATGCCGGGATCCTTTAATTTGAAGGCAGAGCATCCAGTACACATCCAACAAACGTGTCCAAAGTGCACAGCTGTGCAGATATTTGTCTTGTGTACCACAGAAGGTTTATATTGGGGAAGACAGAGCCCCCCACATCTCTATGCTTAAAAATCCTCAATGTTTTATCATGAGCTGCTTATATGAAGTTTGAGAAACTTGTTCTTGATCAAGCTTTTATTCGGAGATGTCGCCCTACCTTTGTATGCAGCAGATGACCACATTTGGCCATATGTGCACCAGAATGTAGCAAGTCAGCTGTTATGGATGGAATCTGCTGCCTGTAATCGTCTGAAGATGAGTCAGTCATCCCTCGAAGCCTGCAGTCATATCTCTATCTCTCACAGTACCCTCGCCAAGTTTATGATACACAGGAAATATTTCTCAACCTGGCAGAGCTCTGCCTATCGCTCTTTTCCTCACTTTGTATAATCTGTCGGCATCTTGATATTTTCTTTTTCCTTATAAAACCAAATGAATATGACAATTGCACTTGTTTTGTAAACACAAAAGTTTTTTGGACAGATTACTTAGATTTGTTGAACTATTAGCTAACATAAATAACATAGCTAGTCTTCAATACCCCCCACCCCCCCAAAAAAAAAAATATACACCCCTAAATGTTTCCAGTTGAAGTTGTGCAACAAAGTCGTCATACGTTTGAAAATATCCAATGTATTGTAGGAAAGATATTAGTGGTGTCAAATTATATGTTTTATATGCAGTGCCAGTTTGATCATCAAACAAATTTTAATAATACACAAAGATAATGCAAGTAAATACAAAATGCAGTTTTTGAATGACCATTTTATTTATTAAGAGGGAAAAGCTGTCCAAACTTACCTGGCCCTATTTGAAAAATGAATTGCCCACTGTTAAATCATGATAAAACTGTGATTAACCACATTATTTTAGATAGCGGAGTTAAAATACAATATTCAAACACAGGCCTGATGACCTCCAGACCTGTTGAATCAAGAAATCACTTAAATAAAACCTGTCTGACAAAGTGAAGCATGCTTAAAAAGCAACACATCATGCCACAATCTAAAGAAATACAAGACCAGATGAGGAACAATATAGTTGACATGTATCAGTCTGACTGGGGTTATAAAGCCATTTTTTAAGACTTTGGTTCTCCAGCAAACCACGGTCCGAGCCATTATCCACAAATGGAGAAAACTTGGAACAATGGTGAACCTTCCCAGGAGTGATCGCCCTACCAAAATTACTCCAATAGCACAACAACGACTCATCCAGGAGGTCATAAAAGAACACAGAACAACATCTAATGAACTGTAAAAATGGCATGCATGGGAGAGTTCCAAGGAAAAAGCCATTGCTGACCAAAAAAAAGACAAAGGCTTGTCTCACATTTGCCAAAAAAATTAATTGATTATCTCCAACATTTTAGGGCAAATATTCTGTGGACTGATTTTACAAAAGTTTAACTTTTTGGAAGGTGCGTGTCCTGTTAAATCTGGCGTAAAACCAACACAGCATTTCATAAAGAGAGCATCATACCAACAGTCAAACATGGTTGTAGTGTGATGGTCTGGGGCTGCTTTTTTATTTTATTTCATTTTATCTCTTAAATATATACTTGTTTGATTTAAATTATCCATGCATTTATATTGATGTATTATTTAAATCAAATATTCACATGTCTGTGTGTGTATTTATGTACAGTATACATATACACAGTAGATCAAGACTTGTACTGTACTGTATGGTAAGACCTATTTTGTTCCCCATTTTTGCAAAGTGTGCACTGTTTATGTGATCTTGTTCATGTGCTTAAATATTATATGTAAAAATTAAAATGAAACCTGATAGTTAAGTAAAAATTTACTTAAAAGCCTCCAAGATATAGGCTATAAGCGATTCTCGTTGTAACCGTACGCTATTAACTTTCTGATCTGGCAATAGCAGCTATTCCCACCAGTCCTCCTGATTCTTTCCCTGGTGTTTCTGGGAAGACTCAGCCCCTCTCAGTCTAAAGCACATCCTGCTTCTCAACCTGTGTGCCGCTGCAGCTCACCCAAACATCATGCCATCGTGAAGGCCATCTGTTACGCTGATTCACTGCTTTGTCTCTGAAGTTTTCAAAGGAACACTGTAAACCTCCCCTGACCTGATGAACAGTCATTATTCCAAAACCCTTTTAGGGTGTTCTTGTGCTTTTCAGAGAAACTAATTGGAGACAAAGGAAGCTAGCGGACTTCCACTCTAATGACAAAGAAGAGTGGTGTAGCTCAGACATGAGAGCCACCCAGCTTGGGTTCTGGCCCTGCCTGGGGCTCTTCAGAGGCCCATTATAGAGCTGAGACCTGGGCAGGCTTGAGTGACACGGTCGGGTCGGTGTGTACACTTCCTGACAGTGGTCCATCGGTGGGAAAGTGGTAATTTGCTTTCGCTCCGGCTCCCCTGCCGACTGGGCCTCGCTGAGCAAAGGAACAGATTTTAGTTGCTGTAATTAGGTGCAGGAACTGGTCTTAATAATCCCCCAGATGTTCTTTAAATGAGTGATTGCCTTCAACCCTCCATTTTCAGATATTTGCCCCAACTTGGATGAAAGAGCTGAGGGTGTGAACTGAAGTTCGTCGAAGGAGTTCTCACCTAACGTAGTCTGTTTAGTAAATGGTAGAAAAGATGATAGTTGAGGCAGGCCTGATGGGACACCTGACATCCAGCCCTGTGCCAAACATCAAGAGCTGTGCAGACACAGACTTTTTATATCAGGGCACTGAGGTTATGCATATAATTTGCTTGCAGCTGTAGAGTACGTTTTGCCTGGCTAAGGTTAGGTATTACAAATATCTCAATCCTTCACATTCCTTGAGTCTCTTGCCCCGGCCCGGACCCCTTGGTTTCCTTGGTTTGTGCACCTGCATGTCAAACGTAGTGTCTTGTGTAATCTGAGGGAAGCATTAAGCTCTTCATTTTGTAGCAGATTTTTGTTTACCGGGATGGTTATGAAGGCGCAGTTGCATTTTTATTATCAAAACAAGACTTCTAAAGTCAGTCTTTTGAAAAAACAAATTCTTCCACACTTTTCCGAAGCTCATGTATCTTTAGCTTTTTTATGGCTTTAGTCTGTCACACTTCCATTTTCCCACTCTTCACACCCTGAGCACACGGCAGATGTTTATGGCCGTGGTAATGAGTGAAATAAAGTTAAGTTTGCAAATATGGATTGCATTTAATATGAGGTGGTGGGATCAGAAACCTTAAGATGCAATTGAGCGGAAATAGCTGTAAATGTGCTGAAAATGATTCAGTAGGAAGCCAAATGCCAAGAAAAAAGACCTTGTACCTTTGAAATGGATTGTGTTTTTCACACCATTGGAGTTCATCTGGGAACGTGTCTTAAGTAAATTGGCTTTGTTTGCCAAGTCGTAAATGTATGTAGTTGAGCAGAGCTCTTAAAGTTTATTTTGATGCAATGATGTTTGTCACTGTTTTAGCTTTTTAATTTAGGATAACTTGCAATAATTCTTATTGCTATCCGATTTTAATTGATAGCTTTTTAAGGTCTTTAAAAAATATATAATGCAGAGAGATTGAGCAGTAAATAATGTGTTAAGTGCCACTGTTCAGGCGAAACTTGAAGTCCAAAAAAATAAATAAAATTGGCATAAACTATTGCACACAGAGATGGCCAATATATGGCTAATTGTGCACCATTTCAGTGGTACATGATGCATTCTCAGCTTTGATGTAAGTGGCGCTACGAAAGGTTGATTTTCTTGAACGATTATTTTGTAATGAACAATTCTGTAAACTGCCAAGAAACAACCTCTTGTGAAAGTAATATTCGTGTACAGTTCTTGGTGAATGTCACTGGGAATGTCTGATTTCAGTAATTGGTGCACCTCCTAACATTGTCCAGTGTAAATACCTAAAAAAATGTGGCATCATTCCTCGGTAGAGCACAGTGTATCGTTCACATCATAAATACATTTTCAAAGCTAGTGGGGAAATGCAAACTAAACGTTCAAAACCCAAGGAAAATGGATGCAAGTTTACTCAAGCTTAACAGAGATGTTTATGGAGGTCTACAAATGCTTGTGATATTCCAAGATGTGAAAGAGTGTGGTCTTTAGACATGGGCTGATAGACGGTCCCTCACCTGGGCCAGTATTTATCCTTGCAGCAGTCTGGCTCATGCACCTCCATGCTTTGATCAGAAACAAAATATTTCCTCCCCGTTTGACTTCCTGTGGGATCCCCACTCCCCATTTCCCTAAGAATTTTTTTTTTTAAATCTGCAGTCTGCTGATTTCCCCAATCCCCCACCCAGCCTATTCCACATCCATGCATGGAGTAAAACGATATCCTTTTCCTAAGCCGTCATTATGCATGGGGTAAGCTCACAGTATGACAGTGCCGGAGTTCTTGTTACCGTCATTAGTGCCTTTGGTCGAGATGCACATGTAGGGCAGGTTACTGAGACAGACGAGACCACCCGCGGAGCTCAGCCTGGAGATTAATCAGGAATCCCAGCATTCCCTGCTCCCCTGGACGGCGTCACTGTCATTTGACCCAGCGGCTCTGAGACCCACTCAAAATTGCCCGATGTTCAGATAAGCTCAGGTCGGCCCTCTCATGATGGCGAGTGTTTGAAATGTGCTCAAACAACAGCTTCATCATTGAATTGTCTTTTGCTCCAGAGAGGTGGCTCACACTTCACTTGGCCCTCGTCTTTTGCACACTTTCAACAAGAGATCATCTTTTCCATGCAGTCTTTTTCACGGTTGTGATGCAGAAGGGGTTCCTCACATGACAGCATCAAGCCATGTTTTAATTTAGCCTCTCAGCTAGAAATAACTATCACTCAGGGAATAGGCCAGGCCTGGCGTGATTGTGCTTGCTTTCGCCACATGTTTTTATTTTGCAGCTATCGAGGCCACTTACTGAAAAGCCTTGATGTGGACGGATCTGTAGCTGCGCTCTCCATTACACTCTGCTGTAATGCAGAAGGCATGGCTCTGTTTTTGGTACCTGTCTTACTGATGTTATCTTTATTTCTTGAAACAACCTTGATCTGGTTAATCATGATGGGCTCTTTTGGAGGACGATTGAGGTTTGCTCACTTTCTTCCTCAGATTCTGTTTATCCAAACTTTTCTGTAGCAATTTAGTAAGCAGTCCTAAATTTAGAAACCTGAGGCTTTTCTTTTTGAACGTTGTGATGATTATGATTAATTTTGTTTTTGTCTTATTCTGTTTATTGTCTCTACTAATTCGGGCGATGACGTAACTATCACACGTTTATGTTCATGTGGTGGGGATCCAGCAGATGTTTCGAGATCTTGAAGGCATTTTAATGTAAAGCGCAGGCAAGACAAAGAAAAGCAAACAATAGCTGTAGAGTAATTTTAAACCATGTTTGTACGAGGCCTGGATGTGAATTGCGCACTGCTCAGGTGTTGTTTTCAATAACAGAGTAGTCATGGATACTAAAGTTGCATGAAAGCCTCAGAAGTTATTTTAAATATGAACACTTGGTTGGAGGCTGTCTTTTTGTTTTGTTTTTTAGATTTGCGGCACAAAATAACTGCTAATTGGCTATTTTATTAATTTATTTGTTCTGAGATAAAAGAGCTCATGTCATGAAAGCATGCTGTAACTTTTTGGTACTCAAAACTTGTTCAGAAACACAGTTTCTTTAGACCAAACTGTAAAAAGGACACATTAACAATCTGTCTAACTTCTTGATGTCAAATGTATAACTACATCCACGTGTGACACTAAAAATAATAGGTAGTCAGAATCTGGCCACCGTGAGATGACAATGAAAAAGATTTTTCTTTATTTTATTGTTTTAAAGTCACAATGAAATGGAGCTAGTGAAGCATCTTTATCTCTCTGTTGTGACACATTCGAGTGTAACATATTATATAGTGTATTAAAAAAAGATAGAAAAGAAAAGTAGTGTGGTACTTGGTTCTGTGCATCTGTTGGTGAAGAACATGAGCTTGCAGTCTTAGGTTAATCAGGCTACATTTTTGGAGAAATTAATCTGCATGACCATATTTTAGATCCCTTAATCCCACCACATACCTAAATTTAAAGGGGTCATATGATGCCATTTCAAATTTTCCTTTCTCTTTGGAGTGTTACAAGCTGTTCATGCATAGATGAGATCGAGAAAAGATTGAGCGGCCATATTGAGCATTGCATTGCAATTCAAAACTACACGAGTGACACGTCTTGGGTATTCTATAGTATTTGTTATAATCAGTAACTATGTCCCCACTGGATGCAACAAATGCTTCGTTTGTAATGGGTTTTATTGGTGTTGCATCATTGTGCCGGGACACACGGCATCACAGTATATTAAGACATGTAACATCTCCGGCAGACGCTTGAGATAGTGAGTGAATCACAATGCACTGGATCGCTGGCCAATTAGTGCACACCTCGCTTTTCAGACTGATGGATTTTGTAAAAACCTACGTGTTTCAGAATACGGGGCATTGAGGAGCAACAATTATGTACATTATGTGGAAAATATTTTTTTTTAACCTTAAACCACTTAAACACATTGCTTTAGATCAAATACACAACATAATGTTCTTTTTAGCAGCGTCCTTACTAAAGAAGCAAATTAGGAGTTTACTAAGATAAAAGTTAATAGTTGGTTAATAATGAAAATTGGTCCCCAAGCTAAAGTGTGACTAAACTAAAAATTAAATAACAAAATTTATGATGTAACTTTTTTGTACTCTTTTTAATTAAGCCAGAGCAACGTTTTTTTTTTTTTTTTTTCTTTTGTTTCTGTTTGATGAGACAAATTTTTTTTTGCTTAATAATTATTTTGGTAATGGTGATTATTAGTGCAGTTCATCTGTGTGTGTTTTCATGTGGGATGCTGACCCATCTTTCTTTGACTCTTTCTCCCATCCCAGGATCCTTTCCTGGCAGAACTCCTTCACAGTTACAAAGATCATATCGTCGGCTACCACGAGCACGACTCTTTGCTGGACCACAAGGAGGAAGAGGCACTGAGTGAGGAAGATCGCAAGGCGGCCTGGGCCGAATACGAGGCCGAAAAGAAGGTGTGTACCCACACAAGCCCTTTACTATTATATACATGTAAAGATAACAGTATTTTCTAAACCCTGCATATCAGTTAGTAAATAAAATGTTAGAGTTAAGCCATATTTCAGATGGTTTTTTAAATATTTTTTATATTTCAATAAAAAGATATTGTCTGTTTGCATCTGGCCATTACTGGTGGCTCTTGGTGTGGTTGATGGTTATATTTTTAGTGATGCACCACAGCTGTCAAATAATATTGTGAAGTGATATCATCATCAGAAATGAATCCACACTTTAAGGAACACCATGAGAAAGGTCTAACTGTATTCATATGTGCTTACATAAAATTCCTGGAAAGATTAGAGCCTCTTTGCCCCCCAGCTCAGTCACTCGTTAAGTGGAGTTTTTTGGGAGAGGAGAGAATTGTTGCCTTGTGGGACTGCAGTTGAATTTAATTTTGCAATCACATGATATCTACACCGATTATCTGTGAAAAAATTCTGCAATCAACTTTCTCATTAATCAACTTCTTTCAGTAAACTGAATCACAAACATTGTCCGTCTGACATCATTGCAAAAAGATCTACAGTTAAATAAAAGCACAGACTGACCCCTTTTCTTGAACACTTCAGTAAAAATTAAAGTGAACATGGAAAATATCACTATAACTTTAGTCCCCAATACAGGAGCAGTGGTTATATACCAGCTGGGACTCACTCAGTTGTTATTCTGAGTATTGAGACATGGGATTAGATTTGTATGTGTGTGTAATTCATACCATATTGATTTAGTTTCTGTGCTAAATGTAATCTGTTTCCTAAATTTCATGTTATTTTTTGGCAAGATGTTTTACATATTATGTTTAAATCAAAGTAATTTCATCAGTGAATCACTAGGCCATAGCTTATATATGCAACGAAAAGAATTCACCTGCTTTTGATCATCTTGCTACAGTCATTTGTGTATGTTAAGATTGAAGAGCTTTGTCTAATTTGGTTGCTTTAAATCATTAACCATGTCAGAGCCATTAAAGTGGATTTTAAGCAGTCACTTGCAGTGATTAGAGAGCCCTATCAAGTTCTGCTCAAGATATAGTTGAAAACAGCCATACAGCAAGCGTCACATTTTGAAACCAGATTAAAAGAGGGTCTGTTTAGATTGTCCCACGGTCTGCGGCACAGCTGTGATCCACGCCGGCATCTCTGCCGCACACCTGCTCAAGGCAGGTCTGAACACCGGACACTCAGCTGTGGAGTGTGTTTACGAGCTGCGTGCACCAAAGACCCAATTAGAGGGTGGCCGCATCTGCCTCGGTAGCTCATTTACACACAAACACAGCCGTCCTGCTGACCTTCAGTTCTGTTTAGAGCCGTAAGACAAACACAGCTTGGGCAGGACCCTAACAGAGGTTCACATGGATGCACATCAGGATTTTTTGGATCCTCCAGCGATATGTTGGCCAGGAATTATCGTTCGACGAATGTCTTTGCCAGACAAATCATGTCAAAGTTGCAAATGGAGTGGAAAATAAAGTCCAAAAAGCAATGCTTTGATTACCCTGCAGCAAGTGCTAGTGTGATGGAAGGCTGACTCATCTGTCAGACCGAACCTGATTTGAAGATTATTTATAATTGGGATCTTTCTGTGTGACCTCATCTCGTAAAATGTAGCTTCTCTGTTTCTTTCCAACTGATGGACCCACTTGTCTGTTGTTTCAGGGGCTGTCCATGCGTTTCAACCAGCCGTCCTATTCTCAGATGGGCATGGGAGCAGGACCAAACTCTTACTTCCCCTTCAACGTGGCTGCTTTGGCCTCCATGAGCAACCAACAGTTGGAGGCAAGTAATGAGCTCCACATGCTCTTTTCACATTCCTTCAGCCAGCAGCTAATTGTGACATGCGTCCTCGGGCACCAACATTTGGCTTTTGCCCTGCCAGCTGCTGTTTACTAGGGGTGGGGGAAAATATTGATTCACGTAACTATGCAGACTTTTAAAAAAAATCGATTGGTTTGTCTCAGAATCGATTTATGTTTAATTATTTTACTTTTCCTAAGAGGTGGTGAGGAGAAGTTACCGCTTTTACTCCATCAAAGGGCGACATGTATAAGTGTATTCGACTTTAAGCAGCAAAGCACAGACCAATCAGAGTACTGCGAGAGCATTTCGAAAGCATGCAGAGCCGTCTGCTCTCTATATCTCTTGTGCTGCTTTGATGTTATACAACAATCTGCATTATGGTGCATTCAAGTCATATCAGACACTTGAGTTGAATGCACATGAATGCCACCACAATGTCGTTATTACAAAAGGGAAACTTTCAAAATTTTGTTTAAGTGTAGAGTTTCTGATATGTGTCTGATGCAGTGAACACAGCCAAGGACTTTAGATATGCAGCTTCTGTGTTGACAGTGTTGACAGATAGTTTCTAAACTATAATATATAATAATAATAAAAATTTGTTTTGTAATGTACAATAAAACTATATAAATAACATATACAAAATTGTATATTATTGTATAGTTACCATAAAATATATAATGATCACCTTCATAAATTCCTAGTGTTCCTGTAGCTCAAGTGGTAGAGCATTGCTTTATCAAGCACAATGTTGTGAGTTTGATTCCCCGGGAGCACATCGTAGGTAAAAATAGATAGCCTGAATGCACTGTAAGTTGCTTTGGATAAAAGCGTCTGCTAAATGCATAAATGTAATTTAATTTAATTTTTAATTTATAAATTGAATTAAAAAAAACACAATTAAAGAGAAAACACAATTCTACACATTCTGTATTCACCGTTTTGTAGATGTAAAGTTTAACAAATTGTTACATTTTATGTCGAAAGTGAACTTGAACAAATTTGTGTGAAAATAGCAAATTTATAAATGTTTTCTTGCTAGGTTGGTTTCATCTCGTCCAGTATTTTCTGTCCTCTCACAGTTTTTTCTCTCTGTGTGTTCAAGGATTTGATTAACCAGGGCCGGCAGAAAGCGATGGAAGCTGCTAACGCTCTGAAGTCAGTGCCCAGGGAACCCCTGGAGGATATCATCGGGCAGGTGGTGAGTGATGTTGGCTTTCATCAGAAAGGCACTAATATACTCTTTACACAGATGTTTTTCACCCTTCGCTTAGGGGTGAAAACAAGTTTTTTAAATGCATGAGCAACAATTTACTGTTAGTGAATATCCCAAAGAGATACATATGTAAATTTTACTTGCTTTCCTCTCTGTATACAAATAAACACAACAAATTGACAGCGGTGAGAAAACAGCAGTTAAGAAAGCATCTGATCATGGCAATGAGGATAAGTTTGCACAGCTCTGCAATTCAGCACTCCAGACAGGTCATGATTATTTATACAGTAGTCAACATTTAAAGTGGATCAAAACCTTTTATCAAAATTATGCTAAAACCTAAAACAAAATGTGACTCTTTCAGTTAGAATTACAGCTGCAGTTTTCTGCTATAAAGCAGTTCTCCAGTGTGTTAATGTTTTAACTCGCGTCTGACCTCACCAGACTGAACAGAAGAAATGAATAGCAGACATTTTCCAAGTCAAGGAACATCTATCTGTTAAAAGAAGGGGTTTAACAGCAGGAGCAAACACTTCTTGAAACTCCCATTGTCCCATACATTTAATGCTACAGACATGAATGAAACTCTGGCTGGGTGATAAAATGACCAAAATCTATTGAGTCATATTTGGAGACCAGAATAATATAGAGACTTGAAGATGGGCTCTGTTGACTGGACAACCACATACAACACATTCATACCCTAGTGTCATGGAGCAAGCTTTATTTTTTATTTTTATATGCACTACTGAAGCTGTAGTTTTTGCCTATAGTTTGCTGTGTCATCAGTATTAAGCTGCACTGTTGGACTACGTTCTTCTGAAAAACAGATAATTGTGTGTGTGTGTGATGATCGTGTAAGTGTTTGTTTGTTGAGGTCTACAGGATGTAACAGGTGTGTTGTTTTTGGCAGTGGAAGGAGAACCCGAGTTTACCCGAGGCTCAGGTTCACTCCATGGCTCTTGGGAGGCAGGCCGGCTACGAGATGGAAATGAAACACAGGGAGGCTGTTTACCGTGATGTCCTCGGCAAGCAACAAACTGTACGTTTGCTCATCTAGCACTAATTCTGTGACACCTTATGTTCTATCTGTGTTTAGGTGACATTCACTTTTTTTAACTATACCAATTGAAAAGGGATTTTTATATCCGGAGACCCTGTTGCACTTCTTTATTCTCCATCTGTCAAAAATAGTTTTATGTGATGTGTGAATTAATTGAGGGTCTCTTAAAAAGTCTTAAATTCTGTTTTATCAAGTGCATAAAAAGTTAAAATAAGGCATTATGTTGTTATTTAAGTTAAAAAGGCTGATAAATGTTAGTGCATCATGCTTCAGTGTACAAACTCAACACTGTTCCACGTTCTACAGACTCATCGATTCAGAGCAGTTCAAAATCAATGGAAACTGTGCATGTATGCCAGACGATTGCTTATGATCTCCTGCTGATTAATTATGGCATGTTTGCTTCATGGTGTTTATACTGTAATATGTTGTAGATGGTCGTAAGAGTACGCATTTAACAATAATACAATAAACTACATCTGGAATCTAAAAATACAACATTTAATACTAGTAACAGCAAAATTGTATTTTTTTATTTATTGGGTTTTTATATCATCAGCAAAATACGATGTCCATTAACCTCTAATTTGTAATAGCAATATTTTTGTGTTGCAGTTGTTACTTTATTATGTTGTGATTTCATCCAAATGTACTTTGTGATTTGAGGGTGGGTGATATGGCAAAAGATTACAGTCTCGATTCATTATTATTCATTTATTTATTTCAGAACGTTTTGACCAATTTGCAATGTCTTTTTTTTTGTAAATGTAACTACAACATGATTCAAGTAGCTTTTTCTAGTTAAATTAAATTCTGTTCCAAGTGCAGCACACATGAAGTTGTCAGCATGATAAATGTTTCATGAACATGTAAGTATTAAACAAATCACTTGTTAAATATCTTGGCAGAAAACTACTACAGAACTACAGCTACATCTTGTACAAACTTGTCTTATACATATTATAAGTTAAAAATAGTAGAGGAAAAGGCTGTAAGCTCATTCAATTTCAAAATGACTGAAGGTATAACTCCTGTCGACTATTATTAAAGGGTTAGTTCATCCGAGAATGAAAATTTGTCCATCTTCTACTCACTCTCGAAGCATCCTAGGTGTATGTGACTTTCTTCATTCAGAATAATCCGGTCGAAGTTATAAATTGCCATTGGTTAGTGAGGTGTACAAAAACAAAACAAAAAACAAGCCGTGTGAGGGACATTTTATTACAGATTTGAGCACTTTATTTCACGTCTTCTGAACTGTTGACAACAAACACCCGCTTACCCCCGTTGAGAAGAGCAAGGACTGTTTTTAATGTAACTTCGATTGGATTATTCTGAAAGAAGTAAGTCACATACACCTAGGATGCTTTGAGGTTGAGTAAAAGATAGACACATTTTTATTCTCAGGTTAACTAACCCTTTAACAATAAATGTTGTGTAAAAACAATGAGCAACTGCTTTCAGCCGGACACCATGATGCAAACATGATATATCAGACTTACAGTAGTAGTTCAGGTTTTTTAATCGCTTGCGCTGCTTGTAAACACGGACACGTTTGACTGTTGACATTGGATATCAAAACACATTCTTCTATGTAATCAAAGAATGTGGTGCTTTGCGGACGAGTTATGTAGTAACACCACTTCTGTTGGAGACCCTGATATTGCATGACTTTTTGAAGCCATATAAGAGGAAATTAACATCTGATCTCCGTCTGTTCTCCAGCTGATGATGTACGTGCAGAAGGTGATCGCCAACCGTAAGGTGCAGGAGCAGCAGATGGCCATGGCAAGGCAGGGTATGCTGCTCAACCAGCTGGCCATGCAGAACGGTCTTACTGGCCCCATAAATCAGATGGATCTGCTGGGGTTGTACCAGCAGCTCGGGGCGCTCCAGGGCCTCCCCTCCTCACAGCTGGGCAAGAACCCGGGCCCGTCTAAGGGCCTGTAGATGTCTCCGACCCCTCGGTGTACAGACAGCTGGACTGATACAGCCAGAACACCTACTTGAGCTCATCGGTAACGACAGGGCATCCTGGGACTTTGTTAAAGGGGTTTTCGGCAGTGCAGTTTGTCATTTTGTGTATATAGCCTTAATGTTATTCAAGTTCTTTTTTGTTTTGTTTTCTCTCTCACGTATTTAAGATTGAAGATATGCTCCCCAAATGCTTTTAGGCATTGCAGGTATCTTTCCCCTTGAATAAGGGCTGTGCATATATAAATAATTATATTGCAAGTAAAACAGCGTGATTGTGGAGGGACCATAGGGTTTCTGTTCTAGAGCCCCCGTAAATAGTATCTGCGCTAATAGTGGATTGTCATTGGTACTGTGCTCCAGAGAGACTGCAGCGGACACCTTAAATGTAACATCAAGTCAAATGGCCTTATATCAAGCAGCTAGATCTCTTCTAATGTTTTAAAACCCCTTTTTTCTAATCTGCTTTTAGGTATTTAAACTCGCTGTTGCTAATCACGCTATGGAATGTCTGTGTTGTTTAAACTGCTTGCTGAATTCCTCTGGACTTTTGTAACATCAGATTTCTCGTTGTAGTGTTGCCTAGCATATTGTTGTGAGAACTGTTCATAATTTCTTTTTCTGTTGTTTATTTCTTTCTGTTTCTTTTCCCCACTTGCGTCGGGATTCAGAAATGTAGAGGAACCTTTTCCCCTCCTGAAAAGGTTCTAATGTTAGCGTATACACCAACAATTCTGCCATTAATATGAACTGCTACTTAGTATTTAATATCACGTTTAAATAAAGTGACCAAAAGGATGAGTTACTTGCAGGTTTTGCTTGTGTGTGTTGTTTTTTTGTTTAGTTTTTTGCACGATTACTGGCAAATATTATGATATATGCAATTACATGTCCTACATCCTAAAAAAGACCACTAGGGAATTAACTAATTATTATAAATTTCCTTTTTTTTTTTCTTTTCTTTTTTTTTTTAAAAGTTGAATATAAATTATTCTATTTATGCTTAGTTTTTTTTTTTAGAGATTTTGTCAAGAAGAAATTGCGCTTTGCAATTGCTAATGGATCCACTGAACAAAAGTAATGGAATAGTCATGAAAGTTCTTAAATATTTGTAACATTTGAACCTTTTGTATGAACGTTTATATTATCCGTTACAAAACCTTGAGTTTCATCAGTTTTGAGAATTATCAAGAATTCCATGTTGTTCCATTTGCTCTCAGACGGTTCTGCGAGATGCATTGCTTATAGTAGCATGTGCCATGGGTTCTTGGAAGTTTTAATGCTATATGGGAACTCTATATGTAAGTATGAAATTTACTTGTTAGAAGGCATCTATTGTTCGAGAAATTCCCCCTTTCTTTTTATTTCAGCTTAACACACATATTTAGAACTCTAGACAGTGGTTTTACTTACTACTTTTTTGGATGGATACATACTAGCTAGTCGTTTCTTATGCATGTGTAAATGTGCCACTCCCTTCCCATGATGCAGCAGTGCAGTTGACAGTCAGATGAGGTCACCAGAAGACAAGATAAACTTTTTCCCCTGGATTAAGCCAATACTAGTGAGTACTCAAACAGCTATTCATTATTATTGGTAAATGAACTAGACTATTTGAGATCCATGACAGCTCTGAGAATCTCTCTCTTCTCCTCTTTCATCTGGTGTGTCGTTTCTACTGCTTGCTATTATTTTCATTTCTTTAGCTGCCAGGTTATTTTCCCCCTCTTTTCCATTCGCCCCCTCAAGCCCTAGTCACCCCCACCCCCCCATCGAGGGGAGCTTGCGTTCACAGCTTGCAGAAAGCTGCCAAAAGAGAAACATTACAACTATTGCAGATGTTGAAATGTTGATCCCATCCTTGGTATGTCCAGATTACCCGTCAGCTAGCTTTGCAGCATTGGGCAGCTGTTGCCCCATCTATCCTCCAATGTTCAAACCTGCTTCCGTTCTCATGGACATGCACTATGCACTTCATATCTGAAAGTGTACGAGCGTGTTGGCTGCAATGCTTAGCTATTGATCATCTGAGCAGGAACGAGCCAAGTATGTTGTCAGGCATCGGTGGTGGGTGGGGTCGTGAATGTTTGTAAATCTAGATTGTTTTGTTCATTTCAAGTTGACTGAAACCGTATAGAAGTCCATTCAAGGCAACACCAGTGCTGGTCCTAATCTTCATTCACTCACCAAGGGAGTTTTGTGTTGCTGTGATTTACAATGGATCGGATTCACAAAAAAACTCATTAATAATAGTTCTGCATATGTTATCACTAGTATATAGGTAAATAATGTTGTGCTGCAGGCTTTTCAACAGGTTTGACACATTCTCTCGTATTGTTTCGCTTTCTGTAGGGCGTTGATTTATGCCTCTACAGACTGCTTAGGGAGAACTTTCCCACAGGTTCCCCCAGCCAAGAGCTGTCTTTTTACATCATCAGCTAACATCCACGTCTCTGGAGAGCTGGATTATTCTGTGAATGCTGCTGTGATGTTCTGGAATTTACGCTGCACTTAGATAAACAACATTTCATAGATTGATTGACCCCTTACATGAAGATTCTCTGAAAGAGGATATCAGATGTGCTCTACTTTGAAGGCAATATGAAGTCAGAATTCACTCTAGCTTCCAAAAACAAAAATGTTTGTTTTTGTAATCTTTCATCAAAACCTAACTTGATCTGCCTCAGAAGAATATTTTCTTTGAATACCCTGTTTTACTTGCAAATACGGTACATTCTATTATAGATAGATAATATCATGCTTTGCTGATGCCATATCATATTGACTTAAATAACTAGTGCTCTCACAGCATTTTGTGTTCTTGTGTTGTTAAGCAAAGATGACCATTCATTCCATGACAGTACCTTGATAAACCATCATAAAAGTTGTGTGTGCAGTCAAACTCAGATCAGCTCAGTGTTTCTCAGATTTTAATTGGTACAGAGAATCCTTGCAAATATGGTCACCAACAATAAACAATAGCAGGACAATTTTATTGTCAGTCATTCAGGTCAAATGGTTAAGCCCTTCTGTATAATTTCAGTAGAATCTACAGTTCCAATAACTTCAAGTTCATTACAAAATAGAGCCTTTGAAATAAATAAATAGATTTATATATAGATTTATAGTTATTCTTTATATGTAGAAAATAAATATATTGTACATCTTATAAATAGGTGTGTCCATATTTACACATCTTTCACTTTCATTTTAATAATGTTCCTGACAACCTGAACATTATAAGTCACTCTTAGTCAAATGACCAAAGCCTCTACCGAACCCTTCAGCAAGCACCATGCGTTTCCCCCGCTTGCTTTGAAAGTGATTTTAAGTAATCACTTCTCTACTGCTGATAAGCTTTTTCTACCACATTTTTTAATGTTTGAACTATCCTGAACCTTCAAAGGAAGCAGGCAGAAGACACACAGAAGATCATCTGTCTAGGCCCTTCTAGGAAAAGGGTTTGTTTCCATTATTATTACAAATGTTATAATTGGTACTTTTGCCATTCAAAATTGGTATTGTTTCAGTAGAGGCTGGTCATTGTTCTTCAAGCATCTTTCTCCTTTTAAGTGCCCTTAAAGGTATATTTAATTTAAAAAGCTCTTGCTTTGCATTTGTCCTACAGGAAGGTCAGGGAATACTAACCGTTTCCATCTTCTTGGTAAGTGCTGCATCATGACCTTTCAACATGAGTTTGGCCCCAGGGTCACTAGACTTGGCATGTTGGGTTTTATCTCAACAGCCAAAGGCAGTTTTACTTCCTATGCTCAAGTGACAAGTTACTCAATTTAGGTTTAGACCCTATTTTTTTCCAGTGAGAATATGGCCAAAATGTGGTCCGCCTTACAAAAAGTGTCTGAAGAAAGGGTGATTGCATGACACATGTCATAAGGCCCTGAAGTCAACACCTCTTCCTCAAGACATCTTTTGGCACCAGCTTTGGATGCAGGAATGTTCCCTCTTCTCTGTGGTTTAAAACCCATTAAGGAGAGGAAACGGAGCCATCCAGGACACACACGTACTGTTTATCTCAATCACCATTGGAGAGGGCCTCCTCGTTTTGGACCAGAACCCAAATATAAACAGCTGTGAGGCGAGAGAAGTAGGGTCTTGTATTTCTTAATGTTCTTCAGCGTCCGTCTTTCCCATCCAGCACCTCTACTGCGCAACTCTGACGGATGCTCTGGTCACCTATGCTGGAACAAGTCTCTGTAAGCTTGGGGTATCTTCTCTATCTCAACGGGTCTGGGCAGGAAGTGAGTCAACTTCTGGTGTTTTTTAGTCCTGCCGCCTTCTCGAGGCGAGCCGTCCTTGTTCAGAGCCACATAATAGTATCTTCCAGTGTCCGCATGCTTGTAGAGTGTGGATGCATATGTGTTGTACCAGTTCTCCTCAAATTGCTCACGGAAAACACACTCTGCTGTCAGCTTCTTCTGCAAGGCAGCCAGAAAGAGACAAAAAAAATGTTTTTGTTATCTGGAGACAATAGTGCTCACTACACATCATCATGATCATAACAACATCAGAAAGTTGCAGGTAAGATTATTGGAAAGATCTTGTGTCCTACTATTATAGATAAGCTTCACCTATACCCTCAGAGGGGAACCTGCCTACAGAGTTTAGCTTCAATCCCAATTAAATACACCTAAACCAACCAATTAAGGTCTTCAGGATTACTAGGAACATCCAGACAGATGTGCTGGAACAAGGTCAAGCAAAACTCTGCAAGAATTTGGCCCTCCAAGAGAAGTATTAGGCCCTCCTGATCTACACAAACCATTTAAGACAATATGGGGGTGCCCAGACTTCAATCTGATTGACCACTGACCTATGGATTTTGGCTCTAACTTTCCTCAACTCACTAGCCTGGATGTTTCTAGTATGACTAGCAAGACCTTGATTAGCCAGCTCAGGTGTGTTTAATTGGGCCTAAAGCTAAAATATGCAGTATGGTAGCCTTCCAGAAACAGGATTGGAAATCCTGGTGTAAAATATGAATCAAACTGCTTTCCTGCCCTGACCCAGAAAAGTCCCAACCAAAATGATGTATTCTCAAGCTAGTAAACTTCCCTCTGTCCATCAAGAGTCCAGTTAAGTGCATTTGACCACATGTTTAAGAACTAACATGCACCTCCCATTTCCAAACCTCCAGATGCACTGGAAAGCATGAGGGTGTGAAGACGTGGTACTATTTCTTTCTCACAGTGCAGTTTAACCTCGTCACCATCGCAAAATGTGTGGAGTGGAAACAATCTTGAGGCCAGACAGCAGGTGCTCGCTGCACCAGAGACGGGAAAGTCATTACGGGCAAGCTTTACAGTTTACACCCAAAATCATTCTTCAAAACTGTTAACATTTTGTCTGCTTCACCCATGATGCAACAAGCTCTCTCGCACAAACACAGCAGCTTGAGAGAGTCTGTGTGGGCTGCTACTACTGCACCATTGACAGAGCTTCATGAGCGATGGCTTCGGGTTAAGCAGGTGAACATTCGCTGGCTGACTACACTGCTGAGAACAATAGAAGACACTGGGATCACTACATCATGTTTCCTGCCAGAGAACAGTCATTCAGTGGACCAGGTTCAAGTCTTTGTGTCAAGATGATACATTTAAAATTAGTGTTTAAGATAAAGTCGACTTTAAAAGTTCTGTTAAATTGTTTAAACTGTTGGCCAAGCAAATAGAGTAAGACAGAAAAAAAAAAGTTATCAACTAAAAGTTTCAGAAAACATTCATTTAAAACTACTGGAATTCCTCTCCAGGAGCTGTGAGATTACTTTTGGTTTCTATGCTGTTTCAATTAGGTAGTGTGCTGTTTGGATTAAACACTGCTCCATGCACAGGATTTACTTGAAGCCAGTGATGGCAAACTACTTTGATCTTCATGCAACAGAAATGGATCTTTTAAGTCTGTGCAGTGAACCTAGATGTCTTCAGGTGATTTGCAGTTCTGACCTGTGTTTACAGTCCGTTTTAATGGGATGTAATCTCAGTCATCTCTCCTTGCTTTAAATAGGTTTGGTTTAACTCAGGATCCACAGAAACTTATGGGGGCCCCCGCTTATTGTCTGTGGAAATCTGATAGCTTGTTTCTCCTGTAAGCATGGCAAAGTCTGCAGAGGGGGAGGCCAGGCGCATTTTCCTATATATGGTTCTCTATGTTAGCATGCAAAAAGTCAAATCCCGCTACATGCTTTTATCTCCTGGTATCACTTACAATTAGCACTGCAGTGGAGAAAAGCATGTTCCTAGTGTAGCACACAGATATGCAAGAAACCAAGAGCACTCAGCTCGTATATCCACGATATGTGGGTGTGTATACGTTACACGCTTCATGTGTCCCTGGGAAATATGTAAATATTTTAAGTATGGAGCGAAAAGAAGAGGCAGTTTTTCTTCTCTGAGATTGAGCGTTCTGTCTGAGAGGTTGTTCTTGTGTGGAAATTTACAAAGATAAAAACAAGGTGAGCCACGCACAGACCTCGCTGATCAGAGGTCAGGGCTTGCAGCAGTGGAAACACGGCATGTTTTGTCTGGTGAAGTGTTTTCTTTTTTGTACATCTACATCATATGGGGAGCAGACTATGAGCTGGTGGGTGGGTTGTCGTTTGCTCCTCATTCCAGCTCTGACTGCATTCCTATTGGAACACTTCATAGAGCAGAACTTTATATTGGTGGATATTGTTTGGAGTGTGTGTGAGCACCACAGGGGTTTGACTTACCGACCCATAGAGTTCACCTTTCTCATTCATCCCCAGATAAAGACCAGCGTCCACGCCTCGTATGCTCACCAGCCCGACGGCCAGACTGATAAACTCCAGAATACCTGCCACACAACAGCACTTGTCAGACAATGACTAGACACCATTACAATTGCAGCGCTGCTGTACATCAACAATGCTGTATAATGGAAGTAAGATGTTTTATCTTGCCCCCTTCCCAGCTGAATGAAACAATTTAAATTAGCCAAAGGTAGGTCAACGGTTGTAGATATGTTAAGCAGATCTAGCTGGTGTTTTGGCCAACTGGTCTTTCAGTTTCATAAGCTGATAAATACCCAAAATCACACCAGCCTATCCAACCTGGCCAGACTACAAGCTGAAGCTATGCAACCACCCTTGGCTGGTTTGTGCTTTTGTTGTTTTCCACCAGGAATGCTCATAACCCAGAGCATTTCTTATCATGAAAGTATTTGTCAGTGGCCATTATACCTATATTTTGTTGTCTTTGTTCTATATAAAGTGTTTATTTTGTGAATTTAGTATATGAAAAAAAAAATCTCACCTGTGCCCTTACAAGTAAGCATTCAGCAGTCTAGCATTTAAAAATGTGCCACAATATAACCTAAAGGATAGGAAGTTAAAGTCTTCTTACTAACACTTTGATTATAAGAGTGCATATGAACACAAAGCTGATAATCTCTGATATCTAGGGTTAAGCTTAATGTTGCTCCTCTTGTACTCTCTTTTGAAGTACTTTTAGACATATATACAAATCAGTATTGTGTAAGGTATATGCATTTGTGTCAGTTTTCAGGACACGAGCCCAATCTTGGCTGAAACCAGCTGTTCACACGCTCTTGATTAAAGACTAAAGCAAAAACCACACCTTTGTGGCCTTTTACCACCACCTGGACCAAGTATGTGGTGATTTGGATGGCAAATGACGACACAGAAAACTCTGATACTGGGTTAAACTGAAGCAAATTTCATATGCGTTTAATCAAAGACACTGCCAGCTTGCAACATTACCGACAAAAGGCTCTGATTTGCCAGAAGGATGCCAGAAACATGACCGCGGACCACCCAATCCAGTAAAGCAGCTTGTCTCTGACTAAAAACAAGCATTACCACTGGATTCCACAGTGGTCATGCTTTAATTTAGAGCTATTTCTGTTTTCTAAGTGAAGGCTGCACCTGCACAATGATTACGGATCAGAGCAATGCAAAAAATCCTCGTGTCTGGGCTCTGCTATCATTTGTTTATCATTGTAATACCAAGCACTGCTTGACTGATTTATTAGTGCTGTAATTAGTAGTGTCTGTGCCTGTGTCGGCTGGGGTCCTTTGAACATGTTTTCAGAGAAAAACCTCATGCTGTGAGCTTGTTTTCCACTGCAGAGAAGCACCTGCGTCCCTCGACCCTGCGCTGGAGTTCGCCGAGGGCAATTTGAGTGTAAGACTGAGAAATGTGCTGCTCTTGCCTAATGGGTGGATTGAAATACAGTGGTACCAAAATGTATCTGCATGCCTAAACCGCTCTGAATGTCATTGAATTATATAGCAAAACATTGAAGCAAGTGTTATCTGTGCTCAAACGCTCGAACATTTCAAAGTCATTTTGCTGTGGTATTAGTTGGTGCTGTGGTGATTATTTTAGTTTCTTAAACGGAATTATTGTATTTATTTATTTGACACAATATTGTTTTATTATTTCAAATCTAACAAGCCTTTTCTTTTTATTATCTTTTAATGCTGTGTGCTAAAAGGGTTATTGTGCGTTGGGTTATTTTATGAAATGCAAGTCCTTGAGACGCCTGTATATGGTGTGAAGTATATTCCATAAGACATGGGAGGCACAGCCCCCAAACCATAATCAAAGCTTTAAAGAAAGGTTCCTGCTTCTTGTACCCCCTAAATGCAGATCAGCTTCACTTGAATTTTAACCCTAGATGTACAGTACTGAATTCTGCCCAAGTTATGCACACAAGTTTTGTCTCGACTCATGACAACTGGATCTGGCGAACTGAACATTTATATACTGTATATATAATATTGGAGAAGCAGTCGGTTGCATATAACAGTTTTCTCTATAGTTTTTTTCAAGTGAACAAAGTTAATCAGCATGTCACATACACACACACTGACTCACAGCAAACTGAACTGATTGGGTTGAATCCACATTTTGGACACCATAAACAGGTGCATTTTATATATTTTGTATGCATATACGTAATTACAACCATATTTTGGGAACAAATTTGTACTCAGACGGTATGATAATAAGTTGTATGTATGTATATTTGTGTGTGTGTGTGTGTGTGTGTGTGTATTAATGCATAAAGTTTTAGGTAGGTTAGTATTAGTAGTAGGCTATATAAAAACAGTGTAAGGCTGTGCAATGTCCCACTTACATGGTAAAGTAAACGTGTGAGTAAATATCAGCGTTATTTATTCTGTCCAGTAAACACTTTGAAGTGTCCTGACCTTGACACTTACTTGTTAATTCAAACTTCCCTGCCCTTGATACTAATATGAAGGCGCTAATCACATTGTAAACCTACGTATATTAAGTTATCTTGAGATGGCACAATGCAGTTTATAAATATGCTATTTTTCCAAACACACAAGATAAGGCATCCGCTCCACCGAATAATGACCAGGTGTGCTAAACGCGTCTGTGATGCCCAAAACCGCTGATTGCTGGATGGCTGGATTGACGAACGAATGAAAGCTTGGCTAGAGCTCTTACCGAATCTGCTGTGGTCCTGTCTGGTTCCGTGCACCGTCCCGTTGGGAAATATCTCCAGCTGGAAGCCGGTGCGGCAGTAGAGCTGTCTCCTGCGCAGGATGCCCTTCAGGTGGCCAAAATCCGTGAGCGACCCGCGCTGCAGTCTGCCCTCAATCAGACCCAATCTCTCATTCAAACCATCCGTCAGAGGCACATTCCCTAATGCTGGAAACGCCTGCAAATCCAGATCGATGCTCCCGAGAAATCCAGCCACCTCTGCCATGGCGAGCAAACTTTGCGTGTTCAGAGAGCGGAGAGGAGAGAGACGCTCGTTTCATCCGTGATCAGACTGAACGAGTCATTTATATAGACATCCATATCCTCCCCGAGCCACGCCTGGATGACATCCCTGCTGCTTCACCTTCAGCATGTCAACGCAGAGCTTCTGCTCCAGCTTTCAGACCTGATGCTGCTGTCTGTGGAGGATGGTTAAGTCAAAGCACTAGTGAGTCTGATGTGTGCGTGTGCGTAAAATAGCGCGCGACCGGCAGTCACTGACAAAGTACCGGAGCTACGCAGTGCGTAGGCTATAGCTCTCCTGACTGTGTCTGTGTTTTATTGCTGTAATCGCAGTCTCTCTCCCCGCTCTGCTGAGAGTCACTAGAGGAGTTTAGGGCTGCGTCTCAAACTCTAATGAGCTGCCTGCCTCCCTAGACTGCATTTCTTTTGGGTCTCACTGGCACTTGCAGCGACTTAACGCAATGAACGGCGTGTCAGGTGCGTGCAGTAACCTGTAACGGTGAGATACATACCTTGGTTTGTGCAACATTTTTGGGGAGGGCAGGTGGTTGCAGCAGTCCGGGCATCACAACATTTAAAACCCAGTGAAATGCCTATCTAGACTACATACATGAGTGGGCACTATGGGCACTTTGTGAGTTAGCAGCATTTTATCCAACTGTAACTCTAAATTTATATAATTTAGATAATTTGTAATGGAAATTAATGAAGTCTTAAAATAAGATGATATAAATATAATTTGTTCCTTTATATCTGCCACTATGTCTTAGTAAGATATTCAAATACTTGGTTTTATTGTGTGCTTTACATGTAAAGCAGAGCAACACACTGATTGAGATGTTAAAGGTAAAGCTTAGTGTGTTTTAGTCCAGTAAATGTTCATCTTGAAATTTCACTAACAATTTAAAAGTTATTCTTACAATTGACAATCATTAAAGATTGTCTAGCAAAATGACACATGAAGCACAATCTGAAAGGTGGAGGTTTATAAAATTAGACTAAAAGGCTTTCTATTTGCTAAAAAGTCTGTACTATAAATCAGATGACATGTATTAGATTGTATGCAACTGGTTTTGATCATACCAAATATGATATGGTTTAGGGTTAATAACTTAAAAATACTGTAAGCTGATAACCTACTCTAGATTTTGGGTCATCATAAGCATGTGCAGCATTTTCGGGCATCATATATTTGTGCATACCAATATTTGGAAATGAAAGGCTGTTGTTAATGAGTCTGTTGTATTTTGGGGGATCATCCAAAAACAGCACACATCTAAAATCGCTGTCTATAATTAGCCACATCAGTGGATTTTGAAGTCGCTGCATGCAAGTGATGCTGTCTAGGTAGAGAGTAGGGAGTTCTGTAGGTATTGAGACACATTCTCAGTCTGAGGTTTTCATACATTTCCTTTCTCCTCCTCCCCTGTGTAAGCAGGTGTTTCCTCCTCCTCTCCAGACCAGCTGTTGGATATCTACTGCAGAAATTAAAGGAGCAAAGAAATACAAAAGGTTGATGATGTTCTTTATTAAAGCTGAGTGGTACAGGGAATGCATGGCAGACGGAATTTCATAAAATGTGAAATGTATGCGTCACACAAAATAGGAATGAGATATACACCAGATGACCACAAACTTCATATGAGTTCTCCTGTAGGAAATGATGCATGCTGAATGCTGCCAGAGGCGACAGCAAACCATGTGCACCTCACAAATCAAGAGCAGGGTTGCATCTATAAAACAGATCTCTGATGTGTCCGACACACTCATAAAGATATGGCTTGTCAAATATCTGCTCTGTGTTTAATGTCTGAATATTTAAAGGTCAGTGTTGTTCTTATTAGTAGCTCAGTGTTTTCTTCACAAAATAAAGACTATTGATCAATATGAGTTATGTCTTTTGATACTCAGATAGAATGATAGAATGCTATTAATGTACGGCATATTTGTTGTGATATTGTGTGTGTGTTTATTGGAAACCCGTGCAATCAGATACATTTAGTGTTTCTATCTCTCTCTGATTATTAGAATATAAAAGTCAATATTATTTGTATATTTTTATTCACCTAAAAAAATGTTGTAGAATGTTTGCCAACCAATCAGAATCAAGCATTCAACGGCCCCATAGTATAAGCCCTATCATGTGATGCATGTGCATTTTTTTTTTTTTTTTTTTTTTTGTATGGAACCCAGATTCTTTATACGTTTCTCATTGTTTTAGACTCATTTGCCATCTGAATCAAAATACCCCCCCAATTCTCAGGTATCCTGACTGAAAGTGTAATGGAGAATGTCTTTTTAAGTTCAAGCATTAGCTCATCAGAAACTGGTTTTCAGAAGTGAGAGAGAGCTGTAGTTGATCTTCAGCCCCAGAGGGAGTGATAACTGAAGGTGGTCTATGTGAGTGCAGTGCTGCCTCATGCTCTGAGCATTCACATGCACACCTTATCCAGTCATCTGCACAGGAACCGCTTGCGAGAACTCAGCGGGTTGCATTCTCGGTGTTAGCTGTAAAAATTAGAACTCGTGAAATTTAGATTCTTTTTTTTTTTTTGTTTCCGTTTAAAAAAAAAAAAAATCTAAGGACATCTGTTGCTGGTCAGCTATATTTTATAGTTGACATGTTTGATTTATGAGTGAGTGTAGAAAATGTTCCCATATGCTCCGGGGACATATAGGGAAGATAACGACCTCAAGATCATGCCTCATGCTCCAGCGCCTCTCTCACTCTTCACGGAGAATAAAGTCTTGCGAGTTAATCAAATTTGAGCCATGATTTGGTGTTAGTATCTTATTTAGCCAGTATTTATATTTTCATTCCTGCAGATTCTTGGCCTAGCTCTCTTAAAGGTTGCACCATGATGCTCCACCAGCTTATGTTATACTTTTATTTGTATGGCATGTTAGGTATAAATCATTTGCTTGTCTCTTCAGGTATGCCAGAACTAGTTCAACACCTTTCAGAAGTGACCAAGGCTTTACCATGTATTCAGGAGTTTAAACTGAGAACCAGACGAGTCCTCTGCTTAATCGGACCTGTGTTGCAGTATAGAATTAAACCATGTTTCCGGATCTGGTTTCTCCCAAGGCTACATTTTCTGCCACTGATGTATATTTGGTTCCTTGCCACTGTCACCTTTGGCTTGCTTTGTATGGGACGCTTGACTGATTGCTACTGTCACTACCGGGAGCAGAAAGGGTCCGATTGACGTCTCTTTTAATTATGCCCTGACTGCAAGTGGCTAATCTCTCCACAGCCGCTGGTAATCTAGTATCGTTCATCTTGAACAAACCTAGTCTCTCATTAATGTGCATATGACTGTTAGCGGAAGTTAGAGAAAATGGTTTATAACAAAAGTATTGGGACATCCCAATTTAATGAATAGGTTTTACTACTTTTGTAATTTCCATGAGAACAAATCTTAATTTTAAAACATACAATGACATTCTAGGGAACTGTGTACTTCAAATTTTATAGCAACAGTTTGGGCAGGACCCTTGCTATGCTAGCGTGTCAATGCCTTTGCGTATAAGGCAAGACATTATTGATTCAGTCAGTGTGGAAGAACTTGACTGGTCTGCAGAAAGCATCTGCCAAAAACTCTTCACCAAACACCGACTTGTACATACACTATATGGACAAAAGTATTCGGATACCCCCTTCTTTAGGACAGAAAAACATAATTCATGTATTCAAAAACTATATTTTCATCTCTGTTGCAATAGTTTTGGAAGTGTCTAAAATGACTGTACCCAGACTAAAGTCACTCCTGCTAATTAGAAGGTGGTGTCCCAGTTCTTTTGTCCAAATAATGTGTGTAGGCATAAGGGTTCTTGGTTTTAACAGGTCTTGCTCTTTGTGTTTGGAGGTCTGGTTGGAGTTTCGGTCTGAGCTTTAGGGGCTCTGCTGTTGGTCTGGTTCTGTCTTTTTGAGGTTTGCTGACTCCAACTCTGGGCTGGTGATGTCACATCAGGCTCTTCATAAAGCGTTTAAATCAGACAAAGCGAAAGCACCTCTGTTCCCGTGTATATCATCTGTTCTTATTTTACTCTTGTGTCCAGCGCTGCGCAGAAAAATGATCCGTGCAGCGAGCTGTTTGCAGAGCTGGATTCTGTGTTATTTTTTTCCATCACTGAGACATAACAGGCTGGGTCTCTTCTTTCATGCAGGTGGTCCTCCAACTTCAGTCAAGGGCGAGAGGCACGCAGAGCCGGAGCTGAGAGAAGACATGGACAGATGCATGCGAATTTAGGTAATGGTGTTGTGTTTCAGCTTTAGCTTGGGTTGGCCATCCCTAGTAAAGATAGTGTTAATTAATTTGTTTGCTTTGCCTTATGCTCTAACGAATGGGGCTCTCCAGGCCTTGAGGAGCCATCAGTGGGTGAGGAATGTCGTCTAAAACCAACATTTGTTATACAAATTAGTTTCATATGCTCCAGGTACAGGGCTGAGGGGGGAAAACCACCACCCCCATATTGCTGCCCCTCGACCACCGTTACAACTCGTGCTACTTTATCCACTTGAGTCTTTTTAGATTCTGTAGCCACTTGGCAGTTTGGGTTTGTATGTTAATTTTTGCGGTCTGCCGCATTTTCTTTCAATGTCAAGACCAATTTAGGCAAATTAACTTCCACTGAACCAGACAGTGAAGTTGATTTTGGTTTGATCGGCAGATTTAAGTGATCAACAGACTCCTAGACTGATGACTTTGTGATCATGATGTATTTCATTGTGAGGTCTGCATTTTCCATGGCGTGCAAACACCTCGCATCACGGAATGTTCAATATTCATGGAATGACTGGTAAAACAGATAAATTCACAGAGGTGAGAAACGATCGGCTGGATCGCTTTCAAAGTTTCCCTACACAGCTTTCCTGGAAACGCTAAACGTGTCCTTTAAAGCAACGCCGGCCAGTGTGTGACTCTGTTACTCCAGAGCTGCTTATTTTTGATGCGACCATCTCTATGCATGCTCATGTGCAGCCGACTCATTCCAAGCAAGAGTGTTTTTCTTGCTCAAACACAGAGCAGAAATGTGCCGTCAAACAGATGTTAGGAGCCTTTTGTAGAGTCCTGGCACACGTCCAGACTCTACCTATCTTCACAACTATTTACATGGTAATCCAGCTGGTTACTCCCTCTGTTTCTCTCTCTCTCTCTCTCTCTGTATCTGTTTGCCTTATTCAGGCTCTTTCATCAATTGGAATGCATTTCTGTTTTAAAACTGTCAAAGATCACATCAAACTCTATCAAACTATCCGTATGTCATCCACTAATTAGCACTAGGCCCAGACAGAACCTTTATTTAGTCTCATGTGGTTCGAAACCTACATGCTGCCACTTTTTCTGTGGAACACAAAAGAAGAACTTTTCAAGAATCTTCACACTTGTTGAGACAAACAGACTAAACTTTATGAACTTAAGGGTTAGTTCCCAAAATGAAAATTCTTTCATCATTCACTCAACCTTATGTCATTCCATACTCATAAGACTTTCAATCAATCATCATTTCATTCAATCAAAAAATCTATTAATATTTTATAAATTAATGAATATAGTTCTACTATTCCACCAGTTCAATCCACCAAAAAAAAAAAAAGAAAATAAAATATATATATATATATTTAGAGTACATTACATGCAAGAACCTCATTTGTTCTCACTCATCAATCAAGCTTGTTTGACCTCCCGTTTACAGTTCTTTTCTCTATTTATATGCATTGATTAATGTTTGATGTTAATAATAAAAGCCTAAATTAAATCTGTTCATCATATAGAGTGATCATTTTCTTTTTACAAACTCTTTTGAAATGTTTTGTTGGAATTGGTTTTCAGTGAAGGGACAGAAATCTTGGACATTAATGAAATCAAAGACTTTTCTGTCTTGTAGGTCTAGTGGCCAAACACCATTGACACCAGATCTGATGTGATGCGTTTGATTTGAGAGCTGCATTTGATGAACAGATTACCTTTTATTTTGATTCTGTTCCTCCTAGAGAACTATCAAATAATTCATTTTTGATCACTTTGACCTGTTTATGTAAGCAAAAGAGCTTCAAATATCTTGCATAAAAAAATGATGATATTCTGACAGAATGTTTAATTCATTTGCATGACAAAATATTCCATTAACAAACAAATGTTGATATGGAGAACATTATCACAGGTTGTAGGCCTGGTAATTAGTGATCTCTGAATCAATATTGATTAATATAATCAGAAATATTTTTCACTTTTTTGTGAAAAAATAAATAAAAGAAAATTGATGTGCATGAGTGAGTGACTCAAACCTGCCCAGGAAATACTTAATACATACTTATTAACAGTATACTATCTAGAGACGTTTGAAACAAACAAATAAGCAAGCAAACAAACAAATAAATCCATCACTATTCTTGAACTAGCATTTATTTTTGTTTTCTTATGCGAGCAAGAATATGCTACAAACCACATACCGTACTTCTCTAGACATTTGGCCCTGTTGCTATAGCATGCACGTGAAATACAGTGTCATTTTCTTCAATCAAAGTAAACTGGGCATATTTAGTGAAATTACAGGTAATCCCGTCTGCTTTATGCACACGCTCTACCTTACATGGGCTCAACCTGCCTGACACTTGACTCTCAAACACTAGAGGGTGCAAATTATCTCAAGACTTGTACAAAAATAAATCAAATTCTCAAGCTGCCCAAAAATCACGAACTGTCAGCGTTTGACAAATAGAGACACATTAGTTAATTCCACTTGAATGTTCAGTGTGGTTCAGGGTGATGTAAGCCAGTTTTTTTTTTTTTTTTCATGTTGCCTTTTATTTTTAGAGATTTCAATGTTCCACAATACTGACACAGAGCCAAGGTCAATGTGCGGCGCCCTGCCTCTGCTTGGATGACTTCTCTTTCAGCATTTTTAACCGCTGTCTGCAACCTGACTTGGGCAGCTGTTGCTTCATCTCTTGTTGATCTAAGTAGATGCCTCAACAGGATGTTGGCTCCTTATCTGAGCCAAACGCACATTTCTGTTGAGTTTAAACCCTTAATATAAATGTTTATTAGTGTTATTGCTATGACAAGCATCACTAATGCTAGTTCTGATCATTCTACTTCTTTTATTGATTTTCTAAGCAATAAGACTTCAATCTGGTGCTATCAAGGTTCCTATAATGCCCGTATAAGTATATCACATCCTAAAAAAGTCAAAACCGCTTAGCCCAAGAAAACCCTTCGGTCAAAACCCATCATGGTGGCAAGTTTTATATAGGCCAGGGCTGCGTATCTCTGAAGCATCATGTGCTAAGTTGATTGTAAAGGCCTGTTATGTCCCTCCACTACCTGTGGTGGCTCTGTTTCCTCTATTAATGTTTGGCTGCTTGGCAATATGTTTTCATGTGTTATTGTGTCCAGGTGTGATCGTTAACAAGTGGGCGGAGAGACACCCTTTAGAATCGGAGGCACTCCATGGAGAGGAGAGAGACTTGAGTTCTGGCATCCACGCTTGTTGTTGATCTTCCTGCACTTGTTTTTGTCCCATTGTAGTTAGTCTTCCTCTTATTTTTCTGTTTTGTCAGGGGAGTCTGCCACTTTATTATTTTATTTTCTTTATTTTTGGTGGTATCCTTAGTCGGTATGTTTCGGGGGTTGTGGTAGACTGTGCATGTCCTCATGAACTTAATGTTTAATGTACACCGGGTAGGGGATCCACTGAAGACTAGTGAGGTTAAGTTTAGTTTTCTTTGGGATTGGTAAGTAGGGGTTGGGGTGTAACAGTGAATCTCCCAGTCTTCTGGTACTCGCTTATTTTGTCTGTCATTTTAGTGTTGAAATAGTGCAATGCATGAAGTAGTGTTTAAGCAGGTGGAAGTCTAGTTAGACTTTTGTTGGTTGCTGTGATTTTTGGGGTTCTAGCCCATTCATGAGTCTAACTTTTCCTCAACTTGTCAGAATTGTGGCTTGGTTGTGTTATGTTAAAATCTTGTGGTCATTTTTAGGGGCTTTATAATATAATATAATATAATATAATATAATATGATATAATATGATATAACATAATATAATATAATATAATATAATATAATATAATATAATATAATATAATATAATATATGGTGGTGTAGCAGCCTGTAGTGTTTTGTTTATTTTGTATTGTTATATTAGTCATGTCTATAGCCCAGGAGTTTGCTGAAAACCTTTCTTTAGAGGTATTTAATAATCTTAAAGAACAACTTTTGGAATTGGCTACTTATAAATTTAAATTGCCCAAAAGAAGTATGGACTTTGTTAATTCAGCCAGTTTTAACTGGTAGGGTACAGGTGTATTCTTCACTTTCACTTGAGCAAAGTAAAGACTACGATGTAGTTAAGGCCGCTATTCTTTGTTACCAACTAGTCCCAGAAGCTTATCAACAGAGCTTTTCGACTTGTATCGAGTTTGCATGAGAAAAAGAGGCTTTGTGTGATCGATGGTGTTCGTCAAGTGAGGTAGACAGCCAGGCAAAGTTGCGAGTTTTGATTCTTGTGGAGGGGTTTAAAAACTGCTTGCCCGACATTGTAGCTACTTACCTTAATGAACAAAATCAATACTCTGCATGAAGCTGCTGTCCTGGCAGATGAATTTGTTTTGACCCACCGTATCTTTAAAGACAAATATAAGCTTGTAGGTTCATCTCTAAAGCCCAGTTATTCTGCGGCCAATTCTTCCAGTAGTCCAGAGCAGGCTTGTTTTTATTGTAAGAAGCCTGGGCACTTGGTGGCAGCCTGTCCAGTGCTGAAAAAAAACAAGCTGCGAAAGCCTTTGGGTTGATTAAATAGTCTCCAAATTTTTGCTTCACCCTGTCGTGAATTTTCAAGTAATGTGAAGACTGGCTATGAACCTTTCTTTAGTGACGGTTTTGTCTTGTCTGATATTCTCATTCTCGTACGCATTTTGCGTGACACTGGTGCTGCACAATCATTCATTTTAAAAATGAGTTTTGCCTTTTTCTGAAACAACAAAAAATGGCAGTGTATTAGTTCGGGGCTTTGAGATGGGCTTTACTGTTGTTCCACTTCACCAAATCATGTTCAAATCTAGTGTAGTCACTGGCCGCGTTGCGGTTGGTGTTCGTGAATCTCTGCCCATTCCTGTCTTCCGTCTTCCGAGTCATCGGCCATTGATCTATCTGGGCTTGATAAGAAAATAAATAAAATAATGATGGAGTCTGCATGCTTGTCACGCACAAAATTGATTGCTGCTCAAAAAGCAGATGTGTCAGTCTATTTATTCCGGTCTGCCTCACCTGATATTAACATTGATAAAGAACCACAATGTTTTTTTTCTTTCAGGACTGTGTTTTAATGAGGAAAGGTAAGCCTTACAATGTTCCAGACCATGGTAACTCTATTTATCAGATTGTGATGCCTGTTGAGTACAGAGATAAAATTTTGAGTGTAGCTCATAACTGTGTAGCTGGTCGTATGGGGGTTGCTAAAACACTAAACCGTGTTAGTCAACATATTAACTGGCCAGGATTGAAGCAGGATGTAGTTAGTTTCTGTAAGGTCTGTCAGGTGGTTGGCAAACCCAACCAGAAAATCCCTCCAGCTCCTCTATATCTCATTCCTGTGTTGGCCCCACCATTTGATCATGTCATTGTTGATATTGTAGGTCCACTCATGTGCTCCACGAGTGGATATAAATATCTTTTAACAATGATGTGTGCAGCTACTCGTTTTCCGGAGGCAATTACTCTGCGAAAAAATTCCGCCAAAGTGGTGTTAAAGCTGCAAAAAATGTTCTCCATGTTTGGTCTGTCAAAAATCATTCAGACTGATCGTGGATCGAATTTCATGTTTCATGTGTTAACCCATGTTTTGAAACAGCTTAGCATACAACATAATGTTTCCAGTGCCTATCATCCTGAAAGCCAGGGGGCACTTGAACGGTGTCATCAAACGCTGAAGGGCATGTTGCGTGCATATTGCCTTGAGACTGGTAAGGATTGGGCAGATGCAGTTCCCTGGCTGCTGTTTGCCTGTAGAGAGGTGAGACAGGAGTCACTTGGCTTTAGTCCCGCTGATCTTGTTTTTGCACATACTCCACCAGGTCCATTGGCTGTATTGAAAGATCAGTTTTTAAATGATCTCCCTGCAAAAGACATTCTGAGCTATGTCTTACATTCTCGTTCTCGTTTACACAGAGCACGTGAGTTAGCCCATGAAAATCTTGAAAGAGCACAAGACAAGATGAAAAACTGGTATGACCGTAAGACCACAGATCGACACTTTGAAGTGGGCGATAAAGTACTTGTTCCTTTCCATTCCTGGATCTGCTTTACAAGCTTGTTTTACTGGCCCATATCTGGTAGTGCATAAAGTGTCTGACTGCGATTATGTAATTGCCACTCCAGACTGACGGCAGCAGAAGCGTCTTTGTCACATTAATATGTTGAAGCCTTATTTTGAGCGTGCTTCTGCATGCCTAGGTTCATCTCCAGTTGAGCTGGAGTTTGATTCGTCGAGGTCTATGAGTGATAAATCTATGCTGTTGTCTATTGGGGTGGAAGAGAGTGATGAAACTGAAAGTAATCCATCTGGTGCTCTAATTGAGGGTTGTCTTAACAACACTGAAATGTTCTGTTTTAGCTGATCACCTCCCACACCTCACAGACTTTGAGACATGGACGTTGTCCATCAATTTCCAGAGTTGTTTAATGATGTTCCAAAAGAAACTCACGTTATTGAGCATGACATTGATGTGGGAACAACAACACCTATAAAGCAACATCCATACAGGGTAAATCCTTTTAAACGTGCTGTGTTAAAGAACATGCTTTTAAAAACATTGCAGAACCTAGCCTGAGTCCATGGAGTTCTCCATGTCTCTTGGTTGCATAACCTGATGGTACGCTTCGGTTTTGTACTGATTATCGGCGTGTTAACTCAGTTACTAGACCTGATTGTTACCCGTTGCCCAGGTTGGATGATTGTTTTGATCAGGTGGGTTCTGCAGTTTTTGTTAGTAAATTTGACTTGCTGAAAGGCTATTGGCAGATTCCCCTCACCAGTCGTGCAAGAGAAATATCTGCATTTGTTACCCCCGCCGACTTCCTAAATTACCACGTTATGACTTTTGGAGTTGACCAAGATGGAGTTGAGAACGTACATCATCCGATTTGATACTTCTCCAAGAAGTTTAATCAACATCAACGGTGGTACTCCACCATTGAAAAGGAGACGCTGCCCCTTGTTCTTGCTGTCCAACACTTTGAAGTGTATCTGGGTGCTTCAGGTACAACGATCGTTTATAGTGAGAACTGGCCCCCCAACTGAGCCTGGTTTCTCCCAAGGTTTGTCTCCTTTCTGTCACTGATAGAGTTTCGGTTCCTTGCCGCTGTCGCCTCTGGCTTGCTTAGTTGGGGTCACTTCATCTACAGGGATATTGTTGACTTGATTGCAAATAAATGCACAGACACTATTTAACTGAACAGAGATGACATCACTGAATTCACTGATGAACTGCCTTTAAATATCATTTTTGCATTATTGACACACTGTTTTCCTAATGAATGTTGTTCAGTTGCTTTGACGCAATGTATTTTGTTTAAAGCGCTATATAAATAAAAGTGACTTGACTTGACTATAGTGATCATGACCCCCTGAAGTTCCTAAGTTGCATGAGAAACGCCAATCAACGTCTGATGCGGTGGAGTTTGATCTTACAACCTTTTAACATTGAGGTCAAGCATATCCATGGTACTGATAACATCATGGCAGATACCTTATCTAAAGTACCTTAGTCCAGTATTTCTGTTTACAGTTATCTCTATTGGTGGGGTGTTTGTGTCTGGAATTATGTGTCTTATTTATATTATGATTATGGAAACTGGAGTCACCATTTTGTTGTGGGGGTGTGTTACGTCCCTCCACTACCTGTGGTGGCTCTGTTTCCTCTATTAATGTTTGGCTGCTTGGCAATATGTTTTCATGTGTTATTGTGTCCAGGTGTGATCGTTAACAAGTGGGCGGAGAGACTGGCAATCGGAGGCACTTCATGGAGAGGAGAGAGACTTGAGTTCTGGCATCCACGCTTGTTGTTGATCTTCCTGCACATGATTTTGTCCCATTGTAGTTAGTCTTCCTCTTATTTTTCTGTTTTGTTTCTAATTTACTCAGTTGATTAATAAATCCCCTAGATAAACAAGACCAACTGACTTTGCGGTCGTTTTATGTTGTGATCAGTGTGCCTGATCATAACAAGGCCATTAGTGCCAATGTGTCACGGTTTACGCTGCCGGAAGAAACACGGAGCCGAGGATAAACAAAATAAGGCTTTTAATATATACAACTCATGGAGCACAGCGATAGACACACGTAAGTGAGTGAGTTAGTCACAAGTGAGGAGACCCGACAAAACAGAACTGAAAGGACAAGGCTTATGTACAAAAGGATAATTGGGGAAACACAGGTGGATGGAATAACTAAATTAACAGGGACATGGAACACATGAGGAAGAGAATAGACACACCTGGGAATTAATCAAACCAAACACGGAAGACAGAAACTGGGTCACAGGGGCAAAAACACTAAATGAGTCCAGGTGTGTGACAGTACTCCCCCCTCCCTGTAGGTGCGTCCTCGCACCGTAGAAACAACCAAGGGAGGCGTGTGTGGGAACTTGGGAGGAGGTTCCGGTGGAGGACGTACTCCCAGGAGGGGGCCAGCAGACAGGAACCACGGAGGAAGGAGCCAGGGAGGAGACAGGAGCAGGAGGAGCCAGATGGTCCACCAGAGACCAGCCAGGACGGAGATCCAAGGTGGAGTCGACGGCGGGAGGAGCCATGGTGAAGGAGGGGTCGACGACACCAGGGGGCCGACAGGCGGAGACTGCACCGGTGGGTGAGGAGCCCAAGATGGAGCAGCACAGCCGCAGAGCCAGGGTGACGTCGAGGTTCCGGAGGGCCTAGGTGGAGCAGAAGGCTCAGGCGACCAAGGTGGAGGCGGGGTCCTGGCAGACCGCTGTGGAGCCGGAGTGACCGAGGATGGAGGTGGAACCGGAGGGAAGGAGGAGCCTGACAGAGCCGGAGGGATGGAAAGACGAGGTGGAACCGGAGGAGTGGAGTCCCGAGGCGGCGGATGGTCGACGACTGACCAAGGTGGAGCCGGAGGGACGAGGGAGCCCGGTGGAGCAGGTGGGATGACAGGCCACGGTGGAGACGAGGGAGCTAAGAGCCAAGGCAGAGCCGCTGGGTCGAAGGACCGAGGAGGAGTCCAGGGCTCGGAGGCTGGAGGCGGAGACAGGGCCTTAACGCGCCAAGGCGGAGCTGGAGACTGGCAGTCCAGCGGCGAACCATCACGCCCCGATGGCGCGGACTGAGGGTGAGCTGCGGGACTGACTGGCACCAGCAGGGATGGCGAGGAACTGGCTGGTCTAGGAGGAGGAGAGAGGAGAAGGATGGCAGGAAGGACAGGAGGATCAGGGTTGGACAGAACCAGCGAAAGTGGAGCAGAGGGACCAGCAGGTCCTGGAGGAGGTGGGAGAGGGAGGCCGGGAGGGAACACAGGAGATACAGAAGATTCAGAGCTGGGCGGAACCAGCCGACACACAGAAGATTCAGAGCTGGGCGGAACCAGCGGAGACACAGAAGATTCAGAGCTGGGCGGAACCAGCGGAGAGACAGAAGATTCAGGGCTGGGCGGAACCAGCGGAGAGACAGAAGATCCAGGGCTGGGCGGAACCAGCGGAGAGACAGAAGATTCAGGGCTTGGCGGGACCAGCGGTGACACAGAAGATTCAGAGCTGGGTGGAACCAGCGGTGACACAGAAGATTCAGAGCTGGGCGGAACCAGCGGTGACACAGAAGATTCAGAGCTGGGCGGAACCAGCGGAGAAACAGAAAACTCAGGGCTGGGCGGAACCAGCAGAGAAACAGAAAATTCAGGGCTGGGCGGAACCAGCGGAGAAACAGAAAACTCAGGGCTGGGCGGAACCAGCGGAGAAACAGAAAACTCAGGGCTGGGCGGAACCAGCGGAGAAACAGAAAATTCATGGCCGGATGGAACCAGCGGAAATGGAGCAGAGGAAATGACTGGAGGAGGTAGGAGTGGGAGACTGAGAGGGTATACAGGGGAGTCAGGGCTGGACGGAACCAGCGGAGAAACAGGAATATTAGGGATTACCTCCATAGACCAGTCCATCAGATCCAGAACTTGCTCCATATGACCTTCAGAGACTGCATACCGCTCACCCTCAGTCGCAGGAGTGTGGGCAGGGCTTTCCTCCACGCCCTCGATCTCCACGAGGACTCCCACGATGCACGGTGTTGCCGGCTCACACACCTGGTCAGTCGCGCTCTCGAGATCCTGTTCCCTGTCAGTGGATGGCTCGGGCTCTGCGGCTGCGGTGGACTCTGGCTCCGCGCGGCGTGATGGTGGCTGGCTGGTCTCTGGGTCGGGAGTGGGACTGGCGAGATCCTCTATCGGGCAGACGGTGAAAGGTGAGCCATTTCTCGCCAGAGTCCACTCCACGAATGCGGCGAAATCCTCCCGAGGACCATCTTCGGGCGACAACGCTCTGCACTTGGAGTTCAGGCTGGTGTTGTAGAAGGTGCAGAGCGCGTCGTCCGGGTAGCTGGTGGCATTAGCTAATAGAAGAAACTGTCTGGTATGGTCCTCGAGAGAACGTCCTTCCTGCTTCAGCAGGAGGATGAGGAATTCGGGACGATAGAGGGGATCCATAGAAACTAAGAAAAGAAAAGACTGTGAAAAAACGAAAGCAAAACGGAGGGAAAAACACGCAGTTTTAAACTTTCTTTTTTAGGTCGGGTCTTCTGTCACGGTTTACGCTGCCGGAAGAAACACGGAGCTGAGGATAAACAAAATAAGGCTTTTCATATATACAACTCATGGAGCACAGCGATAGACACACGTAAGTGAGTGAGTTAGTCACAAGTGAGGAGACCCGACAAAACAGAACTGAAAGGACAAGGCTTATGTACAAAAGGATAATTGGGGAAACACAGGTGGATGGAATAACTAAATTAACAGGGACATGGAACACATGAGGAAGAGAATAGACACACCTGGGAATTAATCAAACCAAACACGGAAGACAGAAACTGGGTCACAGGGGCAAAAACACTAAATGAGTCCAGGTGTGTGACACAATGTTTCTACAATCTACTTAAACATTCAATGGTTTGGAAGATGCAGCCCAAAGTCAGTCGTATATTCTCCTGAAAATATATAAATCAAGTTCTTCCATCGCTATGCATGCCTGGGAGTTTGTTTGATTGGTTCAGTTGTGTTCCCCATGTGTGAAGAGTTGAAGAAGTAAAGCATGAATTGTTAAGTACGATAAAGTATGAAGTAAGTAAAGTACGATATTCACAACTTCCTGGTCTACTGTTAAACACTACTACATCTATAGCCATGGTTAGACTGGGAGCAAAATCAGATTTTTTGCATATCTGTATATTATCATAGTGTTCCTGTAGCTTAATTGGTAGAGCATAGCGTTATCAAGCGCAATGATGGGGGCTCGATTCCCTGAGAACACAGGATAGGTAAAAATTGATAGCCTGAATGCACTGTGAGTCGCCTTGGATAAAAGTGTCTGCTAAATGCATACATTTAATTTTAATTTCATTTAATTATCCAGATGGATTTTTTCAAAAACCATTCAACCCATATTTGGAGGTGGTCTGAAATGCAATTTCAAATGGATTTTAACTGATGCATCTGGCTGCTCAGAATTTAGTTGATGCTCAAATCAGATTTCAAAATGTATTTCATTGTGTATTCCATTATTGTTGTGTCACATTTAGATTTCTCTTAATGTGACACAACAATAATGGAAATGGCAGAAATTTCCATTCAGTACTTAAATACAGAACATCACAATATATACCAGTCTCCTCTCTTATTGTGCGCCAGGAGTTCTGCACTTTGACTCGGCAGAGATTGAGATGATGCATCTTCATTTTTCTTGCATCTGTTTTAAAAGCCTCATCAAAAACATGGGTACACTTGCCATAACTAAAGCAATCCATGCAGATAAGTTGGTTATGTCTGGACATGTCTGACTTTATAACTTGCAATTAATAATGCAGACAGCCTGCAAGAAAAGATCTGATTTGAGAAAAAAATCTGAAGTGCTGCAGTCTGAACATAGCCTATGAAACATGACACATACAAATGTATTTTTGCCTGATGGTCAAGAATTTTTATACAGTAAATATATTCAACGAGAGTGAATCTTTCCTGACTATAGTGCTGTACCAATGCTTTTTGATAATGCTCAACATCAAAAACAGTCATTACTTCAGAGTTTGCCGTGGCATGCCATTGCTCTGTGTTAAGAGATTTTACAAGTGAGGCTCTTATGTAAGTCTAAACATTTCCCTACTTTGTACCTTTTCTAATTGACGGATATTAAAGTGAAGTGTTAATACATCGCTATTTAGATGAAAAGGTTTTGCGCTTTTAAAGGCAGGTGGTGGATATTAAAGGTTGCTCCTTATGTAATGGATGCTTCGGATCATTGCAGCAGGTGTCAGGATGTCAAATGGTGAGCAGAAAGGAGGCGGTGTTACGATTGTTCGCATAGTGCTAGTAGTTCTTGTTAATAGATGCAAGAGAGAACTGAGAACTCATACCCCGTTGTGTTAAATAAGAAGAAAACATTTCTTGTAACTGCAATAGACTTCTTTGTTTTTATGAGGCAGGATATTAGTAAGAGATTTTAAACAGATAGAAACTTGTCTGGAGTATGTTCTTTATGAATCCCATGCTTCCACATAAAAACCTGAGCATGGCAGGGCAACCACAGGTGCAGTCCATCACACTGACTATGAACATGAACCACTAATGTTTCAAAAACCACAAAATGTCACAACACATTTTGTCTTCATTTTCAACTCGAGGTCTATTATATAATTTAAAATGTGTTCAAAATGAGAATTCTTTTGCATGCAGACATACTTAGAGCACTTTCAGTTCGAAGTCATATGAACTGATGTTACACATTACAGTTCAATCTCTGCAGCTTGTCTGAGTGTATTAGACACTAGTCTCATATAAGGTCAAACAGTCACAGATGGCATCCATGTGATAGTTTCAGCATGAGAAATGCTGCAATAATAAGGTTAATCAGGTGAAAATATAATGGAAGTTTCAGTGTCTTTAGTTTGCTGGGTTACCGTCTTTAGGACATAACCTTGTTTCTCAGACTAGTTGTCTAACAAGGGCTCAAAGCTGTGATGTAATCATGGATTGTAGTCCTTTCTGGCAGATCTTGCACCTTCCTCTCCCTGTTCAGTGGAATAAAATGACTCTTTAAAAAAAAATTAAAAGCCAGAGAAACCTGTCAGCCAGATGTTTTTGCTGTAAGAAAAAGTGTATAGTGAGGTAAGCGATTTGACCAAAAAAAAATGTTCATACAGTGATAAATGTCCCAGTTTATTCACTTGTGTTCTTTCAGAAACACCACATTAATTAAATGTCTGTTTTCACCTAATTTGTGATCTAAAGCAAGCACCTCATAGTTATCTGAAGTACATATGTAGTTAATTAATATTATTCAGTTTTTAAATGTAAAATTGCATTGTAACAAGGACACTAAAATAAAGTGTAACCAAATGGTCTCACTTTAGTTTGGTGACTAATTCTCACTATTAACTAACTATTAACTATGACTTTTGTCTCCATAAACTCTCAGTTTGCTGCTTATTAACAGTTAGTAAGGTAGTTGTATTGGTATGAGGTAGGATTAAGGGATCTAAAATATGGTCATGCAGAATATAGCATTAATATATGCTTTATAAGTAATAATATACAGCCATATGCTAGTAACATACGTGCTAATAAACAACTACAGTAGATAATAGTGAGAATTTGTCTTAACCACAAAACATGTTTGAAACTTTGTATTGCTAACACTTCCCCTTTTATTGCCTCTAAAGATGTATCACTGGTTCTGTTCTGCATTTGTAAGATGTATTGGATAAAAGCATCTGCTCAATTATTAAATGCAAATGTGTAACGGATAATGTAACAGACAATGTCATCTAGTGGAAAGATGCAACTTTGCCACACAAAATCAAGTTCTTGATGTTGGATTTACTGAAAGACTACTGCAAATGTTGATTAAAATATACATGTGTATAGTTGTTAGCCTTCTTTCCATGAATATGATGAAACTGATAATAAAATAATAAAATATAATAAAATAATACAATTTGATAAAATTGACTCATTGCAGAAATTGTATAACATTTTTCTAGATCACGAGTGTCCCCTTTCCCCTAAAATATACATGCCATCTGCGTCCAACTTTTACAAATGAATCCATGTTTCACAACAATCACACAAACCCCTGTAGTGTACCTCCAGAGAACCAGGAACTTGGATAGGTATTCTGAGATCATGTTCTGTCTGCCAGTTGAAAGCTCTACAGTACTTTGAAATTATAGGGTTGGAGGGCTCCCAGTGCATTATGGTGGAGGTGCACCCATCTGTACCAGGAAATGCCGGGAGACGTCTAGACTCTGTAGGACCAGACTGGATCAAGGGGCACCTGCCAGCACTCCTAACACAGGTCCAGGGTGATGATACACTGTGCTTGTCCAATCATCTTCAATAAGTTGTTGACTTGCAGCATTGCATAGGCATCAAACCTTAACTGTGCATTCAGCTTATGGAAATTGATACAGACACATAGTATCCTATCCTTTTTTGGGACACTGACCAAGGGTCTGCTCCACTCACTTATGGTGGGTGTTGGGTAAGTTCAGTCTGCTCAGGCTAGGGGTGTGCCAGTACCAGTATCGTACCGAATGGTTCACGGGCAAATTCCAAATTCCACCTTTTCTGCTTGTGATGTGTCCTCTGTGCTAACCTTTCTGCTGGATAAGTTGTGTAAGTTGTGGCTGCCATCACGGTGAATAACGTTCTCGTGGCTGGCCAGTCTTTAAATGACTGAAGGGGAGCTCGTTTACTGAGTCAACCTCGTTCTCATACTGTGCCAACACTGGACTTTTCCACAGTCCTTTAGTTGGCCAAATTCCTGCCCCTGATGTTTAAGACTGCCCTTCTGCCCTTAAGACTGATATTTAAGACTGTTATAAGACAGCAATATGGCTGCCCACTGCTCCAGGTGTGTGTGTGTTCACTACTGTGTGTGTTCACTTGGGTTAAATTCAGAGCACAAATTCAGAGTATTGGTCACCATACTTGTCCACATGTCGCTTCACTTCACTTCTGGCTTTAGAATCGGTCAATTGAGTGGGTAATTTACAAGCCTTGTCAGTCAGTGCCTGAAGTGCTTTCCACTCTGTTCAGAGCACAAGTCATCACTCTCCTGGTTCTTCTTAACCCAGAGGATCAGTAGGGTACCTACATTTCTTTGTCTAGTTTGGGGTCTTAGAATATATGCAGAGTCCTCTAGCCACTTTCAGCATTCAGAGCAGTTCTTTGTATGATAGGGCTGCCAGCTATGAAACAGAGACTATCCCACTAGATAGTTAATTATATAGCATTAGTTAATGCTTCAGTGGGCATACAGGGTCCTATTGGAGTGGGGGCCCACTCCACCTGGGGTTGGTCCAATGGAGTTTCTGTTGGTGACATCTTTGCAGCTACTGGCTCGACTTTGCTGTCAACCTTCACCAGGTTTTGTAGCTTGGACATCCCTGCCCTTGAGGCATGGATTTTTCTGCCTAATTTACCTAATCCACTGCAAAAGTGGTCTTATGTAGACTCCAGTCTGGTGGCTTTGGTCTCATGATTGGCTCATGCTTTTTAGGACCCCTAATTTTGGTTTCTACACTTGCTTATAGTACGGCACTATTGGATGTGTTCCCAATAGTCGTAGTGTAGCAGGAGAGACCACTTATTAGGGAATACATTACTAACGTAACCTCAATTCCCTGAGTTAAGGCAATAAGCGTTACGTAACCTGCAATGATATAAGGCTGCAAATGTGTCAATGACTGTCACTATCAGTTGAAAGATTCTGATGAAAGAGCACTCAGAGCTGATATATATAGCTATTGGCTCTGTCCGATTTGGTGGGCTGAAGATCATTTGTTCATGCAGCTATACGAACGTGAACAAATAAGCATCTCGGATGCAATGCTCATTGCCATTTCTCAAGGGGCATCATGTTTTCTGTTTTTCTGTTAATTAGGTTCAAAGTTTATACAAATGACAAGAAATACTATTGATTATGCCATCAAATATAGTATAAAAATAAAGTAATGAGTCTGTTTCGAAAATGTAAGATTTAGAAAGTACAGATATTGTTTGCAATAAAATGTATGGAGTGAAAGTAAAAAGTCATCTTAAAAAAAATTAATAGTGAAGCAAAGCACTAATACCAGAAAAAGTTTCTTAAAGGGTTAATCCACACAAAAATGAAAATTCTGTCATTAATTACCCTCATGTTGTTTCAAACCCGTAAGACATTCATTCATTTTCAGAACACAAATTAAGATATTTTTTGATGGAATCTGAGAGCTCTCTGACCCTCTATAGACAGCAATGTAACTGTCTATGCAGTTGGCTTGATGCAGCTGACACAGAACAGCATACATTTACGGATATTCTCCAAAATGGCACCAGGGTGACGCGGAGGAGACAAACTGTTGAATAAAGTGTTTTGTTTTATTATTATAATTTTTTTTTTGCACACAAAAAGTATTCTTGTAGCTTCACATAATTGCAGATGAGTTCATGATGTCAAATGAAATATTTTACAAATTTCCTTGCTACATTTTTGGACTTGGGATCCTTTCAGTCATGTTGCTGTCTATGCATGGTCAGACAGCTCTCAGATTCCATCAAAAATATCTTAATGTGTGTTCTGAAGATGAACAAAGGTTTTACATGATTGAAATGACATGGAGGTAGGAAATTAATGACAGAATTTTCATTTTTGGGTGAACTAACCCTTTAAGGACATATTTTTCGATATACTTGTAAGGCTTTCACTAAATAAATTCATCCATTAACTGAAAAGAAAACAAACAAACAAAAAATCTAGGTTTCAAAATGTTGATTCTAGCACACATACTTTTTTTGTAAGCACCATTCTGTTCAGACAACCCAAACATATATTTCCAAATATGTCCAGTATATACAGTTGTAACGTATGACTTGATTACATATGTAAAATGCTGTACATAAATGGGAGCTCTCTGACATACAGTGTTTTTGGTGGAGCTACATAATGGGTTTCTGCCCATGCACGGTTCACTGTAAATGGTGTAAAGGTTCCCCTAGGAGCCTCTAGGGCCAGAGTTGAAAATGCCACAGTCATTCGTCACCAGTGGAAGTTCAGTTTACAAGCCAGTGGAATGAGAGCATCTTGGCTGACTGCAGAATCAGGCTGGGACAATAGACTCACACCCTTCAGCTCACCACAGTCCCTCTAGCACACATCTCAGATGAACACTCCCCAAAAACATCTTTCATGCCAGTGGATGAGGGTAGATTCTCCACCATTGTCCAAATGACCATAAAAAATTGATTTAAAATGCCCATGCTGATACATGCATTTACAATTATTTGTTCTGCATTGGATGTGTTTATTTGTATTTCTCTAACTCAAGAGGGGAATGTGTCATGTGCAAATGAATTACTTCCTCTGAGTGGGGTCATGATGTGAGGGAGTAAGTATTGTGAAAGGCCGTCTACTCCTGCTTGAAGTGCTGAGAGTTGGGTGGTCTGTCCTTCAGCACTACTTTAAGAGGGGGAGATGTACGGCCCGTATCACTTTCAAAGAGTGAAACTCTAAGCCCTGCTGCCTCTTTCTAGTCCTTAGATTTTGACAAAAGCACCTGTTGTTTGACTCTGATGGATTGACTGCCTTGTTTCAAGACCACTAACAAAAAGATTAGGATATTTTTTTTCATAAACGCTTGTGATAACAAGGATGGTGGTGCATGCATTGTCAATAATGTCTTAATAAGCTTGAGATTTACTAGGCTAAGACTAAAGCTGCATTCCTCAGTGTCAGTCACTGGATGCTGAACATCACAGAGGAGATGCTATTTGACACTTGATTATTTTTAACTATAATATTACTAAAGGCGATTTTCAATGCTGACAGAACTCAAGCACAGCATAGTATTGAATATATAGCACGTGACAGGATGGCCTTTTGACAACAACAGTAATCAAAATGTTAGATAACTTTAACTCATAACTGGACTGATGTATTTTAATACTAAAATTTAAAGAGCCACACAGATGGGAAATCAAAAATTACCTGGATTACAGTGTATGATGTAGCTGTCCATCAGTGTAAACAATGTGCAAAGTAATTAAACCAAAAAGTACACAATTTATAAAGTTATTGGCTTCTAAAGTAAGGAGTTGACTCTGAATCGCTGAAACAAGTCGTTATAGATTTCAAATCTTTTTTCCATCTCTATGTACGTCACTAGAAACACTTTGCATAATAATCTCCGCCTATCGTCTGGTGAGAAACGGAACTCTGACCTGCCCCACCAGACGCTCTGGTTGGTGTGATAGCATCATGTCAAGGAGACAGTGTGTTTTTAATTGTAAAGGCAAGTTTGTTTTATTTTCACTGCCAAAGAATGAAGATCAGAAGAACCAATGGCTAAAATTCATTTTTACCACAATACCAGAGCAGTACAACAAATCCCTTTTGTTCTGTTCACAACATTTCACTGATGACTGCTTTTCTAATCTCGGTGAGTACAAGGCGGGATTTTCAAAGGTTTGGCCATAAAAGAGGGTTCATTACCAACTTATTTAGACCAACGAGCATCTCCGAATCACAACGCGAAGTATGATTATGAAGTTATGTGTCTATTTTCTCCCGAGCGTCTTATCAGTATGTGTGCTGTCTGCAGCCTGTCTGCGCTGATCTTCATTTACAAACACGTCATTAAAATGAAGTGTAACTCCGTGAATACTCAACGAAGAGACATGAGAGAGATATCTATAGAAAGTTTGACATGTCTACTTTAAAACTAAACAAGTGCTGCCGAAAATATTCTGTGATAAAGTAATCCAATATGAAAACAACGCGATGTCTGTTTTTCATGTCTCCCTTCATTATATCTAATGTGACCACGCCCCCGCGCTGAACGTGCTATTCAAATTCAAAATGAAGCGCACGGCTTGAATTCACCCACACAGAAGAAAAAGCAGCGAGACTGTTCAAGTTTTTATTTTACTGTTTGCTTCGCGGTGAGAGGAATAAGACATAATTCACCCCAAACAGATGCTAACGCATTGTTTACCGTGGAGGTGTGTGTGGAACAACCAATCAAAACTATGTCAGTTGACCAATCAGAACACAGTATGCTACCGAAAGGTGGGGTTTAAGGAAACTGAATCTTTTGAACAGCTTCGCGCGAACCGTTTGGGGATCTCTAAGAATTGAGGTAATTTTAAAATTATATTTTTACAAATTGACAATGTTTTTTAACCTTGGATGAATTTAAACCTAATGTACAGGACTTATAAACAGTGATAGGAAGCTTAGAATTTTCATCTTACTGGCTCTTTAAGATAGATTCAAGTAGGCTTGTTCTCAGAATTGTACCATGCCATATTAAACAATGCCCTGGTGCTATGACTTGATATGGATATGCATTATACACAGGATATAAAAGAAACAGGATACTGTCACAGTATTTATTACATTTATGACAGAGTTGGCACCAATTGTCAAACATATGAAACCCTCTACAAGTCCCCAAGACTTTATCCCGGCATGGTTCTTGAAACAGGTTTTTAATGCTTTTGGCCCCTGTTAATAAACAATTGCCCGATGACAGGCCTGGTGCCATTGTGCAGCCAGTATTAAAGAGAAAAGGTTTGGACCCCACTGATCTATAAAATTTCAGACCAATCTGGAAGCCTTTTCTTTCCTAGGTTCTGGAGAAGGTCGTTTTTATTCAAATACAATCATTTTTAGAAAATAATGACATTTTGACAAGTTTTTTTCAATCTGGCTTTGGGGCAAAACATATCACAGAACCTGAACTATTAAGGGTTCAAAATTATAACCCATTAAATGCTGATTCTGGAACCTCGTCAATCCTAATGTTATTGGACCTGTGTGTGCAGCCATTGGTGTTCATAATATTTTGGTTTATTGGCTGGAATACATATGGGAATTTGTGGGATAGGTCTTAAATGGTTGTATCTAGCAGATAGAATTTCCACTGTAAAATTGGGCGAATGTATGTCAGCGTCAGCTCCAAGAAAGAGTCCCTCAAGACTATATTCTTGTCCCCTTCTGTTCTTGCTGTAGCTTCTTCCTTTGAGAACTTTACTTAGAAAACAGGGCATTTCATCTTTATGCCTATGATACACAGATTTATCTGCCACTTCAAAAAGAAAATGGTTCTGGTTTGAGCTTGCTTTCAAACTACTTAACTGACATCAAGGACTGGATTGCATTAAACAAAAAACAAAAACAAAAAAAAAACAAAAGATTATGTTTTTGGTCCAGTCAGCAATCAAACTATTATAAATTCTAATCTTGTCTCCCTTGCCAAGCATAATAAAAAAGTGGTGTAAAATCTAGGTGTACTTTTTGACAAAACTTGACAAGCAAATGATTTTGGTTCATATCTCAGAAGATTCTTTAGTTTTATCAGATTCCTAAAATAAAAATAAATCTTTAGGCTTCTCTCTGAAAACAGCTGAGCTCCTGGAGGTCTGAGTTGCGAGCACAAACCGATTGCCAACAAACACAGACATTTGATGCAGTTTTATTTACCACGACTGGGATCTTTTATCACTGGGACTGCTCTATCTTTCAGTACCAAATGATCAGCATCCAACTGGGCCTTATATGTGTGAATATATCCTCTATCATATTCTACAACAAAAACAATCAGAGTGCCTTATTATCACTAGTTTTATTTTGATTTCCTTAGTCTGCTATTTAGCTTATAGCCTGTTAGCATCGCCAGCATGGTTGGTGAAAAACCCCCAGGTATTGCTAATACTCTATTCAGTATTCACACACATTACCATTACTTTACTCACTGTCACTTGCTTTAATGGCGGATGTATGTCTACCTTTGAGTTCAGCTGAGGACACGGAATGCAGCTCGTGCTGGAGGCCATGTAGAAGCAGATTCGGGACCTGGAGGTGAGGTAGGCCCAGCTGAGCGGAGAGCCGCGCTGGAAACCTCCCAGGTTGATGCTCACGAGTCCAGGGTAAGTATATAGCACGCTGCTAGCAGTCCCACCACCTCTAGTCTGTGTGTTTCACTGAACAGGCCTGGTGCACCCAGGACGCAATCTTCCCAGATGTCCTTCACTCCAGTGCAGAGACACCAAAGACGCTGGGTTCATCCACAGTGGAGGACGTGAGCCAGGCACCAGGCGATGACTTTTCCCCCTCGAGTCTTTAAGATCTCTACCCGGAACTGTTTCCCTCCCCCCGGAGACGGAGCATGATGCTGTGATTGTCGGAGACTCCATCTTCCGACACGTCCATGCTACGTTAGCCGAAGGTAAAGTGCATACTCACCATTTTCCTGGTGCTCATGTTCTCAATATTTCTGTGCAGATACTCGTGATCCTGAAGGCCGACGAGAGCACCAGAGCAGTTGTGATTCATGCCGGGGGTTAACATTACCATGCTGCGGCAAATGGAGACACTGAATAGGGACTTCAGGAGCCAGATAACCTGCGGCGACGATCATCGTGTCAGGACCACTCCCCACATATCGATGCGGACATGAAAGGTACAGTAGACATTTTGCTTTAAATGAATGGTTATTATCATGGTGTAAAGGACATAAACTGATCTTTGTTAATAATTGGAATCTTTTCTGGGAGAGTCCTAGGCTTTTTCGCACAGATGGCCTGCCCCCCAGCAGAGTCGGAGTGGAGCTGCCCCTGACAACATCTCCAGGACGCTTCGCTCCATATGACTAGTAAGCCAATTCTCAAATAACTGCTATGATGGCTTTTGTTCTACCCTCTTAAATTATAGAAGTACTTACACTGTCCAATGTATTAAGACTGTGTCTGTTCCCCGAATAGTGAGGTCAAAATATAAATTGAATGTAGGATCTAGGAAAAAAATCTTATCATGATGACATACTATACCTGGCAAATGTCATGACTTTCACTTTCAGATATGCAAAATAAATATTTTGTATCTCTTGCCCTAGCTACTGTGTATAGACCACCAAGGCAGTATACAGAATTCCTAAAATAATTGCTAAAAGAATGCTATTGCTATTAAAGGGTTAGTTCACCCAAATAGCAAAATTATGTCATTAATAACTTACCCTCATGTTGTTCCAAACCCGTAAGGCTTCTGTTTATCTTTGGAACACAGTTTAAGATATTCTAGATTTAGTCCGAGAGCTCTCAGTCCCTCCATTGAAACTCTTTGAACGGTGAACTGTCCATGTTCGGAAAGGTAAGAAAAACAATAATCAAAGTAGTCCATGTGACATCAGAGGGTCAGTTAGAATTTTTTGAAGCATCAAAAATACATTTTGGTCCAAAAATAGAAAAACTACGACTTTATTCAGGATTGTCTTCTCTTCCGTGTCTGTTTTGAGAGAGAGTTCAAAACAAAGCAGTTTGTGACTTTTTTGATGTGGCTGACACTCCCTCAGAGTTAAAACAAACCAATATCCCGGAGTAATTCATGTACTCAAACAGTACACTGACTGAACTGCTGTGAAGAGAGAACTGAAGATGAACACCGAGCCGAGCCAGATAACGAACAATAGACTGACTCATTCTTAAGTCATTTGTGGATTAATGCGTATTTGAGACGCGAACCTTTTAAAATGATTCAGTTCGATTTGGTGAACTGGTTCAAAAAGATCTGGTTATATTGAAATAATCGTTTGTGACCGGATATCACAAACTGCTTTGTTTTGTAAGTAAGTAAACTTTATTTATATAGCACCTATCACAGACAAAATCACAAAGTGCTTTACATATAGCAAACTAACAAACTTAAAAATGAGAAACATCATACAAAACATAAAACATAATAGCTCAGTCAACTTAAAGCTTGACTGAATAGAAGTGTCTTTAGCTGTTTTTTAAAAGAATCAACAGAATCGACAACACGCAGAGACAGTGGCAGGGCATTCCACAGTTTGGGAGCAACTGCTTAAAAGGAGCGGTCTCCCCGAGTTTTAAGGTGGGTTTTAGGGACAATCAGGGGATTTTGACATGAGGAACGAAGAGTATGGAAAGAAGAATAAGGGGTAAGCATGTCTGTGATAAATTGGGGGGTCTGTCCATGTAATGAATTTGAATTTGAATTTATTTTTATTTGATCAGGGACAATGCACAGAAAAAACATTAGTCTAAAAAAGAAGAGATGTCATGTGCCAGGTTATAGCAAAAAATGCTAATTTCCACCCGCAGTCCCTGGACAGGTAGATGTTATTGCAGGTAGATGCACTTCTGTAACGGTGGCACGCCCTAGTGACCTTTTGGAAACAGTATCTATTTCATAGTTCGGGCGCCAGACAGGATTTTGGCCTGTCACCAATTAAATATCAAAATCCCGTGATAACCCAGGGAGATTTTTTTAAAAACCACAGTTACTCAAAAACTACATGGGTTGCTTGTACGGTAGTTAATAGAAGACAAACAACAACTTGCAGTTCGAAAGAATTCATTGATATATATTTGTCCCTTCTTTATACACAATTCTGGACACAAATCAAAAACCCCATATAATCAGGAGGAAAGGAACAAAAACGAACAATAATAAACAAAAAAAAAAAAACAAACAAAAAAATAATAATGATAATAATACATAGAAAAACAACAATTGTAAACGACAAGGTTTTTCATACAGGCATAATTAAATGAACTTAATGAACTTAAAAAAAATAAAATAAAAATTATATACACCTGGCTATGCGTTCTATAATAGACTAACTGAGACTTGTCATGGCACTTGTATTCTGTTGTTGTTCTCTTGTTGACCTGACTGCTTCTATTGTTCTCATTTGTAAGTCGCTTTGGATAAAAGCGTCTGCTAAATGATTAAATGTAAATGTAAATGTAAACTTAGACATCCCAGTAAACAAGATCAGCAGATCGAGGCTTTCTCCTCCAAACAAAAACACTCATCAGCGGTCCAGCGAGAAAAAAAAAAACAAACAAAAAAAACACAGGATTAGTATATATTTTTTCTCTTGAACCACCAAAGTCATAGATATACTGAAAGGGAAATTAAATGAAAGTCAGTAATATAAATACATCGGTCACTCTAAGCGACCCGCGAATGGGTGGAGGAAGTGCGTGCGATGAAGTGCGTTAGTGTGTGTGTGCGCGTGTGTGCAATATCGCTGACCATGTCTGGCAGGGAAAAGATCCTTGGGAGGCAGCGTTTTCTCCGGATTAGCAAAACCCAACGGAATGACGATCTTGTGAGTTCCTTCAGCAGTTCGTTACACTCTTTGCAGCCTGGTGAATCTTTATTTCCGCACTCTCACTGACCCAATACAGCGTGCGTCTCACTCCCGCCAATCAACTCCTTTGTTTGGTTTGCTCACCTGCCACATGGTGTTCGCGTTTACCATTTTCCCCCCTTTTTCCAAGCGATTTTCCCTTTTTATAATTTTGCCTTAATTGTTCCACATCCCGATATGGGCACGGAAGGGGCAGATTTTCTTTACATCGCCACACTCCCCCCCACTGGGACAAACAACCCATGGTTGGCAAAACAACTAATATTTGAGTTTCTCTTAGAAGCCCAAAAACTCCTCATCTTCATCAGAGGACTGTTCGAAAATCTTAATGATTTTTCTTTTTTCAATTAGCTCTAACTCTTCCGTTGTTGGATAGCACGGTTTCAAATTACAAACGTGCGCTGTTCTGACATCCTCCCCAGTTGTTTCCAGTGCGATCTGGTAATTCAGCGGTCCCAATTTTCTCAGCACTCGGTAAGGACCTTTCCACTTGGGGGCTAGTTTTGCACTGAAATGTTGTTGTGCCTTGGACTGTGGAAAATTCCGTAACCAGATCCTGTCCTTTTCTTTAAAGAACACGTCTCGTCTGTTTTTGTTGTAACTTCTCAGCTGTCGTTTTTTGGCTTTTTTACAGCATTCTTCAGCTTGTGATTTTAACTGGGCTAGTTGATTTACCACATCATAGGATGGATTTGATGGTGAGAGATTTTTACCCTGAAGTATCTTGTCCATGGGGCCTTGTAATTTTCTTCCTAGCTGGAGCTCCGCAGGGGACATGCCAGTGCTTTCTTGTAACGGCTGAGTTAAGAGCAAAACGAAGCTCAGGTAAATACTGATCCCATTTTTTATGGTTTTCATCCACATAGGAGGCAATAATGCATTTCAAAGTGCGGTTAACTCTCTCCGTCATATTGGTTTGTGGGTGATAGGCAGTTGTTAATTTGGGGGTAACACTCCATTTCTCACACAGTTCTTTGAATATGGAAGAGACAAACTGAGTTCCCCGGTCAGACAAGATGAAGTCCGGTACTCCATATCGGGTGAGGATTTCCGTTCGGAGAATCGTTGCTATGGTGCTCGCAATTGCAGTGCGCATTGGAAAGAGCTCAACCCATCGAGAGAAATAATCCACAAAAACTAGAAGGTATTCATGTCTGCGAGTACTACTTTGCAAAGGTCCCATTATGTCCACTCCTACCATCTTGTTGAGTTGCGACACTGTAATTGGTTGTAGTTTGCCAGCTGGTTTCTGATTTTCATATTTAAGCTTTTGACATTTTTCACAACACTTGACATGGTGTTTTACATCGGTCCACATTCCAGGCCAAAAAACAACATGATGCAATCGTTTGTAGGTCTTGAATATGCCACCATGACCGCTTAGAGGATTGGAGTGGTAGTATTGAAGGACAGATAGAATGAGACTGCGAGGGAGGTACACTCTGTAGTGGACTTGGTCCTTTGTTAGGTAAGTCTTGTGATAAAGTTTGTCTTCGACTACCTCATACTTGTCTTTCCATGTGCTGTTGTCTTGTGCCAAGGCTTTGAGCAATTTTACGATTTCAGAATCCTTGTGTTGCTCTTCCCAGATGGTTGCAGCAGTGACTGGCAATTCATCAGTGTCCGTCTGGCTGGAGTATAGGTTACATCCTGGTATGCTGGGAACTCTAGAAAGAGCATCAGGTGCCACATTAAGTTTCCCTTTCCTGTATTCAATGATGAAATCGAACTTTTGCAACCTTAAGGCCCATCTGACGAGGCGACTGGTGGACTTTGGGGAGCTCATAACCCACTGGAGAGCCATGTGGTCTGTAACTACGGTGAACATGCGATACTCCAAGTAATGCTGCCACTTTTCAAGTGCCCATATGACTGCAAGACACTCTTTCTCTGTTGCGGTGTAATTTCTTTCAGCCTTATTCAGTGCTCTACTTGCATAAGCAATAACTACTTCCATTCCCTGGTCCTTCCTTTGTGTTAGCACAGCTCCAAGACCTGTGTTGCTGGCATCAGTGTGCACCATGAAGGGTAACTGGAGGTTTGGATGACTCAGGATGGGAGGTGAAGTAAGATGGGTTTTTAATTGTTCAAAGGCTTCTTGACATTGTGGTGTCCAGTGAAACGAGTGCCCTTTTTTCTTTAGCGCATTTATGGGTTCAGCAATTTGAGAAAAATTAGGAACAAAGCGGTGGTACCAACCGGCTAGTCCCAGGAAGCGCTGGACCTCTTTGATGTCTCGTGGCACAGGGTAAGATTTGATGGCCTCAACTTTGCTTGCGTCTGCAGTAATACCATTTATGCTAACAACATGACCCAAGAATGTAATCTCCTTAAGGCAAAACTTGCTCTTTTTCAGGTTGATAGTCAGTCCAGCCTCCTGAAGCTTAAGAAGGACTGATTGGAGATCGTTGAAGTGCTGAGCCAATGATGGTGAATAGATGATAATATCGTCAATGTAGACAAAGCATATTTTTCCTCTCAATTTTCCCAGTACAGTCTCCATTAGCCTCTGGAATGTGGCGGGGGCATTTTTCAGACCAAAAGGCATTACATTAAAGTGGTACAGTCCTGAAGGTGTAATAAATGCAGTTTTATGCTTACTTTGGGCTTCCATGGCCACCTGCCAGTAGCCACTATTTAGGTCGATGGTTGTGAAGAAGTTTTTTTTTGAGGGGGGGTAAAAATAAGAAAAAAAAAAGTACAAAAGGGACCGAGTACAATTTCCACAGTCACAGTTTAACACTTTCCACAATTTTTTTTTTTTTTTTTTTTTTTAAACACACTCAAAATGATCAGAGTACTCCCTGATCAGAAACACCCACAATTTTCAAGATTAAAGTTTAAACGAGAATTGTTCTAATGCATGTGACACATTTTCAAGTTCCAGGGAAATATTCAGGTTCAGATCAATGTAAATGCTCGAGTTCAAGTCGTTCAAGTCCCTGTTCGGGCGCCACTTCTGTAACGGCATGGAGTGAGTTTGAGACTTTTTTTTTGTCCGCTTTTCTTTCTGAAGATTATGAAGACGAGCTGGCTGAGAGAGTATGTACTAGATTGCAAGGAGGAAAAGAAACCATAAGAGACTTTGCTTTCACATATAGAGCACTCTGCAAAAGATGGAAGCCCACTTTGACCGAAGTAGAAATAGTTAAAATGATTCTTAAAAACATAAAGCCTTACCTAGCCAGTCAGTTACGCTAACGTGTAAGCACCGTGGAAGAGCTGGTAAAGCTAGGACACCAACTGGAGAAAGACCATGAGCTGCAGTTGCAATATGAAATGTGCATGGGCCGAAAACTACAATCTGAAGTGTCACAAAAAACCACCAGTAACAAGCAACCTGAAAAACCACAAGTTCAATGCTGGAGATGTAAAGGAAACCACTCACCTGGTTACTGTCCAAATTATGCCTCCCTAACCACAAACCAATCCGCAAAACAACACCAGTCCAATCCACGCCCGTTTCAGCCTCATAAACCTGGAGGTCAAGCCACAAACAATTTTATCACGGCCACAACAAACCAAACATCAAATTCTAAGAATTTACGGAAAACACCCTCTAAACCAGCCCCTGTCCCTCCTGCTATCATTCCTCAACAGCTTATCGTTCCAGTTAGTATTGGCAGCTGGTATGGAAAGGCCATTCTAGATACAGGTGCAAGCTATACCATGATCCACGAAAGCCTGTGGAGAAAGCTCTTCTTGCCAGGAGAACTCAAGCCTTGGTCACTTGGTCCACTGTACCTAGCAAATGGTGAAGCAGAAGTCCCATTAGGATGGGTTCAGTTGCAAATCAATATGCATGACCAAACTTTTACTCTACCTGTTGCTATCCTGTCCCCCCAAGCACTTGCATACGCTGTGATTCTCGGGTTGGATTTCATTTACTTCAGTGGCTTACAAATAAATGTCATTGATAGAAAATATTCATTCAAGATTACTCCACAAGAGGAGTATCCTTTTCAACCTGGTAATGCCAGTGTACCTGAAGTTCCTTACTGCATACCTAGCCCTTCAGGCCAGCAACCAGAGCAGCCTCCGAGGACACTTAACCCATCCCTCTCACTATTAAGTTCTATTCCTCCACCCCAACCTGCATTCATAGCGGCATCTGTTGAAGCAAATGTACAAACACTAATCGACACAGCAGTAAGTGAAGCACATCTATCTCCCCTTGACAAACAAAAGTTAAAGACCATCTTAGAGACCAATACCCAAGTGTGTGTTGTACAACCTGGACGTACTGATGTTCTGAAACACTGTATTTATACTAACCATCAGGTCCCTATCAAACAGCGTCCTTACTGCATTTCACCTGCCAAGCAGTTTGTTGTAAAAGAGCAGCTTGAAGAAATGGTGAAAGCAGGAATTGTGGAACCATCACACTCTGGCTGGGCATCGCCTGTCGTGTTGGTCCCCAAAAAAGATGGCAGCCTTAGATTTTGTGTTGATTACCGAAAACTAAATGCAGTAACTGAGAACGATGCTTACCCAATTCCAAATATAACTGAGATACTCGAATCACTCTCCGGTTCAGCAATTTTCCCAGTACAGTCTCCATTAGCCTCTGGAATGTGGCGGGGGCATTTTTCAGACCAAAAGGCATTACATTAAAGTGGTACAGTCCTGAAGGTGTAATAAATGCAGTTTTATGCTTACTTTGGGCTTCCATGGCCACCTGCCAGTAGCCACTATTTAGGTCGATGGTTGTGAAGATTGCTGAACCGGAGAGTGATTCGAGTATCTCAGTTATATTTGGAATTGGGTAAGCATCGTTCTCAGTTACTTCATTTAGTTTTCGGTAATCAACAAAAAATCTAAGGCTGCCATCTTTTTTGGGGACCAACACGACAGGCGATGCCCAGCCAGAGTGTGATGGTTCCACAATTCCTGCTTTCACCATTTCTTCAAGCTGCTCTTTTACAACAAACTGCTTGGCAGGTGACATGCGGTAAGGACGCTGTTTGATAGGGACCTGATGGTTAGTATAAATACAGTGTTTCAGAACATCAGTACATCCAGGTTGTACAACACACACTTGGGTATTGGTCTCTAAGATGGTCTTTAACTTTTGTTTGTCAAGGGGAGATAGATGTGCTTCACTTACTGCTGTGTCGATTAGCGTTTGTACATTTGCTTCAACAGATGCCGCTATGAATGCAGGTTGGGGTGGAGGAATAGAACCTACGTACAAAAGTTCATAAAACATATACAGAACAATACATAAAATCATTACTTTACTCACATCATAAAAACACACTCCACTTCAGGAATCTATCACTCACTCACTCACTTACTCACTCACTCAGAATTTACATCGTTCATATCACAGTCAATTCAGTGCGTACAGGTTTGCTTTAATAATAACCACTGTTTGGACAGGTGTGTAAATGTACTATAGTTTGTGCATGAGATAATTTCATTTGGAAGAATATTCCAATGGTTCGCTGCTTTATAAAAGAATGATTGTTGACCGTATGTGGTTCTATGTTTTGGAACACTGCACTCTCCTCTGACTGTCGACCGTGTGGCTCTAGAAATTCTCTCCGAATTTAATGTGACAAATTTTCTCAAGGGGGGAGCAGCAATGTTGTGGATAATTTTAAATAAAGCAGAAATTTGATTATATTTAATGAGGTTTTCAAAACTCAAAATGTTATATTTACTTTGTACTTTACAGTGATGGTACTGGCGAGGCTTTTTATCATGGATTTTTATGGCCCTTTTATATAATGATTCAAGTAATTTTAACGATGTTTTACACGCCTGAGACCAACTAGACATGCAATACAGAAGATGTGGGACAATCATAGTGTTGAGGTATATATTTGAGGCTTCCGTAGTTAATGAATTTCTAATATGTTTATAGTTCATCAAATTAAATTTCAATTTATTACTAAGATTTTTTATGTAACTTTTAAAACCAAGGTTCGAATCGAGTATTAGACCTAAATATTTAGTTTCATTTACATTTTTAATTGTTTGTTACTTGTAATTTACGTTTATTTGAAAAAAAATATTGAGACCGTTTTATCAACGTTTAAGGTCACACAAGACATATGTAACCATTGTGCAACTTTTTGCATCTCTTTTGATAATTTGTCAGCAACCTCCAGCTCATTTTCCCCAGAAGTGAAGATAACCGTATCATCAGCGTACATGATTATATCAACGTCCGAACACACTGTAGGGAGGTCATTTATATAGATGCTAAAAAGCAAGGGTCCCAAAATAGACCCTTGCGGCACTCCCATCGAAGTGGCTCTGAACACAGATTGGATGTTATTCACTTGCACACACTGATGTCGGTCGCTCAAATAAGATCTTATCCAATTTTGGGTAATGCTCTATGTAATGCTCTAAAGGTTAAAACTAAAATTTTATAATTAATTCTAAATGGGCTTCTCTGGGTCTGTTCGGTTCACCTCTTACTTGAGTGATATATGTTTTTGTGTGTCTATGAATAACATTCTGTCAGAAATGACCCCGCTGTCATATGGAGTCAGGGATCGGTTTTGGGTCCTATTTTGTTTTTATTGTATATTAGCCCGCTTGGTGAAATTCTTCGAAATTTTAATAATGTGATTTATTACTTTTATGCTGATGACATTCAGTTGTACTGCTCATTCAAAGAGTCAGAGTTAGGTAAATTAACTGATTTATTGGAATGCCTGTCAAATTAAACAACACCTCTGTTCCTTAGACTCATCCATCCAGTTGAGCCTAAGAAACCTGGGTGTTTTGTTGGACCAATCGTTGTCTCTGGATGGTCATTCTAGACAGTTGGTCAGAAACTGTTTTTATCATTTGAGAAATATTTCTAAATTGAGAAAAATATTGCCCAAAGCTACCATGGAGATGATCATTCATGCTTTTATTTCTTCAAGGTTAGATAACTGTAATTCTCTTTTTACTTGTTTTAATAATGTTTCTCTGAACCGTCTTCAATTGGTGCAAAACGCAGCAGCCAGGCTTTTAACAGGAACCAACAGAAGGGCACACATTACTCCGATTTTATTCACTCTCCACTGGCTTCCGGTAAAATTTAGAATTAATTATAAAAACATTTTGAACTCTCTCTCACAACAGACACGGAAGACAAGACAATGCTGAATAAAGTTGTAGTTTTTGCTATTTAATGTATGTACATACATTTGGACCAAAATGTATTTTCGAATGCTTCAAAAAATTCTAACTGACCCTCTGATATCACATGGACTACTTTGATGATGTTTTTCTTACCTTTCTGGACATGGACAGTAGACCGTACACACAGCTTCAATGGAGGGACTGAGAGCTTTCGGACTAAATCTAAAATATGGAACTGTGTTCCAAAGATAAACAGAGGTCTTACGGGTTTGGAACAACATGAGGGTAAGTTATTAATGACATAATTTTGCTATTTGGGTGAACTAACCCTTTAAGAAACCACCTAGATCCTAGTGAACTGGCAAATTATGTGCCCATTTCAAATCTTCCATTTATGTTTTAAATTTTGAAATAGTTGTGGCTGCTCAATTGTGCTTGTACCTGCAAACAAGTTATCTGTATGAAGAATTTCAGGTTTCAGGCCCACCATAGAACAGAAACTAAACTTGTTAAAATTACAAATTACTTGCTTCTTGCAGCAGATCAAGGCTGCATCTCATTGCTAGTTTTACTTGATCTTAGTCCTGCGTTCGACACCATAGATCATGACATACTCTAGATAGATTACAAAACTATACAGGTATTCAAGGACAGGCTTTAAGATGGTTCAGATCCTACATGTCCAATCGTTACAAATTTATTTAAATTGTTTGTCATCTCATTTATCACCAGTAAAATATGGAGTGCCACAAGGATCTGTCCTAGGTCCTCTGCTATTTTCAATATACATGTTGCCCCTTGGTAATATTATTAGAAAATATGGGGTTAGTTTCCACTGTTATGCTGATGATACTCAACTATATATCTCAACGAGACCAGATGAAACTTCTAAATTATCTAAGCCAACAGAGTGTGTTAAAAATTTTAAAGATTGGATGACCAATAATTTTCTCCTATTAAATTTGAATAAGACAAAGATATTACTTATTATAAAAAAAAAAAAAAATATATATATATATATATATATATATATATATATATATATATATATATATATATATATATATATATATAAACAAAAAAACAGTACACAGAATCTACTAGACTACAGTTTGCAACTAGACAGATGTACTGTTACTTCCTCTACAGTCAAAAATCTGAGTCTTAAATTAGACCGAAACTTGTCTTTTGAAAACCATATTTCCCATGTTACAAAAACAGCATTTTTCCATCTTAGAAACATTGCCAAGCTACTAAATATGCTACCTGTTTCTGATGCAGAAAAGCTAGTTCATGCATTCATAACTTCTACACTGGACTATTGTAATGCACTTCTAGGTGGTTGTCCAGCATCTTCAATAAACAAGCTACAGGTAGTCCAAAATGCAGCGGCTAGAGTCCTTACCAGGTCAAGAAAATATGATCATATTATCTGGATCCAGAACACTTGAGAAGAGACGATGCCAACCCCTCAGAGGACATCAGATGATGCTAACCCTGAAACAACATACAGAACTAACAAATATTGCTACTTACTATGCAATCACATAATAATTCTTGTTAATAGTGTTCATCTTCTGGTTGACTATGTCTTGTATTAATTTATGCACATAAACTGATAGTCACCACTTAATAAGCTACTACTAAATATTGTAGAAATGTAATTTTCTGCAAAGTTGCTTTGTAATGATTTTTATCGTAAAAAGCGCTAAACAAATAAACTTGAATTGAATTGAACATATACACAGGCAATGTCACTATTTCTTCTTTCCGCTAGAATTACGTAGATGATTTGACCATACTGTACTGTACTGACCCGTACTGCCTGGTGGAAACAAGCTATTATACAAACCCGGGAGTGTATTTGACACAAAAACAGTCAGTCAAACTTACAAATCACTTTTTTTTGGCCTTGTTATAATTAATATTATTATTATTATTATATATATATTTTTATTTAACATTTTCTTTTTTTTTTCTTTTTGAGAATAGGCCAATAACTCACATTCTGATTCACAGTCTTAAGGAAGATGTAAACCAGTACCCAGCACTGATGTATTTTCACATCTACTGTAAATGTAAATTTTTAAAATATTATGAAACTCTGTTTAGCTACTTTAAAACAGCGTGTACTGTTAAAAGTGTTATACAGATTAATTTACTTAACAGAGTAGCAGACAGGACTCAAAAACATAAGGCAGTTAAAGGGGTCATATGATTGTGCTAAAATAACATTATTTTATGTATGTGATGTAATGTTTAAGGTTAAAGAAACAAACAAACAAAAAATTACTTTCCACATAGCGTACATTACTGTTGCTCCTCTCTACCAACACTTCCGAAACAAGTTTTTTTACAAATATCATCGTTCTGAAAAGTGCGGTGTGTTCTGATTGGCCAGCTATCCATGGCGTTGGGATTGATGAAATGCCTCAAGCATGTGACGTATATGTTATGCCCCTTACCGTGTTTGGAAACACACAGCGTCTCCACAACATGGCTGTGGTGGCAACAATACTTCAGTGAGAATAAAATTTGGGTGGGGTTATGCAAATCTTCCAACATATTAATGTAGATGTTTTAGGAAGGCATGGACAAGTCTTTACTTTTATTAATTAATACAAGTTTTGTAGTATCATAAAGAATATCTCATTGGCTTTGAGACTTTCTTTGCAACTTTATTGATTTTATATATGCACAAACAGCTTGTAACATTCCAAAGGCAAAGGAAAACATGTAATTGCATCATATGACCCCTTTAAAGTTGCAATATCAATGTCAGATTATCTGTCCCCTAAATCTAATTTCAAATAAATAAATAAACAAAGAATAATCAGCAATATGCACCAGACCTCTTAAATGGCAAAGGTCGTGCTTCCAAGACAAACTAGACTGTCACTTTCAACAGCATCTCTGAGTCTGTCCTAAAGATGACCAGTAAATCAGATTTTCCATCAACCAAACAGACACAATGGACAAATCCAAAGGAAAGATGACCCCTGCTATGATAAATTCAGCTTTCATTGGGGTCATCTGACATCAAGGGCACTGGGTTATGTAATAGTTCTCCCTCACACTCCTGCTATAAAACACTGCACAATTAAGAGTGACTATCCCAGCCGAGGATAGACAGGATTCTCTTTTGGCTCTGTTTGTCCAGTAACTGAGGGTAACACAATCGGCTGCGGCCTCCCCTCACTACGGATGATTTGCAAATAACAGAGAATGGCCTTTGTTTAACTGCCAAAGTGTTTTATAGAATCCTGGAGAAAATTTAATTCCCATGTTTGAGGTGATGTTTATAAAACTCAGATAAAGATGCAATAAGAGATAAGATGCTTCTAGTGAACCAGGGAACTGCAAGGAATGTTGCCTCAGTTTTCTTGGACACACGTTAAATACTGTCTGCTCTCACAAAATGCTAAATGTTTTTGTATATTTACTCATTTTTGTCAGTCTGAATGAATACAATCTGATTTTAAACTCTGAAAGTTCTGTTTGCAGTATATGAAGTAGCAATCCAATTTACACTTTCACTTATATGTACATTACATGTATTCTGAAAAAAAAAAAAAAAAAAAAACTTCAAAATGCACTGTTTCTGTGTTCAGAACTGGAGAAAGCATCCATGATAATTCCATCAGTTACAGTGAGTATAATTGTCTCTTTTGTCTTGATGATATAGCTAAAAGAATGCTGACTTGTATATTTATTCTCATCCACTGTCAATTTATAAAACCTGAGGTGTAAATAAGTATACACATATATGTGATGCAATTTTTGAGTCCCATTGAGAAAACAGTTATATTCAAATAGTTATATTCAAATACTAATATTTTCTTTCATACTTTTTTCAGTCTGATTGAGCACAGGTGAAACTTTTCATTTCACAGTTGAGACTGATTTATCTTCAGCACGATCCAGTGTTATTACAAGTTCAAACATGCATTAGCATTGCGTATTTGCGCTTTCATTTTTCATCTTGTCAGATTGCGTGTGAAATAAAATATGTGGCGATCTCTACATCAAAAATGTGCACTCTTTCCGGTGTTGACTGTTGAAACATCACATGATGTCTGTTGACTGTAGAGTTAGCCTATTTTTAAACAAACAAACAAAAAAATGCAGCGATTAATCAACTACGATGAAAGGTTATTTTAACATAATTTGCCAAGCAATGATGTGTTTTATAATTAATATTCCATTTGCTTTTTGTCTGGTTTATTATTGCATGAATGCAGCATATTCCATTCTGCTGTCTATTAATATCTCTTTCCATGTGCATAAGGAGCGCTCATCAGTGTTTATATGCCAGCAGCAAGCTTTCATGTGGCCAAACCAGCAGTTTTTAAATGTTGTCGTCTATTATATGACTCATGTTCAGTTGAACTAACCCCCTCCCCCCTTTTTTTGTGGAGCCGTTGTCATTTTTCCACCTGTTAGCATTTTTTTCTTCATCTGTTCATTCCATTTCATTTGGTTCTGAGAAACGCAGACCTGTTTTTAGAAGATGTTGGAAAAGGGATCTAGTAAAGTTCACCTCACTTTAGTTCTATGCAGGGCAAGTGGAAAGTCTTGTTTTGCTGTCATATTTGGTATGCAACAATTTGTCAGACTCTCATGCCACAGGAAAGTATAACACAAATAAAAAAACACAAAGCAGGATTCTCTAATGCTCTTCACCCTTCCTAAGTTCACCAGCTCCGCCAAAAAAGTGCTGAAAATCATCCACTCCTGCTGCTCATAGCTGCGGCTTCACAGCTGTTTCAGAAAGGTGCTATAAATTAATAGGCCTGTGTTACAAAGTACACAATGGGAGCTGCCAGCCACCCCGCGAGAACGCCGACAGCCAGCTCTAACTCTCACTTTTGCAAAGCTCACTGACCTGATGGATGAAAAGGAGGAATGTTTATCATGGCCACACATGTATTTTTAGTAGGAGTGTGCTTTTGTCAGCTCGCGAGATTGTTAATGATGTCCCCGTCTCCACTGAAAGAGCAGCAGATTTAGTGCACTGCAGACGGTCACCACAAAACATCAGCCAAGCATGGCAGTGGCTCTCCAGGAGCACTGTGCTGTAAGTGCCTCTGACTGTGTGCTTGGTACAGTCATTTATATCAACCTCAGATTTATCGCTTTCATTTTCTTTCTGATATTTAATAGCTGGGTTTAGGATCAATGACAAGACATTTTTACTGGTCCATATCTAATATTTTGTCACAGTTTGATGACCACTTACTATTAACTAACTATAACTGTGACTTTTCCCTGAATAAACTCCTAATTTGCTGCTTATTAATTGTTCGGTAGTTGTTAAGTTTATGTATGGGGAATGGTTAAGGGATATATAGTATGGTCATGCAGAATAAGATATTAATATGTTATTAGTAGGTACTAATAAACAGCCAATATGCTAGTAATAATTACTTAAAAGTAAGAATTGGTACTTCAACTGTCGCTGAATATTTTTGTCCTTACATATAATGGCTGGAATACACTTCTTTTATGTTGAATATGCTTTTCATATCTGAATTAAAATAATATATATATATATATATATATATATATATATATATATATATATATATATATATATATATATATATATATATATATATATATATATATATATGTGTGTGTGTGTGTGTGTGTGTGTGTGTGTGCGTGTGTGTGTGTGTGTGTGTGTGTGTGTGTGTGTTTTGATCCTATAATATTTATATAAAAGCATATGCATGTACATCACAGATAAGTTTATAGTTTCATCTTCTTGTACAAATATACAATGCTGTACAGTAATTAACCATTTAGCACACATTTAAATGATGTCAGATACACAATAATACAGGTCGAGGGCACAATGGTGAGAAGTTCCTAACCATTCAGGTTTCCAGCACTGAGCATGAGCCATGACACCACAGCACCCCAGTTCTCTAAATAGCATTGCTTTCTCTTTAATACCATGGCTCTTTCTTATTTTCTTCTTTCTGAAGTGTATCGCAAATTTACACGACTAATGAGTGACTAACTGGAGTGAGCTGGATTGTCCTCAGTAGTCTGGGAAACAACTGTATTTCTGCAGATCCACGAATGAGCTCACTTTTCCCAGCTGTATCATCTGCGAATGGTCTGGTGCAGCTTTGCAGAGGAAAATTTCTTTGAGTGCCCATAGCAGGTGTCCATCTGAACTGTTCACCTTGAGCTAACATCACTCAGTTTGACTAGGCTCCTCTCTAATGGAGCCAACACTACCATGGATACTTCAATAGTAGACTGTTAATGCAAGAGTTTTTCTTTGAATTTGCATCCATGTCATTAATGGATTCAAGGAACAGAGTTAGAAAACACAGTTCTGTGTCATTCCACTAAATCACATCAGCCTAATCAACAGCATCTAACATCTGATAGGAATATTCTCCAGGTCTTGTCTATGGATGAGTGACACCATTAGTTTGTGGTTTGTGGTCTGTCAGAAGTCTAGGACTGCCTATGCCAAAATATTTCTTAAAATGTTCCCGGGCCCACACATGTGCAAGACGCTCTGTCTTGTGTTTGTGCATACCTTGTCTACACATCTGTCAATAGTCTGGAGTAGTGTGAAACAGGCGGCTGTTATTCTGCTGTTACTGCTTGCATCAGCTGACAACGTGAACAGTGTCTTAGTACAAAATGATGAGTGACTGACTCTTCTTCAATACCTGTTATTTTAGAGGTGAATGTATAATAATTTACATTTAGTCATTTAAAGGCCCGGTGCCAGAGGGTGGGCCGGGGTGGCTTGGCCCCCCAACGGACATCCCTGTGCCCCAACTTTAGACCGAGGTGGACGGTCAGACTTGAGTTTAGTGTGTATTATAGTCTTACTCATACAACTGCCTGCTGTTGAATCTGCTTGCTTATAGATGTAAAAGCTGCTCACAACAACAAAATAGATTTGGCAAACAATCCAGTGTATCTTCTTCTTTGGAAAGTATCAAATAATTTTGCAATGCATTTTCGCAGATGTGAGCAATGTAGCCAATCACAGACATGTTTCTTAGGTTGGAATCCACACAATCACCACGCCAGTCACCGTTTTTTCAGTGATGGGTTCTATCATGCTCATAACTTTTTTTTCTAACAAAGATATTTAAAAGTTTGACTGTGTGGTCATGTTAATTGTATCTTTATTTATTTATTTATTTTATTTTTGGAACTTTGTTAGATTGTGATGAATGAGTGACTGAATGAGTTTTTAATAAATTTGGTTCTAGTGAACTCTAGCATACAATGTTTTATTCAGAATTAAAATAAAACTCAGATGCTCGGACTGAGTTGGGCAGGTCATTCCACCAGGAGGGAACAATTAATGAAAGTCTGTGAATGTGATTTTGTGCCTCTTTGGGATGGCACAACAATGTGTCATTCACTTGCAGAACGCAAGCTTCTAGAGGGCACATAACACTGAAGTAATGAATTGAGGTAAAAGGGTGCTGAGCCAGTAGTGGTTTTGTAGGCAAACATTAATGCCTTGAATTTAATACTGGCAGCTACTGGTAGCCAGTACAAATTGATGAACAGAGGTGTGATGTGCATTCTTTTCGGCTCATTAAAGAATAATCTTGCAGCAGCATTTTGGATTAATTGTAGAGGTTTGATATAACTGGCTGGAAGACCTGCCAACAGAGCATTGCAATAGTCCAGCCTGGACAGAACAAGAGCTTGAACAAGGAGTTGTGAAGCATGTTCTAAAAGAAACAACCTGTCCTCCAACCAATACGCTTGTATAGGTCGTTTTTTCAAATACCTGAAATACGACCCATCAGAGCGTATACTACAATTGCGCCCATATCGGCAAAAGTTCTTTTTCATATTAATATTTTGTACTCTTTTATTTGCCCTCTGGTTTGCGTTTTGTGTAGCTCAGTTAGTAGATTATTGCGATATAACTTTATATGTAATCATGCTATCATGGGTTCGATCCCAGGGAACGGACGTGCATGAAAATGTATTTGCTCAATAAATCATAATTTAGCATGATTTCTGTGAGGGTTAGGTTTAGGCTTGGGGTTAGGTGTGGTCATTCGAACGAATAAGCGACCTAGTAAAACATGTAGGAAATACTGTGAGATCGGTGTAAAACGCCCATACATTGCATTTAAATAAACGTGCGTTTTGATTGGTAATGATGTTGTACATCAATTCATGACACTAGAGGGTGCTTAACTTTAAAAAGTAAATATAAGTCGTAATAAATGCTTGCACAAACGACCTATATGGTTGTTTTTTGTTGGAGACAGGCTCGAAAGAAAGGGCCTGATCTTCCTAATGTTGTATAAAGCAAATCTACATGATTTGGCAGCTTTAGCAATGTGGTCTGAGAAATTTGGCTTATCATCAATCATAACTCCATGGTTTTTAACTTTTTTTTGAAGTAGTTATGGTTAATGAGCATAAATGGATGGTGAAATTTTGATAAAGTGATGAGTTTGTTGAAACCACAAGCAGTTCTGTCTTAGCCGGGTTAATATGAAGGTGATGGTCTATCATCCAAAAATGAATGTCTTTTAGAATTGCTGAGATGCTAGCAGCTATCATCGGTTCATCAGGATGGAAATGAGAGGTAGAGTAGAGTGTCAATAATGTAGTAGTGCTATGAAAAGTCATGTTTCTGAAGGACAGAACCTATTGATGCCATGTAGACAGAGAAGAGAAGTGTTCCAAGAACTGAGCCCTGAGGCACCCCAGTACCTAGATGTTGTGACTTGGACACCTGACGTCTCCAAGATACCTCAAAGGACTAAGAAGTAAGATTCAAAACACTGGAGTGTGGTTCCTGAGATTCCCTTTGCCAGTAGGGTTGACAGGAGGATCTTGTGGTTAATCATGTCAAAAACAGCGGACAGATCCAGCAAGATAAGTATTAAAGATTTGGAAGTTACACAACTTCAACAACTGAGAGCAAGGCAGTTTTGGTTAAAATGTTTACTTCTGAAGCCAGATTGGTTGCTGTCCAGGAGGTTGTTCTTTGTGAGAAAGGTATAGACTTGGTTGAACACAGCTAGTTCAAGTGTTTTTTCTATGAAAGGTAGAAGGGAACCTGGTCTGTAGTTCTCTAAAAGATTTGGGTTAAGAGTGGGTTTCTTGAGAAGTGGGGTTATACAAGCCTGTCTAAATGCTGAGGGAAAACACCAGTGGGAAGGGATGTCAAGTCATGTCAAGTCACCTTTATTAATATAACGCTTTAAACAAAACAAATGGGGTTCATCTACTTGTCCTGGCCTCCGCTGTCTTTCAGGGCTGTAGAGGTCCTTTCTAGGTGCTGATCCACCATCTGGGCTGGATACATACTGGATCCGGGTGACTGCAGTGACCATCTGATCGGGATATGGTGATCTCAAAAAAGGAGAGAAACAGACTACTATTAGCATAGATGCCATTCTTCGAACAATGTAGCAAGTGCATCGGGTGTTATGGTAAGTGTTCCCGGTTCCGGATTATTTAATTGGTGCAGCCTAAAAATCCTTTAACAGACTTGGATATTAGAAGCGTATTTGTGTTATGTGTAAGCCAGGTTAAAGAGATGGGTCTTTAATCTAGATTTTAACTGCAAGAGTGTGTCTGCCTCCTGAACAATATTAGGTAGGCTATTCCAGAGTTTAGGCGCTAAATAGGAAAAGGAACTATCGCCTGCAGTTGATTTTGATATTCTAGGAGTTATCAAAAAAAAAAAAAAAAAAAAAAAATGGCCTGAAGTTAGGAAGGACATTTTAAGGAAAATATAATTACATTTTCATAATGACTTTTTTCTTCTCAAACCTTGTCTGCGGTGTAAAAACACCCCTGGCCAAATGCCCCCATAGGGCATCACTTCTCACTTTGATAATTACTGCAGTTACCATGTTCTGAACATCACATCCCCCCCCGCCCCCCCCAGATATAATCTGTCAAGGTGGTTGAATAAAAATATTTGGACTTTATTCTTAAAAATAACCTCAACACCAGCAAGCTTGTTAGCTAGGAAGTTAGCATCAGCTAACAATATTTACTCATTTTCAGTATGGGTATGAATAAACATTCATATCTGTCTACTTGGCTAGTTAATCAAAACAATATAAAAATGTATACTGTTGATAAACATTATAGAAACAGACGTCACATAGGGCATGCATAGCATTTTAATAAAACTGTTAACATTACAGCAGTGGGGAATTTGAACGTGCATGAGTTATTTCATGTAATCTGTGTCATTATTTCATGTAATCTGTGTTATTTCAATCAGTGTCTAAAACATAGAGACACTGATTGATGTGTCTACATTGTCTACATTCAAGCATTTCAGTGGGCTTAAAAAGATCACTCTTTACAGCAGATTTAGTTCACAAACAACTGAGAGTTTTGACTTAAATCTGATTTTCAGATTTAAAAGGTTAATTGAAAGCACTTTTGTTCATTCATGAATCAGAAACCACTTCTGCGTGTCTGAGCATGTGATATATTATAAGGAGTAACGATATGTTTTATGAAATGTAGTGAAGTAAAAAGTAAGATCTTACACTTTGAAATGTAGTGAAGTAAAAGTAAAAGTTACTCAAAACAAAACCACTCCAGTAAAGCACAGATACTTGAAAAATGTACTTAAGTACAGTTACAAAGTAAAGATACTATTTAAACCATGCTAATGCACTTCCATCAATGCCAACAAAGTTTTCTAGTCAAAGCAAAAAAAAAAAAAAAATTGGTCAATATTGTCGAATGCAGCACTGAGATCCAATAGCATAGATAAAACCACAATCTGTGTGTTAACAATGTGAGTGAGTGCAGGTACAATGATAGGATAAATGGCTTGAAGGAGAAGAGATGGAATAGGATCAAGTGGACAAGTAGTAGGATGATTTGAAAAGATGAGTTTAGAGACTTATGCCTCAGAGAGTGGGGCAAAGATGAAAGTGAGTGTATATTTATTGAAAGTGTAAAAATAATGTTTGTAGAGAACTTTTTAAAAATTATCTGTTTGTTCGCATTTTGGTTAAATTGATTCAGCTATTCGTGCTAATTTGGGGAGGGATCACCTGTTCTTTAACTGAAAATTGCTGATTGATTGCATTCTAAATAGCTATAAGTAACTTTGATAACTCTTTACTTAAAGTTTTTGTGTAAAATCCATTATAAAGGTACTGTATCTGTAATGAACATTGTAATGCCTTATATTTATAATTATTAGCAAAGTTAATTTTTATAAAAGGATTATAATATTTGAAGGTTTGTTTGTCATGTGTTTTAATGCATAATATTTTCTAAAGCTGTAACAATGAATATGTAAGCATTATAATATATTATAATTGTGGTTACAATTATTAATGAGATCATGCAATGCATTGTAAGGTGTATATCAAGACATAATTAACTCATTAAAACTACTACAATGCTACATATATAATGGCTTTAAGGAAAGTGTTACTGTAACTCTGCAACTACGAAGTCAGTATTAGCAGACTGTTTGGTTAGGGTAAGGTTTAGGGTTAGTAGAATAAGTTATCATGTTAGTTTCAAAGCTAATGTGTTAAATGTGTGTTTGCGGAGCATCCAAATAAAGTGTTAGTAGATATTACGCAGGCAATCTACTAATACTCGAATGACTGCGAAAGTTGACATGGAGTTGTTACTTGTCACTTATAATTAGTAGAGTGTCTAAAGTGTTACTAACATTAGCCACTTCACCTTAATCATTGCAATAAACATCATGAGGTCTACACATTTTTGTGGATAGTGCATTGTACTGGTTTGACCAATAGTAAGATAATGCATCATTAAATGACTCTGACTTTTTATGGGGTTTTTTTTCTTCTTCTTTTTTCTGGTTCTTCTGGTTCTTCTTGCTTTCTATCTCCAGCTCTGCTGAATCCATCACCATTAGCACTTTGTCCAATATGCTGATCTATTGCTGAACTGCTTCATTCAACTCATGAAGTGTCTTCATTATCAAGCTCTGAAGGATTTCTGGTGTACTCCTCCAGCTGAAACAGTATCTCCTGAATGACTTTTTAAATATGGTTATTTTTGTTCTCTCTTTACACAAAGGGATTTGTTGGAAACCACCGGCCAGATCTATTGATGTGAACATCATAACTCTTTTGAAAGAATCTCCTCTGTTGTGGGAAAAACTAACTTCTCATGTCTTACAGCCTGGTGTTATTTTTTTAGGTCAATCTTTGTTGTAATTCTGGAGTGGCCTGATGTCACTTTTATTAAAACAACCTGAACTGAAAAAGCAGCCATGTGAGCTTAATAGCCATCATCTGTAACCTTTCCATGCCTTAAGCCCATGTCTGCTCTCGCTCTCTCGCTGGTCTGGTCAGAATCGCACATACAGCTTTGTTTTCATTCCCAGATTTAGTTATCAGTTTACTTCCTCATTTCTCAGACCTTAGGTTTGTTGTATTTAGAAGTTGCGTGTGATTTGAGGCAAACTGTCTTGCTTTAGACAGCAAAATGCTGCCAATTTTATGATGCCACTCATTTGAAGTAATGCACATTGTGCTATATTAGTGCTCACAGTAAAAAAAAAAAAGTGGAGCCTTATTTGCTAACATTGTGCTTTGGCTCTGCTCGGGTGGCTTTATAGTCACATGAGCATTGCTTTCCCATGAGATATTGAAATAATTACTGAGGTTGTTTACATTATGTTACACAATAACCTCATGCCATTAGGTTGACAAATTCTTTGTAATTATAAAATGTGCATCCACATTTGACATTATAAAAAGGACAGTTCTGACTCAAAATTCTGAAAATTACCCATAAATGTACATCATTCTGTAGCAATGCACCAAAGTGCTGTACTGCTTGGCAACCCCCCAATTTATTATTATTTTTCAATAAATAATAAACACTTTTACCATGGTTAAATAATTGTGAGACACTTTTTGGAAAAAAAAACTAAAATATTATGCACACAATGTATATTTTATTATTATTATTATTATTATTATTATTATTATTATTATTATTATTATTATTATTATTATTATTATTATTATTATTATTATTATTTACCTTGTCCAACAGGGTTTTGTGCTGTAATTGGAAAGCACTTGCTTTTATATTTTCTGTATGTCATTCTCAAGCTGCAAATCTGTAAAGGTTTGTCTCATGCATCTGCAAGTTGATGGCTTTTCAAGAAAAAAATGTCACTTAATTATATTGTTTACAATGGGGCTAAACTTAATTCAATCATTTCCACCCTCATGTATATTCAAATTGTAAAACAAAGTTCTTGACATATTATCTAAGCAACCTAAGATGATGGTAAAATCAACCGTAGATGGGTCTTTGGGCAAGTGGTTATTGTTTTGAAATGGGTCCACACGTCTATTAACATCACAATGAGTCTGCAGATTTGCTCAAGGGTGATTAAGCTTCGTACTGGCGTGCAGGATCACATAAATTCATTCTGAAAGGTTCATGTTTAGAAACAGTGTTGAGTGAAGTGTGAGGTGCTGTCTGTTGGCTAGAATGGCAGATAAGGCATGAAAGATGGAGCAGATGTCCTAGCGAGCACTCAATAGATTGTGCAGGTCTGGGATTTACAGTACATGAACCCTCCCCAAACACTTCATCCTATGTTAGACTGTGGGTATATTAGTGAGATGTGGCCAATAGCAGGGTATATCCAGAATTGAGAGGGCTGGCTTGTGTGAATTAATAATTTGTCTGTGAGTCAGCCTCTGGAATGATGTTTGCCATTTGATTTGAAATTACAAGACAAGGATGTCCCATAGATTCTCGCATGATTTCTGTTATATTGGCGCTCAGTTGATGATGATATTGTCACGGTCCGCAGGTTTGTCTGCTCATTCTGTGTTGCTGCTCTGATTGTCGAGCAATCATCTGATGAGCAATCAGCGCAGCGACAGTTGCATCTTGTTCTGTGGGTCTACTTGTCTGTGTGTTTGTCTTGTCCTTCGTCAGATTGTTGTTACTGGTTCTCTGTTGTCTCGCTCTATGCATTGTCCTCCAGTTCCAGTTGTGTTGGAGTTTCCTGCCGATAGTACTAGTGTCTGGGACCTTCTGCTGCTTATTCGGGTGAGCCCAAACTCTGTCATGCATTTTTGATTCAGTGTTCAGTGTACTTCGATCTGCAGCCATCATCATTTCCCACTGAGGAATCCAAGGTGGCACTTGTCATTACGCTGCTGTCGGGACGAGCGGCGCTGTGGGGAACAGCCGTATGGGAGCAGCGACATCGTTGTCTGGATTCATTCCAAACTTTCAGTAAGGAACTCAGGAAGGTGTTTAATCACGTTGTGTCTGGCAAAGAGGCGGCCAGGGTGTTGGCAGATCTACGGCAGCACGACAGGTCGGTGTTGGACTACTCCATCCAGTTCCGGGCGCTGGCAGCGGAATGCAGCTGGAATGACAAGGCGCAGTGGGACATGTTTCTGTATGGGTTGGCAGACCGTTTCCAGGACGAAATATACACTCGGGACTTACCTGCTACATTGGATGGGTTGATTGACCTGGCCATTCGAGTGGACGCACGGCTATAGCATCGGGATTGTCGGAGACAGAGAGACCGGGTTCCAAACATGGAGAATCGTTCTACCACTCCTCCTTACGAAATGGTCGGTACCTCACTCGATCCCGAACACATGCAGGTGGGCAGAGCTCACCTCTCCCTGGAGGAGAAGGAGCATCGTCAAGCACAGGGACTGTGTCTATACTGTGGAGCAGCTGGGCATTTCACAGTAAAGTGCCCGGTAAAGTCAGGGCCCATCAGTAGCAGGGAGGTTACTGACGGGTGCCATTTCCCTGTGTGAATCCTCCCGAGAATCAACGCTCCTCCTGGTCAGACTGCAGTTGGCCACCTCTCACCATCTGTGCAATGCTCCGGTGGACTATTGGGCGGAGGGAAGCTTCATTGATCAAGGTCTGGCCCACAGACTCGGAATCCCCATCTTTCCATCACACAACCCCTCGCTGTCAACGCTCTGGGCGGTCAACTCCTGTCCTCCGTCACACACTTTACTGGACCGTTGAGTCTTGTCACGTCTGGCAACTACGTGGAAGAGATTCGCTTCCTTCTCATTGACTTGGCAGGTGCTCGAGTGGTTTTGGGGCATCCCTGGCTCACACTACATAACCCTCACATAAACTGGCGGTGAAGAACTGTGATGCATCTTGTTTGGTGTCTGCTTGTTCTTCTGTGTCTTGTTCTGTGTTGCAGGAGAAGCAGACGGACCTGTCTTAACTTTCCCAGGTTTCTTATCGACCTGAATGAAGTATTCAGTAAGTCCCGGGCTGCTTCTCTTCCTCCGCATCGTCGTTAATAGAGAAGATGCGCAAATCCACTTCATTTTCAGCGTTTTTTGTCGCATCTTCTCAGTTAACAACGGCTCTGTGAAGTAACAGCTGTTCTATGTGAAATCATGCACCTGATGGAATTAACCGCTGATTAGAGAACTGGCTTTACTGACGAGATGCGCATTAACGATCGGCCGATCATGATCGGAGCACCCCTACCTATGATTGTGCCATAGAGTTATTGCCAGGTACATCTCCGCCTAAGGGCGGGCTATACTCACTTTCCGCTACGGAAAGGGAGGCCATGGAGAAATATATTTCTGATTATCTAGCAGCAAAACTCATCTGCCCTTCCTCTTCTCCTGCAGGGGTGGGATTTTTCTATGTGGGTAAGAAGGATGGTACCCTGCATCCTTGTATTTTCTATCGAGGGCTGACCAACATCACGGTAAAGAACACTTATCCCTTGCCATTGATGTCTTCAGCCTTCGAGAGACTGCAGGGAGCCTCCTTATTCACAATCATTTGGTCGGCATCAGGGAGGGAGATGAGTGGAAGACCACTTTTTACACCCCCAGGGGGCACTTTGAATACATGGTCATGCATGTCCTTCGGCCTGTCCAACTCCCCAGCAGTATTCCAGGCACTAGTTAATGATGTGCTGAAAGACATGGTCGATCAATTTCTATATGTTTACCTGGATAACATATTGAAATATTCTTTGTCTCTCCAGGAACAGGTTCAGCATGTCAGACGAGTGCTTCAGAGGTTGTTAGAGAATGGACTTTTTGTCAAGGCGGAGAAATGCATTTTTCATGCACAGTCTGTCCCCTTTCTAGGATTTATTGTGTCATCTGAGGGGATGCGCATGGATCCTGACAAGATTCAGGCAGTGATAAATTGGCCAACTCCAGATTCCCACAAGGCCCTGCAGAGGTTTCTGTGCTTTGCCAATTTTTACCGGCGTTTCATTCGCAATTACAGCCAGCTAGCCATGCCTCTGACTGCCTTGACCTCCACCATGACAACCTTCAGGTGGCCTAGCGCAGTTGTAAGACTTCTACCCAAACTCCAGCGGGGCTCCTTCAGCCGTTGTCAGTCCCTTCGAGATCCTGGTCACACATTGCGCAAGATTTTGTCAGAGGCCTCCCTGCTTCCCAGGGTAACATGGTGGTGTGAACTGTGGTGGACAGTTTCATCCCTCTGCCCAAATTACCTTCTGCCAGAGAAACAGCGGTTACTGTCCTAGACCACGTTTTTCGTATTCATGGCCTCCCGACGGAAGTTGTCTCTGACAGGGGTCCCAAGTTCATATCCAAATTTTGGAGAGAGTTTTGTCAGTGTCTTTCCTCTGGGTTCCACCCCCAGAATAACGGTCAGACAGAGAGGGTCAACCAAGAGTTGGAGCAAGGGTTACTATGTTTAGCGTCACAGAATCCGTCCTCTTGGAGTCAGCATATATCTTGGGTTGAGTGTGCTCATAACTCATTACCAGTGTCGTCCATGGGCCTATCTCCATTTGAATGTAGTTTAGGGTACCAGCCACCAATTTTCCCCAGTCTGGAATCCAAAGTCACAGTCTCCTCTGCTCACAAAGGGTCTGCAGAGGTGCAGACACATCTGGAGAACAGCCAGGGTGACTCTCCTCCAGGTGGGGTTGCGCACCAAGGCCAAGGCCGATCATCACCGGTCAAAGCTTCCCATCTACATCATTGGTCAAAAGTGTGGCTTTCATCTACCGATATTCCACTCCGCTCCATTTGTATAAAGCTTGCTCCCAAATTCATTGACCCGTTTACCATCACCAAGATCCTTAGTCCGGTGATGGTCCGCCTGAAACTTCCTCCGGCATACCGGAGAATTCATCCCATTTTTCATGTTTCCAAAATGAAGCCCCTCATTCGTTCTGCTATTAATCTGCCTGCCCTGGTTCCCCCACCTCCGTGAATCATAGTTTGGGAACCCGCTTATTTGGTTAGTCGTATTCTGGACTCAAGGTGGAGGGGATGCGGATTCCAGTGCTTGGTGGACTGGGAGGGCTACGGTCAGGAGGAGATAAGATGGGTTCCTTCCCGGGACATATTGGATCACTCCCTTATTGATGACTACAATCGACAGGTGACGCTCCTAGAGGGTGGGGTAAAGTCATGGTTTGCAGGTTCATCTGCTCATTCTGCATTGCTGCTCTGATTGTCTATCAGCGTCAGCTATTGCTGACAATCAATCAGAGCAGCGAAATGTGCGTCTTGTTCTGTTGGTCTACTTATAGTCCTGTGTTTATCTTGTCCTTCGTCAGATCGTTGTTACTGCTTCTCTGTTGTCTCGCTCTATGCTGTGTCCTCCAGTTCCAGTTGTGTTGGAGTTTCCTGCCATTAGTGCTAGTGTCTGGGACTGTTTACTCGAGTTGGCGGAGACTCGTACCTACTGTCTGACCTTGTTTGTTCTCTTGAGCATTTAAATAAACGCCATTATTTATTCACAGCTGGATCCAGTGTTTCTGTCCCTGACAGATATCCCATTTCCTGTGAACATATGCTCTACTGAATCAAAAACACCTGCTATATCATAATCAAATGACAGATCCCATAAGAAAAGAAAATTTATTGTCTATCATTTCTCCTTGCTGGTATTCTGCATTGTGACCAAATGTAGTTTCAAATCTTTTAAGTCACAGCTTCTCTGATTTTTCTAGAGGGTTTGGTCAGAAATGTCTCGCTGTGTCTGGAACACAAAGAATGCTATCAAAAGATATACAGTATGTATGGAACTCAAAAGGAGAACTTTTCAAGAATCTCCATGCAGCTCTTTTCAACACAAATACATAGTTATCACACATATCATTAAATTTGGGCAATCTCCAAAAAAAAAAAAAAAAAAACACTATCTATGATAGTCAACAGTTCAGTTTACCTTCCATTTCAACTTTAAAATCTCATTCTCTATTCTTCAAACTCTGGCACGTGCTCACGATGAGCTGTCACTGTGTAAAAAGAGCTGCACCGTCATCAGATTCTCAAAGATGTTTTTGGTGGGGCACAGATGATCCAATTAAATCATGTCTTCAATGCCATACTTGCTCTTTTATGACCTTTATATAAGAACTTAGCTCATTTGTACATCCTTTTGTTTCTTTTCCAGCTCATGTTTTGTCACTGTCTCACCTGAGCTGACCTTCAGTCCTCCACCCAGCACATAAAATGATTTGATGAGCACAGCCATTTGCTTTCATTTACCTCAGCCGTTGTTGATGTGTCTACCAGCTTGTTTTATAGTGTCTTCAATTTCCCAGGAAACAGTAAAATCCCTTGATAACATTGCGATTGGGGAAGTTGCACATACATCAGCTGATGCAAGAAAGATGCAAGGTTCTCTGTGAGTAATAACTCGTAAGTAAAAGAATTATAAGATCAAATGACGTCTAGTAAAACACCAGTTCTGACAAAAATAAATGACTTCATCATTAGGATTTCCCCTACCTTCCATGCAGATATTAAAAGTGCATTTTGCTCTTATCAGGACTCATGCAAAGCCGATAGATGAAGAGCTTTTACGATGACTGAACTCAACCTTTTCAAAAGGTTCCACACCCTCCCCATGTTACGATCTTCTGCACATGTTGCTATTTTAACAGCACAATCAAATCAGATCCTGAACAATGATCAGTTGGGTTTTCTTGGCACGGGATTCACGTGTTGGAAACACCTGTTAATGCTAATGGTTTTCCAAAATATGATCCAATAATGCAATAATGCATCAGGAATAGATTTTAATGGCATTTGATGGAAAAAAGGATAAATATCAGCATCACTTGCACTGCGGACTTGATCTGGAAAGAATATTGAGTGTATTTTTGTAATTGTGTGTCTTGTAGTTGCTGAGATGCAAGATTATTTTTATGTTGTGATATATGTGGGACAAAGTATTCAGTATTATTCTTTGGTCCATTTTATAAGCCAATATTTGGGCTGATGGTTGAAAAAGATATGGGCCTCTATTGTTTGGTTGACATAGAAACGTGACTTTATTTATGTGACGTGAGCGTGACATGAAAGTGGTCTTTTTAGTCTTGCATGAGTCTTGAAAATCAATCCATTTCCAAGTATCTTTGATCATTGGGAAAATTCTGAACAGTCAATGGATAAATACTGTATATATATATATATATATATATATATATATATATATATATATATATATATATATATATATATATATATATATATATATATATATATATATATATATTTTTTTTTTTTTTTTTTTTTTTTTTTTTTTTCAAATGTGCTATTAGTAGTATCTCTGGAAGAATTTTCATTTATATTTTTCATACGTTTTCATACAAATGCAAAAACGCTTTTTGATCTTTTGAAACATGCCTTGATAACACATGAATTTGTTGCTAGGCATGATTTAGTGCTCATCAGTAAAGTTATTAATTTTACACAGTTTGAGGTATCATTCATGTCTGTAGCATGTTACAGTAGGTTTGCTCATATCACAGCCCCTAAAGATGTCACAAATTGCATTTATTTTTAGTAGGAGTAGTAGCAGATGCTTATAGTGTTCCCTGAGTGGTCCACTTAATGTTACACCTAAAGCAGTCATAATTTGCAAAAGATTTGAGTACACAACTTTTCAAAAAGGTTTGATTATTTATTTGATTCTTGTTTAATAATAGGCCAACAGCAAAGAGTTATTTGTATCACAGTGGATGTTCTGAGGGAGAAAGAAATTAAAGGCATGCTGGGAAAGTGTGTGTCAGCTTCAGTTTACTGCTTCCACTAGGATACAGCTTGTTATGTTCTGGCCTCTTTGCTTACTCAGTGTTTATACTGTCTCCTTAGCTTTCCAAGTCAGGCCTAATATCATCTGTCAGTGAGCCACTTGGAGGTATTCTCTCACTGTTTTATCTCTTTTGTTCTCGTTTGACAGCTGATGCTATTGAGGTTGGGAAAATATTCTTCTAGTCACTGAGTGAGAGTGTTTTGACAGTATCTTGGGCAAAGCAAGTGAAGGATTCAACTCAAGAACATCAGGGCTCTGGGTTCAAATACCTATTATGGTGAGACTATTCAATGCAGTTTGAGGTAAATAAGCCAGTTTGATCACAAGTGATCATATTATTATGTTTACAATCTAGAGGCCATATGTTGCAAATGACCTGGGCTGCGTTTTGACTGTTTGATCATAAAGACCATTAATGGCAATGGTTCAACAATCTACTTGGTCTTAGGATGTTTTTGGGAAAGCACAGAGCTGCATGTCAGCTGCATTAAAGGGGTCATGACCTGAGAAATCATATTTGCCTTAATCTTGATCTTGAACACATAAGATGTGAATAAAATGTCGTCCTCTTATTTTTTTTTTTTTAAATTTAAGCATTTCTTTAATCAATTTATTTAATCAAGCTCCAAAAACAGCTTGTCTGGATTATTGTGATGTCACAAGGGGAAAAGCACACAAGAGTGTGTGTGTTGGGGGGCTGGGGTTGTTTGTATGTGATTGTGTTGTTTCCTGCCACCCTTATGTGCATAACCTCTATGTGGATTAATTAAAGACTCTTTATGTTCATCTTCGCGCTCTCATTCTACACCGCACCTGTGAAAAATAAGCTAATATTTGTGAGCTGGGGAATTCAGTTTACTGGTCTGCATGTAAATGTGCTCATTGTCTCTTGTCTACACTGGATACAGTATACAGATGCACATTCAGTCACTGATGTACCCCATGCACTTGAGATTGCTGAGAACGAGACAAATTGAAGAGCAAAAGAACATGTATACAGCTGTTTGCATTTTTTGTACATAATTCAGATGAATCCCAGCATCAGGAACAAGTGGACAGTTTATGTTTGTTGGAGCATTTTACTGCAAAATGTTTTGTAGATTTTGTAGAAGTGCAATGTAATGGAAAGTTCACAAATTTAAGAATATAATTTGATTATGCTTTGTCTTTAAATGATGCAGCAGCCCACTTCAAACAGATAATTTCTGAGAGATCTTCAGAATTAGGGTTGGAAAATATTAAAATGGTTAAAAGAAATCCATGTCATTAAAGGAAACTGTTTTGTTTCCACTATCTAGGCAACAATAAAGAAATTTAAATCAACTTGGGATGGTAACAATTAACCTGGAATAGTACCTGTGTATGCATTAATCCACACACTGTGAGGAAGATGGTTTATGTAGCCAAACTTTCTGTAAGAATCGCAGTTGAAGAATGCAGATGCTAGTAGGATTTACTTATACAGTATAAGTGCAATTTTGGGAAGATTGCCATAAAAAATGTGTCACCAAACAACAAACTCATGCACCATAGTTGAATTTGATGTATACATAAAGATAGCCATGGAAAGTGCCTCATTCCTATTATGTAGTATTTTTTCATTCAAACCTTTATTTAACCAGGATAAAAAAAACTCCTTGAGATTAAAAATCTCTTTTACAAGAGTGTCCTGGCAAGGGGCAGCAACGTAGTTTCAAATAAATACATAGACTATAACAAGTAAGTACACTGACACACTTTCACTCATAATATTCAAACAACGTCATCATTTTTTATAAAAAAAAAAAAAAAAAAAAAAAAAAAACCTGGGTCCTAAATATATTTAAAAACAATGACAGACAGACTGGCTTTCTGCAAGGTCCTTTAAAAAGCCTTTAAAATAATTAAGTGAGACCAACTCCTTCAACTGTAGTTCCTTCTGAAGCTGATTCCATGCAGATGGTGCTGCAACATTAAAAGCTAATTTGCCAATGGTGTTTTTATATGGGGTTATTTAATGGTGTGGGGCCTTTAGACAACTTGTTGGAATACATGGCAAAAAAGCACCAACAGATAATTGGGCTTGTGGTTGCAGTAGATCTTCCAACAGGACAGTGATCCAAAGGAAAAGGGTTTAGTGACCACAGAATGAAGGTTTCCATGGACAGCATTCTCGTGACCCGAACCTCACAGAAATCCAGAGGGATGAGCTGTGCATTAGCCCTGCGATGATCTGGCCATCCAGTCTGGATTTTTCCCTTCATATGGCCTGGGACACAAGCTCCAGCATTCTGACGAGCCTACATAGGACAAACGGTTTGGAAATGTTCCCTCCAGTCATAATGTCATTATTGTCAGGGTTCTGTCACTTCAGTCTAGTGTTATTCATGGTTTTGTGACAGAGCCCTGATACTCTCCTCATGTCATTGTTTTCATGTGAGCATGCGGCTTCGAGACTGCTCGAGCCGTGCACTCTTGTCCGCTTGTCCTGTTTCTTGTTGGAGCATGGTGATCGGATCCCGGCACTCATGTTTTGCTGAGTTTCGGTTTTGTGTCGGGGACCGGCTTGCGATTGGTTAGCTGGCCATGTGCTTGTGTTTTTGTTTTGTGTGAGCACATGGCTTTTGTCTTAGTCCCTATGTGCCATGTGCTCCCGTCAATTGTCTTGACACCACCCATCTTGTTACCTGATTATTGATGATTATTGATTTTCCCCACATGTGTTCCCTCGTTACCCTCCTCATTAGCTCCCTATTTATTGTCCTTGTGTTTGCAGTCTGGTTGCTAGTTCGTCGTTGAATATTTGTCTTTGCCTGATTATTTGTCTTGCCTTGCCTTGCCAGTCCAAATTTGTCTGTTTCCCTTACGGGGTAGTTTTTGTTTGTTTATTTTATTATTACTACTATTAAAGAGCCCTTCTCTCTGCATCATTGAGTCCTCGCCTCATCCCTCTACCCAAACCCTGACAGTACGAACTAGCCAGTATGAGGACTCAGCGGAAGAAGGGTTTGCACCGTCCACCAGCCTCCACTCTCTCCAGCCCCCACTATCAACACATGCTCCAGTTTAAGACTTTGATCTCTCTCCATCAACAAGGGACTGGTGTGAGGGATTTTGCCCTGGAGTTCAGTGGTACTGCAGAGGGATTGGAGTTTAATGATGCGGCCCTCAACGACCTCTTCAATTACGACCTTGTTGAGCCTCTCAGCTGGTGGAGAATGAGGGGGCTGGACCACCTGTCATTTGGGGAATTTGTGGAGTTCGTGGCATGTTCCCCAGCTAAGGAGGCTGCAGTGCTGCCTGTGGTGCCCGTCAAAGCTGCAGTTCCCCCTGTGGTGGATGAAGGAGCTGCACTACCCCCAGAGGTGACTTGCGACACTGCAGAACCCCTAGAGGTGAACGAAGAGACTGCAGCACCTCACTCTTGTAGTCGAAGGAGGGGAAAGAAGAGAAATGGCTCTTCCCCGCCACTGCCAGAGGTGCCTGCAGTGCCCCCAGAGGAGCCTGATGAGGCTGCAGGCCCCCAGAGGTGCCTGATGAGGGTGCAGTGCCCCCAGAGGAGCCTGATGAGGCTACAGGCTCCCAGAGGTGCCTGATGAGGGTGCAGCGCCCCAGTCTCGGAGATGGAGGAGGAGAAGGAGAAAGGCTTGCTCCATCCCACATGGCCCTGAGGCCATTCAGGAGCCCCCTGCTGGCCTGGAGACCATTCCAGTCATGCCCAAGCTCCTTGCCCTGCCGGCGCCCCCCAAGCTCCTTGCCCTGCCGGGGCCCCCCAAGCTCCTTGCCCTGCCGGCGCCCCCCAAGCTCCTTGCCCTGCCGGCGCCCCCCAAGCTCCCTGCCCTGATGCCGACTCTGTCTAAGCTCCCTGCCCTGATGCCGGCTTTGCTCTTGATGAGTGCCTTGCCAGTTTTGCCCTTCCTATCTGTCGGGGTCCCTGTTTGATAGGTGGCGTCCCTTTGGAGGGGGGCTAGTGTCAGGGTTCTGTCACTTCAGTCTAGTGTTATTCATGGTTTTGTGACAGAGCCCTGATACTCTCCTCATGTCATTGTTTTCATGTGAGCGCGTGGCTTCGAGACTGCTCGAGCCATGCACTCTTGTCTGCATGTCCTGTTTCTTGTTGGAGTGTGGTGATCGGATCCCGGCACTCATGTTTTGCTGAGTTTCGGTTTCGTGTTGGGGACCAGACACTCGCGCTCCATGTTCTGTTTTATTGTGGTAACGTGTGGTCTCAAAGTGTTGTCTTGTATTGTTGCACACAGCTCGAGTTATTGGCTGTGTGCTTTCTTGTTCTATTTTGTCTTGTGCTGTCGCACGCAGCTTAGTTTTTACTGGCTGCGTGCTGTCTTGTGTGAACACGCGGTTTATGAGCTTGCTCATTAGCTGCGTGTTTGTGTCTAATCCAAGCACATGGCTTGCGATTGGTTTGCTGGCTATGTGCTTGTGTTTTTGCTTTGTGTGAGCACATGGCTTTTGTCTTAATTCCTATGTGCCATGTGCTCCCGTCAATGGTCTTGACCCCACCCATCTTATAACCTGATTATTGATGTAATTTTCCCCACGTGATCCCTCGTTACCCTCCTCATTAGCTCCCTATTTATTGTCCTTGTGTTTGCAGTCTGGTTGCTAGTTCGTCGTCGAATATTTTTCTTTGCTTATCATGCCTTGCCTTGCCTTGCCAGTCCAGATTTGTCTGTTTCCCCTACGGCGTAGTTTTTGTTTGTTTATTTTATTATTACTACTATTAAAGAGCCCTTCTCTCTGCATTATTGAGTCCTCGCCTCATCCCTCTACCCAAACCCTGACAATCATGACCTAGTGGCCTCTGGCGGCTTTCTACATCTAGGCTACATGGAAAGAAAATCTTATTATTATTGAAATCTTAAGGATTTCCAAACGAGCATACAGGACCTTGAACATTCCACCACTCAAAAAACACAATGATGGTTACATTCAACATCAAATCAAGGCAATGAGATAAACAATAATAAAAATGTCAAAAAGGCTGCTAACCCCTAGTGTGGAATATGGCCTTTTTTAAAGTGTTCTAATCACACACAAATCTGTAGCAGTCATTAAAGGGTGTATGTCAGTATAAAATCACTCAGTTCCTCTTGACCAATGCCTTCTCATCCCACACACCTGCAGTATACATTACTGAGTGGATATACAGGGACAAGAACTGTGTGTGAAAATGGCTAATCTTTCCAGACAAAGTGAGAGTGTAGTTGTGTTCAGTGCACTATTAGCTGAAAGACACAGTGATGCAGGGCTGCTGGGGACGAGACTGTATGTTCAGCTGGCTGTGCAAGATGTTTATGCACCCCCCCCCCCCCAGCTCCCTGTGTGCAAAGGAGCCCAATGCTGCTAACACTAACCCAGTACTCCCATTTCTGAGGCATATATGTACCCAGCTGCCCTGCTCATTTTCCAGAGCTCTCTTCTGGTGCTGGTAGCACACACTAGGTTAAGTCAGCTGTCTGTCTGAATGTGGACAATAAAGGGCTGAGTACTGAATGCATGTTTAAGTGCCACTCACTGGACATTTCACTTTGAATCTGCTACAATACATACAATAAGGTACATAGTATTGATGTAGTAGAAACTTTGCCACAAGGACGCTTTCATTGAGCTTGGGTTGAGCTGTGATGACTGTGCTATGTTAATTACAACATTAGTACATTAACTGTGAGTAATTGCTCTGATACTCTTCAAGTGAAATTAGAAAATGAACCGGTGTGGCCAATGCAAAGGTATTTTGAGTTTGTTTCTGTGGGTTAGAATTATCAAACGTTCTACCATTCCACTGATCCAAGATGCAGAGGCAATATGAAAGTGTTTCCTCTCTGAAACCAACTTTAATGTAAACATGCCTCATTTCAGAATCTATATGAGCAAGGCTTGAGTGGAGTGTGGAAAATGTGTTTTTATTTTGTTGAATAGGACACATCTGGATGCAAAATAACTTGTACAAGTTTTAAGACCTGGATACTAATGGAGAAACAGTGATTAACAGTATGTTTATTAAAAGTTCCATCCATGAAGAAACCTAAAGTTAAGCACTTCACCAAAGGATTTTACAGATCACTCCTTGCTGGGCTCAAACCACAGCTGCCTAACAGTTTATTAATTGTTTACACAAATCATCCCATGATAAAAACTAACTGAAATGAGTGGCAAAATAAAAGCTGATTTACCCCATCGAGACACTGTGGTAATGCAAATTAGGCATTTTCTCCAATCATTTTCCCCAGTTTCACTGAATGACCAAACGTCTCCTGGCTTAATGTCCCATCTGTGAAGCCCATCATATGAACCCATCCCATTTATTCCAGGAGTTTCCTATCTTTATGAAAAAGCCATCACTGTTCACGCTTCTTAATCCCTAGGCTTTCATTATTCCTGGGAAGTTTGCAGTCACCATAGAAATCAAAAGAACGAAACAGTAAAACAAAACAAGAAAGGGGCAATCATCACAGAAAGGAAAAAGTGGACAAAGAAAAAAGAAATACAAAGAAGGGAACAATCGGGAAAATTCTCCAAAGGTCAAAGCACTGGTTTCGAAAAAAAAAAAAAAAAAAAAGCCAGCCATGAAAGTGTCAATGTGCAGTGTGTGACGCACTGCTGAAGCTGGGTTCGCCTGCTGTAGCAAATGGGTCTCAGGGGCTCTTTTATTTCTGAAGCTTGACTGCAATTTGGAGAACGAATACAGTGGTCCCGTGCAATGATGTGCCAAAGTTGACAGCCTTCTGGAGGAGTGATACAGGGGTGGACCTATACACCCCATCCTATGAGTTGATCTCCAGAGGTGTGCATCCAAGCCGTGCTGCTTGATGTCGCCGCCGCCCATGTTGGGGGCCCATCCGAGCTGCATTTAATTGCAGCGACACTCTCTTTCCATCGACTCGGCTCAGACAGCTGATTTATTCCCAGGCAGGGTCTGGTCCCCATTGATAGACCAGTAAATGCTTTGACAAGAAAAGTGTTTCTAATGAATTGTGGCCATAGAAACCAACAAATCAAAGCAAGGAATGAAAACAAATTGGTTTTGGGGGACATCAAAAAGGATCCAAACTGCTGAGACAATTTCCCCCGATAGCTACGGTTGTTTGGCCCGTAATAAGAAACGATTTTACAGAATGGTAACGTAAAATCATAATCTGCTTATTGTGAAGTGTTAATGGGTGAAACGGAGGGCAAAAATGTGGCATGCTTATGAATCAGCCAACAGCCTTTGTTCACTTACAGACCAAAACCTCATACACCCACTGAGTGTCTAGGTGAAAAGATCCACAATTACTCTTCATTCAAATGTCAGGTTGTGAAATGCCTAACACCAGTGAGATAATGAGATAAATATGTATTCTCCATACGTTGATTCTTCCATGGTAGCACACATGTATTTTGACCCTTTTGTTTTGCGTAAAATGAAGACAGTGTTGCAGGTATATCTAAGGCTTAAGTTAGTGAAGGGAAACAATCGTTGTTTGCTGCAAAATTATTTTTTTGTTAACTTAGTAACACGTTTTTGAGTCTTCACATTAGGGGTGCTATTTTTGTAGTCAGCAGAATTTTGCAGCTTGTGTAGTGTTTCAAATTAGTCGCTTATGCAATTCCATTTGGTTATGTGTGAATTTATGCATGCTAATTAATGCTACTGAAAAACACAAGTCTTTGTGGCAAATAGTAAAATCTATATGAGTTGCTCAATGTTAGAAATTGTTACACAAGGAGACACAGACACAGAGAGTTAGAAAAATACAAGTGTTGTTTATTTAGAGAGAAGAGGTTGATGGTAATGGCAGGTAAGTAATGAAGTCAATATCACTTTAGGGAAGATGAGGAATGTAATCGTATAACTTGGGGTTCACAGGAGAGCGTGAAAGGGGGACTGAGGACACCTCAGACGAAGGGGAAACTGGGGAATCCATGGAGCTGAGAACTTGAATGGACACAGGAGGAAACACAGAAGGTAAGTATAGCATTTAGGTAAGTTCTTCAATGAATCACACAAATATCAGAGAAAGAATCCACTTCGTACATGATCCGTGACAGGCGCGTGTTATTAGAACTCAGGTGATGGTGTTCGCTGTGATTGGGACGAGGCTGAGACTGGCTGGTCTGTGACAGAAATATTATAATTCCATACTGGTAATTCAACTCAAATTGTGAAAGTTGTGTATTAAATAAATTCAATGCACACAGACTAAAGAAAGTCTCTGGTTATTTTAATTGTGATGATTTTGGCTCACATTTAACTAAAAACCCACCAATTCACTATCTAAACAAATTAGAAATACTTCATAAAATCAATTTAAAAAAATGTAAAAAAACGTTTTTAGTTTAAAAATTTAGTGAATTGTTGGCCTTTTGGGAAGTACAGTATTGTTCAAAATAATAGCAGTACAATGTGACTAACCAGAATAATCAAGGTTTTTAGTATATTTTTTATTGCTACGTGGCAAACAAGTTACCAGTAGGTTCAGTAGATTGTCAGAAAACAAACAAGACCCAGCATTCATGATATGCACGCTCTTAAGGCTGTGCAATTGGGCAATTAGTTGAAAGGGGTGTGTTCAAAAAAATAGCAGTGTCTACCTTTGACTGTACAAACTCAAAACTATTTTTTTTTTCTGGGATTTAGCAATCCTGTGAATCACTAAACTAATATTTAGTTGTATGACCACAGTTTTTTAAAACTGCTTGACATCTGTGTGGCATGGAGTCAACCAACTTGTGGCACCTCTCAGCTGTTATTCCACTCCATGATTCTTTAACAACATTCCACAATTCATTCACATTTCTTGGTTTTGCTTCAGAAACAGCATTTTTGATATCACCCCACAAGTTCTCAATTGGATTAAGGTCTGGAGATTGGGCTGGCCACTCCATAACATTAATTTTGTTGGTTTGGAACCAAGACTTTGCCCGTTTACTAGTGTGTTTTGGGTCATTGTCTTGTTGAAACAACCATTTCAAGGGCATGTCCTCTTCAGCATAGGGCAACATGACCTCTTCAAGTATTTTAACATATGCAAACTGATCCATGATCCCTGGTATGCGATAAATAGGCCCAACACCATAGTAGGAGAAACATGCCCATATCATGATGCTTGCACCTCCATGCTTCACTGTCTTCACTGTGTACTGTGGCTTGAATTCAGAGTTTGGGGGTCGTCTCACAAACTGCCTGTGGCCCTTGGACCCAAAAAGAACAATTTTACTCTCATCAGTCCACAAAATGTTCCTCCATTTCTCTTTAGGCCAGTTGATGTGTTCTTTGGCAAATTGTAACCTCTTCTGCACATGCCTTTTTTTTAACAGAGGGACTTTGCGGGGGATTCTTGAAAATAGATTAGCTTCACACAGACGTCTTCTAACTGTCACAGTACTTACAGGTAACTCCAGACTGTCTTTGATCATCCTGGAGGTGATCATTGGCTGAGCCTTTGCCATTCTGGTTATTCTTCTATCCATTTTGATGGTTGTCTTCCGTTTTCTTCCACGTCTCTCTGGTTTTGCTCTCCATTTTAAGGCATTGGAGATCATTTTAGCTGAACAGCCTATCATTTTTTGCACCTCTTTATAGGTTTTCCCCTCTCTAATCAACTTTTTAATCAAAGTACGCTGTTCTTCTGAACAATGTCTTGAACGACCAATTTTCCTCAGCTTTCAAATGCATGTTCAACAAGTGTTGGCTTCATCCTTAAATAGGGGCCACCTGATTCACACCTGTTTCTTCACAAAATTGATGACCTCAGTGATTGAATGCCACACTGCTATTTTTTTGAACACACCCCTTTCAACTAATTCAACTAATTGCCCAATTGCACAGCCTTAAGAGCGTGCATATCATGAATGCTGGGTCTCATTTGTTTTCTGAGAATCTACTGAACCTACTGGTAACTTGTTTGCCACGTAGCAATAAAAAAATATACGAAAAACCTTGATTATTCTGGTTAGTCACATTGTACTGCTATTATTTTGAACAATACTGTATGTGTATTTACCGTACATGTACTCAATACTTGGTAGGGGCTCCTTTTGCTTTAATTTCTGCCTCAATTCGGCGTGGCATGGAGGTGATCAGTTTGTGGCACTGCTGAGGTGGTCTGTAAGGTTGGGTACATATGGAACTGGTATGAAACGAACTGAATCAGAAAGCAGATTTAGGTGCCTCATTTTGGTGCCTCTTAAATGCCTGAGCGATTGATTGAAATATTAGTCCTGGTTCTCAGAAATTTACACAAGAAGCATGGGTGTCGCTAGGCTTTTTTAGTGGGGCTATAGCATTTAGCTTCATAAACTGTACACAAATTCGCTATCGCCTCAGAATCAGTCCCCTTAAATTTCATATGAAAATGGCGGCAGACCTGTCCTCCTCCCCATCTTTCAGCACACTCTTCAATCCACAGACCGCGGCGGAGCAGCGTGAGCGGACTCAAACAGAAACAAAGGACACAAGGTGTGTTTATCAATAGATTGATAGAATATCTGTGCAGTTCTTTGTCATAAATACAATTTACAAAAGGTCACGAGGGAGCAATCGGTTTCCTATCTACTGTAAAGTTTTCACTCAGTTCAGCGCTCATCACACCACAGTGAAAATCTAGCCCTTAATACATATGAACGCATACTTTAATTATACTTATTTAAATATACTTAATTTAATTATATGTACTTTATACATACACTACTGTGCAAAAGTCTTAGTCTTATGCAGTCTGTTGTCAGACTGCTTGTGCATTCAACAATCTCACTAGATTATTATTAAAATTAATGGCAAAATGAATGTAAACTGATATTTCCTACTGACATACTACAGCAGAAGATATAAACATCTGGCTTAAAACCCTTTTTTGGGGTAAAATTACTAATGTGCTTAAGACTTATGCACAGTATGGTACTTTACAAATGATACTGTTGCTACTTTATCAAAAATGACCATACAGTTTTTCACTTTATCAACTGATTAAAGACAGTAGGTGCGTTTACATGGACACTTTTTGCTTCCATCGGAATGAATTCATTCTGATTGACGAATCCGAACATAGTGTTTACATGATTGGATTTACTCTTTTGACATGCACACGCTGCATGAATATACACAGTTTCCTGCTGCTGTTTTAAAAAGCACACATATTTATCTACTTCGGGTCCTAATTAGGCGACGACCAGCACATGAACTGTTGTGCTGCTTAACTTTACCTTAGCAAAAAAAAAAAGGAGTAAAAGTGCCTCTTCCCACACCCAAAACTAGACATCTGTTGATGAGAGTCTTAATGGATTTCTCAGACATTCACTCACTCAAGGCAAAATATGGCTTTAATTTGTCTTGGAATTTTTAACTGCCCCGTAATTTATGGAGAAATTGTGCAAAACATATGAATATATATTTCAAAAATATGAAAAAAAAAAAAAAAACAGGGGACTGGTGGGACGTGGTCGTGTTCCACATCACATACACTAAATTAAAGGGGAGATTTACAATGACAGGACACTTATGACATTTTATTCACCAGGAAGAACACCTCGTAATGCGCGTCATACGTATTTACGCTATTTCTACATCACTGCGCAGTACTTTCCAGTTTTGTTTTTCAATTCGATCAAGTGTTTAAATGTCCTCTCGCTCGGATTACAAAAGGGATAAACCACCCCTTACAATCTGATCGAAATTTTTGTCAGATCGAGCCAATTGAATCCGACTGACGTGTTTACATGTGACATTTTTATTCTGGTTGTGCTTCTAGTCCTATTTCGTTTGGATTAGAAGGGTCCATGTAAACGCAGCTAGTGACAGACAGCACTAATTTTAACTAAATTTCAGAGTGAAACAGTAGAAACATTATGTGTTTTTTTTTATTAAACAATGACCAGATCATGAAATATATTTATTAGCCTTATAGTAAGAGAAGCTATGGAAATGAGAGCATCCAAGAAGTGTGTGAAAACTATGGATTTATTTTTAATCTTTTTAATGTTCTTTAATGTTATCCTTTTTAAGCTTTATTATTTATTTATTTATATTGAAGTATAGTTTTAGGCACTGTTTAGGCACTGGTACCATTTTAGAAGTATTGAAATGGCACCGGTATCGTATAAAACCCAATCGAGACCCAACCCTATATGGAAGCCCATGTTACTTTGACAGTGTCCTTCAGCTCATCTGCATTTTTTGGTCTCTTGTTTCTCATTCCCCTCTTGGAAATACCCCATAGATTCTCTATGGACTTCAGGTCTGGTAAGTTTGCTGGCCAGTCAAGCACACCAACACCATGGTCATTTAACCAACTTTTGGTGTTTTTGGCAGTGTGGGCAGGTGCCAAATCCTGCTGGAAAATGAAATCAGCATCTTCAAAAAGCTGGTCAGCAGAATGAAGCATGAAGTGCTCCAAGATTTCTTGGTAAATGGGTGTAGTGACTTTTCCCAAAAAAACAACACAAGCAGATGACATTGCACCATGAATCATCACAGACCATGGAAACTTAACACTGGACTTCAAGCAACTTGGGGTATGAGCTTCTCCAACCTTCAGCCCAGACTCTAGGATATTGGTTCCCAAATGAAATATATAACTTGCTCTCATCTGAAAAAGGACTTTGGACAACTGGGCAACAGTCTAGTTCTTTTTTCTCCATAGTCCAGGTAAGACGCCTCTGACGTTGTCTGTTGTTCAACAAATTCCTCGACACGTCTGTGTGTGGTGGCTCATGATGCCTTGACCCCAGCCTCAGTCCATTCCTTGTGAAGTTCACTCAAATTCATGAATCAATTTTGCTTGACAATCCTCATAATACTGTGGTTCTCTCGGTTGGTTGTGATTCTTTTTCTTCCTCACTTTTTACTTCCACTCAACCTTCTGTTTACATGCTTGGATACAGCACTCTGTGAACAGCTAGCTTCTTTGGCAATGAATGTTTGTAGCTTACCCTCCCCGTGAAGGGTGTCAATGATTGTCTTCTGGAGAACTGTCAGATCAGCAGTCTTCCTCTTTTGAGTTGATATAGTTGATATATTCAAATTTTTTGAGATGTGTCAGCCAAACTCATCACAATTTAAAAAAGAAAGACTTAAACTACTTAAGACTGTGTGCAATGGACTGATTTAATACACGTTTCACAATTTGATGCAGTGGATGTGAAGGACTATAATGCAATAAGAGGTCACTCAAGTACTGAGGAGCTAAACCATTCAGGGTTTTATAAATAATCAGCAAGATTTAAAAATATATACAATGTTTAATAAGGAGCCAATGCAGTGTTGACAAAATCGGACCAATATGGTCACAATTCTTGGAGAACTCTACCTGCTGCATTTTGTACTAGCTGGGTTTTGTTTCTTAAGCGCAAAGAGAAACCACTTTTGAGATGGAAAAATGGGATTTTATAAAGTAAAGCTGAGTATCATAACCATAATTCATAATGATATCTCACAAGGGTAATGTAAAGTGTGAAAAGGTACTGTCCCATTATTGGGCCTTGAGGTACTTCGCACAGTACTTGTGATTGGTATGATACCTAATCATTCACTGCTACAAATTGATGGCCGTCAGATAAGTAAGATTTGCCATCTAATGCCATCGTAATTTTCTAGTCTATTCAAAAGAATGTAGTAAGCAGCACTAAGATCCAGTAGCACTTACAGAGAGATATAACCATGATCAGATGATAAGACCAGGTCATTTGTAACTCCGATGTGAGCAGTCTCAGTACTATGATGTGATCTAAATCCTGTCTAGAAATCCTCACATTTGTTTTATAGCACATGTGACAAACTCAGCTCCTGGAGGGCCACTGTCCTGCGTAGCTCCTACCCTAATTAAACACAACTGATCCAGCTAATCAAAGTCTTTAGGAGTGCTAGAAACTTCCAGGCAGGTGTTGTGAAGTTTGTTGGAACTTGTTACGTAACACAGAGACAGGATGTAATTGGAAGGCGTGTTTATTGACCAAGCTCAAAAAGTCAGAAAATCACAGTCAGTTCACAGGGTAACACAGGGGCGGACACAAGGCTGATGGCACGGTGACACAGGGACCTCGGTGGGCAACGATGATGGTGCTTGCTTCGGTGATGATCCCTCGAATCCCGGTGAGTGTGGAATCCTTGTGAAGGTGAAGGGTAATCCAGTGAAAGGTGAAGATCCAAGAACGACGACACAGGAAGACTCAGGCAGGAACTAGGACACAGGAAACAGGAAACAGGTACGGGAGCACACCGGGGAGAAACAACGATCTGACAACATGAAACACCAGTTACTGAACTTATATAGGACACAAACAATTGAAACCAGCTGGCGCTGCTGATCATCGCTGATCAGTGACCACGCCCATAAACACACACATAACAACACGATAGACGAGAGAGAGAGAGAGTGAATTCATGAACCGTGACAGAACTAAACTGTAGGACCCTTCCAAGAGTGGGTTTGACATGTCCTCTAGTCATTTGTCACCTTTATTTATATAGCGCTTTAAACAAAATACATTGTGTCAAAGCAACTGAACAACATTCATTAGGAAAACAGTGTGTCAACAATGCAAAATGACAGTTATAGGCAGTTCATCATTGAATTCAGTGATGTCATTTCTGTTCAGTTAAATAGTGTCTGTGCATTTATTTGCAATCAAGTCAACGATATCACTGTAGATGAAGTGACCCCAACTAAGCAAGCCAGTGGCGACAGGGGCAAGGAACCAAAACTCCATCAGTGACAGAATGGAGAAAAAACCTTCGGAGAAACCAGGCTCAGTTGGGGGGCCAGTTCTCTTCTGACCAGATGAAACCAGCAGTTCAATTCCAGGCTGCAGCAAAGTTAGATACAGAAGAATCATCTGTTTCCTGTGGTCTTCTCCTGGTGGTCATCTGAGACAAGGTCTTTACAGGGGATCTGTATCTGGGGCTCTAGTTGTCCTGGTCTCCGCTGTCTTTCAGGGAAGTAGAGGTCCTTTCTAGGTTCTGATGCACCATCTGGTCTGGATACGTACTGGATATGGGAGACTGCAGTGACCCTCTAATCTGGATACAGACTGGATCTGGTGGCTACCTTGACCTCGGAATAAGAGAGAAACAGACTAATATTAGTGTAGATGCCATTCTTCTAATGATGTAGCAAGTACATCGGGTGTTATGGGAAGTGTTCCCGGTTCCGGTTTACTTAGTTAATGCATCCTAAAAATCCTTTAACGGATTTGGATATTAAAAGCATATTAGTATGTTATGTGTAAGCCAGGTTAAAGAGATGGGTCTTTAATCTAGATTTAAACTGCAAGAGTGTGTCTGCCTCCCGAACAATGTTAGGTAGGTTATTCCAGAGTTTAGGCGCCAAAGAGGGAAAGGATCTGCCGCCCGCAGTTCATTTTGATATTCTAGGTATTATCAAATTGCCTGAGTTTTGAGAACATAGCGGACGTGGAGGATTATAATGTAAATGGAGCTCATTCAAATACTGAGGCGCTAAACCATTCAGGCCTTTATAAGTAATCAGGAATATTTTTAAATCTATACAATGTTTGATAGGGAGCCAGTGCAGTGTTGACAGGCCCGGGCTAATATGGTCATACTTCCTGGTTCTAGTAAGAACTCTTGCTGCTGCATTTTGGACTAGCTGTAGTTTGTTTACTAAGTGTGCAGAATAACCACCCAATAAAGCATTACAATAATCTAACCATGAGGTCATAAATGCATGGATTAAAATTCCTGCATTTGACATTGAGAGCATAGGCTGTAATTTAGATATATTTTTGTGATGGGAAAATACAGTTTTACAAATGCTAGTAACATGGCTTTCTAAGGAAAGATCACAATCAAATAGCACACCTAGGTTCCTAACTGATGACAATGAATTGACAGAGCAGCCATCAAGTTTTAGACAGTGTTCTAGGTTATTACATGCAGAGATTTTAGGTCCTATAATTAACACCTGTTTTTTTTTTCAGAATTTAGCAGTAAGAAATTACTTGTCATCCAGTTTTTTATATCGACTATGCATTCCATTTTTTTTTAATTGGTGTGTTTCACCGGGCCACGAAGAAATATAGAGCTGATTATCATCAGCATAACAGTGAAAGCTAACAGCATGTTTCTGATGATATCTCCCAAGGGTAACATATAAAGCGTGAAGAGTAGTGGCCCTAGTACTGAGCCTTGAGGTACTCCATACTGCACTTGTGATCGATATGTTACATGTTCATTCACTGCTACGAACTGATGGCGGTCATATAAGTAAGATTTAAACCATGCTAATGTACTTCCATTAACCCTCTCAGGCTCAAATTAAGTTTTAGTAACTTAGTAAATTTAGTAACCTATAGTAAAGTTTTTAGTACTCCAGATTCATAAAATATGTATCTTGAGTAATAAGGTTTTTAGTTACTTTACTGTTGCAAATCTGCAACGCCTGCCTTGAGAGGGTTAATGCCAACAAAGTGTTCAAGTCTATGCAAAAGAATGTTGTGGTCAATTGTGTCAATGCAGCACTAATATCCAATAAAACTAATAAAGAGATACGACCATCATCAGAAGATCGTGCAAGAGCAGGTCATTTGTAACTCTAAGGAGAGCAGTCTCAGTACTATGATACGGTCTAAATCCTAACAGGAAATCCTCACATATATAATTTTTCTCTAAGAAGGAATATAATTGTGTGGATACCACCTTTTCTTGTATCTTGGACAGAAAAGGGAGATTTGAGATTGGTCTATAATTAACAAGTTCTTTGGGGTCAAGTTGTGTTTTTTTGATGAGAGGCTTAATAACAGCCAGATTGAAGGTTTTGGGGACATTTCCTAATGACAATGAGGAATTAATAATAGTCAGAAGAGGATCTATGACTTCTGGAAGCACCTCTTTTAGGAGCTTAGATGGTATAGGGTCTAACATGCATGTTGTTGGTTTAGGTGATTTAACAAGTTCATACAATTCTTCCTCTCCTATAGTAGAGAATGAGTGGAACTGTTCCTCAGAGGGTCTATAGTGCACTGTCTGATGCGATACTGTAGCTACCGGCTGAATGGTTACAATTTTATCTCTAATAATATCGATTTTAGATGTAAAGTAGTTCATAAAGTCATTACTGCTGTGATATTGGGAAATGTCAACACTTGTTGAGGCTTTATGTTTCGTTAATTTAGCCACTGTACTGAATAAATACCTGGGGTTATGTTTGTTTATTTCTAAAAGAGAAGAAAAGTAATCGGATCAAGCAGTTTTTAATGCTTTTCTGTAGGATAGGTTACTTTCCCGCCATGCAATACGAAATACCTCTAGTTTTGTTTTCCTCCAGCTGTGCTCTATTTTTCGGGCTGCTCTCTTTAGGGTGTGAGTATGCTCATTATACCATCGTGTCATACTGGTTTCCTTAACCTCCCTTAAGTGTAAAGGAGCAACTGTATTTAAAATGCTAGAAAAGAGAGAGTCTATAGTTTCTGTTACATCATCAAGTTGTTTTGAGGTTTTGGATATGCTAGGGAATTTGGATACATCAGGAAGATAACTTAAAAAGCAGTCTTTTGTGGTAGAAGTGATGGTTCTTCCATACTTGCAACACGAAGTAGAATTAAACATTTTGGCTATATGAAGTTTTCACAAAACTAAATAATGATCTTAGATATCATCACTTTAGCCAGTCTGTCTGCTTCCTGACCTGGTCCCCAGTTAGTCAAGTATAAACACTAAGACTATCAGGATGCATGAAGACCATCTCTTTTCAACAGGTCAGGTCTGCCCCAAAAGCTTGTCCAATTGTCTATGAAACCTATGTTATTCTGTGGGCACCACTTAGACATCCAGCCATTGAGTGATGACAATCTGCTACTGTATGCATCTCATCACCACAGTAAGCAGGGAGGGGACCAGAGCATATTACAGTGTCTGACATCGTGCTTGCAAGTGCACACACCTCTTTAATGTTATTTTTAGTGATCTCCGACTGTCAAAGTCGAACATTATTAGTGCCGGCATGAATAATAGTCTTACTGTATTTACATTTAGCATTAGCCAGCACTTTTAAATTTGCCAAGATGTCAGGCGCTTTGGCTCCCGGTAAACATTTTACTATGGTGGCTGGTGTCTCTATATTCACGTTCCGTACAATAGAGTCATATGGGGATGACACTTAAAGTGGGAATCGAGTGGGGAGAACCTTTTTAATGTTTTGCTCGGAAAACAGAAGAGCTGTGTTTTGACCCACGACTACGCTGCCTCACTGTCACCCACTTGCCCTGCTGCAGGTGCTCTGTTGCCAGAACCGAACAATGTACAGGAATCCATGAGCTAGACGCATCCAAAGCCATATCTAGAGCCCTAACATTCTTACTGTCCTCAATTAAAGTTTGGATTCATGAAAATCTTCTCTTTCAGCCTAACTATTTCCCTGCATTTATCACATGTGAATCCCTCATCTGCGAAAGAGATAGATAAACTGTACATGTGACAAGAGGTGCACATAACAATAGCAGGAGAAGCCATTACTCACCGTGCTTGATGAAATATTCTTACCACAGTTGTTTGATGAATTTGTGAAAAACTGGAGCGAGAGAGAGAAGAGGAGAAAAGGGAAAAAAAGCAATAGGTTCTAATGAAAACGCTAATGACAAGCTAACGAATGCTAATGCAATGCAGGTGTCCTGCACTCACAGATATAAAATAAAAGTGAACGATCAAAATGAATCTGATAAGATTGATTGATAATATCAGAAATATGGTGTGAATTTTAAAAAACAGAGTGATAGTAAGATAAAGATTCTAGAGGAAAAAAAAGTAATTGTAAGTAATAACTCTTCAAATGTAAAGGCACAGGGTCATGCTAAGACTTTAACTGGGTGTTAAAGAGCATTAGCTGGTGGCTGAACCTGTGGTGATTCTCAAACTGCCACTAAAAAACCCTCAAAAATTATGGAAATAACGCTAACATTTTTAACAGCCTTCAGTGGGGGAAAAAAATTAATAAATAAAAAATTCTGGCAAACGTGGGAAACAGGTGGGTTATCGTTGCTAGATTCTTCATTAGTTTGACGGTTTGATTCTATATATTCCAGAACTTTCCAGTGTCATGGGGAGACATAAAGTTATAGAAAAGATGTATTCTTTCTTACATTCTTACCCACACTTTTTAAAAACCTAATCTATTTTAATTTTATATAGTAATAAAGCAGTTGAAGGTTTGCTATATAATGTATTCTGTACTACATTTTAAGCTAGGACTGGCTTTCATGTTATGGAGTTTTATCTACATATGAAATTTTAACTATAGAATAATATGAGTGGATGGATGGCTTGTGGCTAAATTGTAACTTATGTTTGATGAGCAATCTTGGACATGCACATTTTCTGCTCCCAAGGTCAGTTAAGGCTAGAGAATGAGTGACAACATTTCTTCCAAATAAATATAATTTATGTATGTCACAGTAAATCTAGTTTTTAAAGCAAGAGCTCTCATTTCACTGCATCTATGAAGGAAATCAGCTGAAGATGTTAAGTGAAGTACTCAAAGTCTTCTCAAGGCCTCTGCTGCTTTGATTCAGAGCTGAATTTGTTTTACTGTTGAGGCAGTTGTTAAGAACTACTGTTCCAGATGTTCATGGAGTCATTGCTGTCCAAAAAGCCTTCTGCACTTCCAGCTGTATGTAAACCAGCCCAGGTTCAATAGAAAACACAAAACGATATTATCCTGCTTCTAACATGTTTTGCAGAACTTTCTAAGTGAAATGTCCAGTAAATTATGTTAAAAGTGTGTTTAGTGTTATTTGAAAAAGATCTGAATCTGCCAATGTTTTATTATATTGATTGTTTATGTATTGCAACAGTTTGAAAACTGAAAAACTGAATGGGGTGTCAAACTCAATTCCTTGAGGGCCACATGCAGAGTTTAGCTCCAACCCTAATTAAACACACCTTATCCAGCTAATCTTATTTGAAAACTAGATGGTTTGTGTGTTGGAGCAGGGTTGGAACTAAACTCTACAAGGCTGTGTCCCTCCAGGAACTGAGTTTGAAACTCCTGCTCTATTGTGTTTGAAAATAACATACCTACACTACACCCTACACTGAAGTTTTAACAAATCAAACATGACATAAAAACACATTTGTTGAATTAACCATGCCATTTTTGAGCTCTTTTATTTTGACTTTATCCAAGTAAATGCAAAGCTGTACCAGGTGTACTACCGAGAAAGTTTACAACATCAGAAAAGCCATAATAATGGAGCTGGTTTTGTGATGCAAACATCAAAATGTATTAGTTTACTTGAATCTCAATTAATGTGAAAAGGAAGAAATGCTGTTGGTGTTTTACTTCCCCTATTTTTTTATTTCAACTGGAAGCTGCAGTGTATTGTGCACTGAATACAGGTAGGTTTTTGGAGTTTTACAGAAATCTTGGTCATTGGAATTTGACATTCGAATCTGATGCATTTTTGAAACTCATGAGAACATTTTAGTGAATTATGACATTAATTCTGGTTTACAACCCCTATGGCATTACAGATGCATTGAAAACAAATGTTATGAATTTCTTGTATATAAAAACACATTTAAAAAAAAAAAAATCAGTTTAAGGTGGTTTTCTGATCTTGGATAGTTTGCCTGGCCTGGTTTGATGGTTTAAGGAGAGTTTTCAGTGCTTGTCAGACTGGAGGGCCAGCTGGCTAGCTAGAACAGCTTAAAACAGTCAAGTCTATCAAACCACCTTTGGCTGGATTAATTTATTTTTTCAGTAAAGGTGCCATACAAGCATAATCATACATGATACATTGTTTTTTTTTACTATCTACTGTATATGAAAAATGCTTTACAAATACATGTGAAGGAAAAAAGTATATGTTCTCACAGTTTAAATTTATGAGTGAACTGTACCTTTAAGCACACATACACATGTACTGAAAATATCCCAATCAGCTGAAAGAAGTGCTAACAGTTAAAACATGTTGAGTGGAAAACGCACTCTTTAACACACAGTGGTCCTTTAAATACAGCTGGCCTCAAATCACCAGCCATGGTGTCCATCAAAGATATTATTAAGCTTATGCTGAGCAGAAAACACCCGAAAATATATAAAATATAACGACTGCCTTTAAGTTTATGGTCTGTTTTAGTATTGCACATGTCTCTAATGCTTGACTAAGGCAATGCGAGAACTGCAGGCTCAGGAATCCAAATGAACTTTGAAGTACACACAAATTTAATAAATGTGGCCGTATGCCAGACTGTTAAAATGTGGGAATTGTGGTCAGACTCAAATTCATGAGGCCAATCAAGCCATCAGAGGTGTTTCTGACTTATGGCACATGGGCTGTCTTTGCTGCTGCAGACAGGATTGTGCCCACTGCTTAGTCATATCTACGAAAATTTTTACATTTGATTTCTGAAAATGTTCAAAATGATGCATCACCATTCTCCAAACATATTGTGGTAAACATGAGAACATTTTTTTTTTTAGGATAATTTGAGAATAATAATAATAAAAAAAGGTGGTTATTGCTTGTGTACAAATTCTAACTCTCCAACCCCAAGAATAATCCTAACTTTGAGTAATACTAATAGTGATGGTAAGGGCTAGATTATGTTGGACTGTTGACTTGCAAGTTTTGCAATGTGTGATGTAATGTGTTGTTTTCATGAAAAAAAGAAAGAAAAAAAGAAACATGCCTTCATCTGTTAGGTTATGCTGTCCGTCTCTGTAACCTAGACACATTAAAATGGATTTTGCTGGAGTTTGCTCTCCTCTCTTGCTTGTCACCCCATTACCAACGTAACACTTTTTGAATCTGCACAACAGCTGCAGTCCTTTGATTTCATGAATATATCCCTTTAGAAATGTGTTCCCGCTTCTTTATATCAGAAATATAAAATACCCACCCACTTTTGTCATGTTCGATACGTTCTCCTCCAAGTATGACATGATACACCTCATCTGGTTCTAGTTAGGGCGGGGTACCCTGCTGAGAAGAAATGTTATTACACAACCGATAAAGCCGGCACATGATAAAACCATGTTAGCTGATTGGACGCAACAAACAGGTCCTGCTGCATCATACCTGCTCAATATGCTGTCACATCAGTTGCAATCTAATAATTGCAGGCCTCCCTCATTTGCCCCGCTTTGCTATTTCAGGTGTAAAACATATTGCACAAATTATATCAATATTGAAGTACTTTCCAAAGCCATTCAAATTAAGATCATTAAGAATGAAGAGGTCTGAAGGATCTAGTGAGCAGACCTACTAGAAAGAAAATTAACAAATCCAGTCTAGTATTTGACCAATCAATAAAATGAAATCCAGAAAGATCACAAGATCTGGCAAAACATAATAAAATACTTAGCTAGTGTATTTTGAGTTTTTTCTCTCTCTCTTGTGGTTGTTCTTCCAATCAGTTAAACCCGGTGCAGGGGTCAAACAGCTGATGTTACAATACACATGTAGAGTTTCTAAAATCACACAGAGCAGATGTCTTCTAAATTTATATTTTAACCTCGCCACCTCTTGGATTTTCCATCAGCCATACTGTTATGTACTGGAAGGGTCTGGAGAATGCAAGTTGGAGGATCACATAGCAGGTCACTGGCATTGTGACTCTGGTTTACTTAATCCTGGCTTCTTAATTGATTTAGACAAATGAAGAAGTGAAGTTTGCACACTGAAAACTACTGCTCCAGAGGAATTTAATCAAGCAACGTTTCGACTTCAGGTCTTCATCAGGCATTGTATTTTTGATTCTTAATTGATTTAACCAGCAATACTTTCCTGGTCAACCAGACAGAAATTTTAATAATATACTGTTGCTCTTTTCCATTCGGCTGCAATGCGGATGCAAAAGCACCATAAAAGTGATCTTGTGAAAACTAATCTTAGTCTTCTGAAGTTGTTGATGTAAAAGTGTTGTGTAAAGAAGAGAACCAAAATGTTAACATTGTAATTCACTGACAAGCTTCCAATGTAGTGCATTATTAGGGTTTTCCGTACTGTGCTTAACCCCGCAATATATTTGTTGTAAAGGCCACTGTTAACCTGGGGAACGAAACAAGCATTAAAGAGGAAAAAATAAAAATGGAAAACATGAGAACTAGAGCGAAGGAGAGACTGTTGTTGTTGTTTTTACCTTTAAGTCCATTCAGGAAATATTAGAAGATATAATATGAAGATGCCTAATGCTAGACCATGTTTGCTAAAGTGGTAGCTGTGGCCTAATGGTTAGAGAGTTGGACTTGAAACCCAAAGGTTGCAGGTTTGAGTCTCAGTGCTGGCAGGAGTTGTTGGTGGGGGGAGTTAACGAACAGCACTCTCTTCCACCCTCAATAACCATACCTGAAGTGCCCTTGAGCAAGGCACTGAACCCCCAGTTGGTCCCTGGGTGCTGGATCTATAGCTGCCCACTGCTCTGGGGGTGTGTTCACTTCTCACTGCTGTGTGTGTGTGTGCACTTGGATGGGTTAAATGCAAAGCACCAATTCTGAGTATGGGTTACTATACTTGGCAAATGTCACTTTTTTCACTTTCATTTACAATAGTTTACAACAGTTTATGATATATTTACAAAACTGCCTCTGTCTATTTAATGTTGGTTTTAATGAACAATAATAGCCATTATAAAAGTTTTTACAATAGGAAATAAAGATGAGCAAACAATACAAAACTGCAAAGGCAGCACTCTAGTACAATGTTTTGGTTAAATAAGAAATCATGAAAAATTTATGAAACTTAACTTTGCCTCCCAGCAAAATGTCTCAGGTTACTTGTGTAACCATGGTTCCCTAGGTAGGGAATGAGACACTGCGTCCTCTAGGGGTCACTATGGGGAATGCATCATTGTGACCCGTGTCTGAAGCATCCACTGAAAAACTCCTACAACACGTTGGCCGGCACTACTGGTGCGACTATAATATAAATAGGTGCCGGGAGAACACGCCATCCACTTCTTTGTCTGAAGCTTGCATCTGAAGCATGGCAAGAAACCTAGAGGACACAGTGTCTCATTCCCTACACAGGGAACCATAGTTACATAAATAACCTGAAAAAAAGTCATACAATTCAATCAAAAAATCACTTCCTGTTTGTTGCTGCCATGTGTATTGCATTTGAGCTCCATCACGTTATTTCTTTTTATTGATTATTTTTATCTTAAAAATCTATTTTATACATCATAATTTTTGTTTCTAGAATGTGTGAATATATCCTCTATTGTATTCTACAACAAAAACAATCTTAGCACCTTGTTGTCACTAATTTTATTTTGATTTCCTGGGTCCGCTATTTAATTTATAGCCTGTTAGCATCGCCAGCATGGTAGCCGCTAAACCTGCTTGCATTGCTAATACTCTATTCACACACATTACCATTGCTTTACTCACTGTTACTTAAATTGATGGAGGATGTATGTCTATCTTTGATTGCAGGTAAGAACACGTTCAAGCTGCGTTCACAACGTGGAGGTGAGGGAGGCCCAGCTGAGAGAATGGAGAGGCGTGCTGGAGACCTCCCGGACAGATGCTCACAAGTATGGGGTAAGTAGACAGTTTGCTGCTAACAGTTCCAGTACTTCTACTCTTGTGTGTTTCTCTGCACAGGTCCGGTGCACCCAGGACGCCATCCTCCCAGATGTCCTTCACTCCGGTGCCGGGACACCACAGACCCTGGGTGCATCCACAACGGAGGACGCGAGCCAGGCCCCGGGCAATAACTTCTTCCCCTCCGTCTTCGAGATCTCCACCCGGAACCTCTTCACTCCCCTCTGCGAGACAGAACGCGACGCTGTGGTCATCGGAGACTCCATCGGCCGACATGTCCGTGCTACGTTAGCCGAAGGTAAAGTGCACACTCACTGTTTCCCTGGTGCTCGTGTTTTTGATATTTCTGCGCAGATACCTGCAATCCTAAAGGCTGATGAGAGCCCCAGAGCGGTCGTGCATCACGCCGGGGTTAACAACACCATGCTGTGGCAGACGGAGACACTGAAGAGGGACTTCAGGAGCCCGATCGAGACGGTTCACAGCACGACGATGATCATCGTGTCAGGACCACTGCCCACATAAAGGTTCAGTAGACTTGTTGCTTTAAATTAATGGTTATTGTCATGGTGTAAAGAACAGAAACTGCTCTTTGTTAATAATTGGAATCTTTTCTGAAAGCGTCCTAGGCTTTTTCGCACCGATGGCCTGCACCCCAGCAGATTCGGAGCAGAACTTCTCTCGGACAACAACTTCAGGAAACTTCGCTCCATATGACTAGTAAGACAATTCTCAAAAATATATTATGATGACTTTTGTTCTACCCGATTAAATGATAAAAGTACTTGCACTGTACAATCTATTAAGACTGTGTCTGTTCCCCAAATAGTGAGATCAATATATACATTTTATGTAGGATCTAGAAAAGATCTTATCATGATTAAACCAGAAACATTTAAAATAAATTATCAAAAACATTTTTACAATTTGGGCTCATAAACATTAGATCACTCACACCCAAAGCAGTTATTGTAAATGAAATTATCACAGATAATAGTTTTGATGTACTCTGCTTGACTGAAATAATTATATTGGTCTAAATGAGTCTACTCTATCAAACTACTGTTATAAGCATGAGCCCCGTCAGACTGGTCGTGGCGGAGGTGTTGCAACAATATATAGTGATATTCTCAATGTTACCCAGAAAACAGGATACAGGTTTAACTCATTCCAAATACTTCTGCTTAATGTTACATTGTCAGATATGCAAAATAAATATATTGTGTCTCTTGCTCTGGCTACTGTGTATAGACCAACAGGGCCGTATACAGAATTCTTAAAAGAATCTGCAGATTTCTTCTCAGACCTTTTTGTTACAGTTGATAAAACGCTAATCGTCTGAGATTTTAATATTCATGTTGATAATACAAATGATGCATTAGGACTTGCGTATACTGACCTACTGTAATAAACTCTTTTGGAGTCAAGCAAAATGTAACCGGGCCCACTCATCATTTTAATCATACACTAGATTTAATTATATCGCATGGAATCGATCTTACTGATGTAGAAATCATACCTCAAAGTTATGATGTTACCAACCACTTCCTTGTATCGTGCAAGCTGCAAATCACTGATATTAACTATATGGCTCAGCATTACCGTCTGGGTAGAACTATTGTTCCAGCCACCAAAGACACATTCGCAAATATCCGCAAGGGCAATGCAATCCGCAAAAAAATTGAAAATAACCAAAACAATGCAAGGTTTTTATTTAGCACAGTAGCTAGAATAACGAATAACCAGATGCCACCTGATTCTAATATTCCATCAACGTTTAATAGTAATGACTTTATGAATTTCTTCACTGATAAAATAGATAACATCAGAAATACAATAACAAATGTAGATTCTACAGCATTTAATACTTCAGTTTCATCCATCCAAAGATAATTATAGGACAGGAAGAGCTACATAAACTTATCACTGTATATAAACCAACAACATGTTTATTAGATCCTGTACCCACTAAATTACTGAAAGAACTGTTACCTGTTACCTGTTACTGCTTCTCAACATAATTTACTCATCTTTATGTTTAGGTCCCATTTCAAGCCTTCCATTTATGTCTTACATTTTAGAAAAAGTTGTGTCTGCTCAATTGAGCTCCTTCCTGCAAAAAAAGAAGAAAAAAGATCTGTATGAAGCATTTCTGTCAGGTTTCAGGCCCCACCATAGCACAGAAACTGCACTTGTTAAAATTACAAATGACTTGTTTCTTGCGTCAGATCAAAGCTGCATCTCATTGCTTGTTTTACTTAATCTAAGTGCTGCGTTAAACACCATAGATCATGACATACTCATAGATTGATTACAAAACTTTACAGGTATTCAAGGGCAGGCTCTTAGATAGTTTAGATCCTACCTCTCCAATCGCTACCATTTCGTTTATTTAAATGAGGAGTCAGCTCATTTATCACCAGTAAAATATGGAGTGCCACAAGGAACTGTCATAGGTCCCCTTCTATTTTCAATATACATGTTGACCCTTGGTAATATTATAAGAAAATACAGGATTAGTTTCCACTGTTATGCTGATGATACTCAACTATATATATATATATAGTAGCAAAGAGACCAGATGAAACTTCTAAATTATCTAAGCTAACAGAGTGTGTTAAAAATGTAAAAGATTGGATGACCAATAATTTTCTCCTATTAAATTTGGATAAGACCGATATATTATCTATTGGACCAAAAAACATTCCACAGAATCTAGCAGACTACAGTTTGCAACTAGACGGATGTACTGTTACTTCCTCTACAGTCAAAAATTTAGGTGTTATATTAGACAGCAACAGAAAAGCTTGTTAATGCATTTATGACCTCTAAACTGGACTATTGTAACACACTTCTTGGTGGTTGTCCAGCATCTTCAATAAACAGGCTACAGGTAGTCCAAATGCAGCGGCTATAGTCCTTACCAGGTCAAGAAAAAATTATCATATTACCCCAATTTTACCTATTAAGTTCTGTATCAGTTACAAATTATTATTACTTACCTATAAGGCCCTTAATGGTTTAGCTCCTGTGTACCTAAATCGAGCGCAGCGTTAGTTCAGTCAGGCCACGGACGCACAGGCTGCGACGAGCTGATGCGGTCAGCTGTCATCGCTTCAATCACTACCACTCTCCTATTAGATATGGACATATATAGGTGGCACCACTGCTCGGTAAGTATGCTTAAATGGCTCGCAAGGCTTAAACTGCTTGCGAAAGCTATCGCTCGCTCAGGAACTAATCAGACGGCGAATCTATCTCCATAGGAAGTGTTAAAATCAGGATTTGCCAATATTCTCACCAGATGTCAAGTCGTGAACTTAAGCGAATTTGCCGCGTTGTTTGTCAATCAACAGACTGAAGTGATATGAGCGAGCACTTGATATATACACTCTCCCGCAATACATCACCAAGTTGTACCAATATGACTCACTCACAGCTTTACATAAGATCTGCTTCCCTGCTGGAAGAAACTAGATATTCAAGAAGAATTAAAGAATCCACGAACAACTGGCAATTTCACCTTTAATTAATCTGTGGACGTCTTCAAGAAACTAAGCAAAGTTCTTTCAATTTATTGCCTTGTGCTATTTTGGCGAATATGCTTCAGACATTGCTCATTGTACAAAGCTTATTGTTCAGTTTTAGTTGCGAGGCATGCCATCATATTACCACACTAGCAGTTATATATACCCACGAGCCTCGTTAATCTGTGGTCAAGGCTGTCGATATTAACATGCTGCTGCTTCAGGCTCATCTATTGTGGATGCTTTCATCACACTTATCTGACTATTTCCAATACACTGGATTCAAATCAGTGATCTGCTGTTGCTCAAGCTAGTGTATCGATAAGTGCTTGAAACTAAATGAACAGATTGTAAATTTTGCTTTTATCAATGCTAAAATGTTATCCGAACAAAGGCTAATGCTATTGCCTAAATTAGAGTTCTGACCATATGGCATAAAGCTTTACAGGTGCATGCTGATCTTTTAGCTGTTTAAAAGAGCATCCTTCGCTACTCCTATTCTTTGCTTATCTATTTTCTGTTGTATAGGGTAACATGTGTGCTTGAAATCCTCGAAAATGCTGGAAATTTTATGCAGTGTTTTCAAGGTTAATTAAAAATGCTTGGATTTAGATCAGTTCTTGAAAATGTGTACATTGGGTTAATATTTGCTTCTTGACTCAATAGTTAACCATGGTTTCATTAAATAAGCAGCTCCGCTCAAGTCTGCACCTGTGGCTGTAGAGTGCTCTTATTAATGCGTGCTCTCCGATAGAAGAGAAAAAAGTCTGCTTGGTTTGTTTTCCACGGGAGAGCGTGCGCTTTGAGCATGTAAGGTAAACAAAATTTCCCTCCTCAGTTAAAGTACATCCTAAGACTTATGCAGGGTTCCCCAGTATCAGGGTAGGTATTATTGGCATTATAATTAAGCACACATGGTGTTGAATGCTACAGTTGTGTTCATTGGATTGGACTCTTTCGAACATCATCATCATAAACAGCGGAAACGACATAAGCAAGAATGAATTTGTGGTGCAGTCCGCGAGATGCAGTGGAATCATCCGTCATTAATCAGGAATGTTTGTTGCTCTGTTCTGTACGCTAAATCCCGAATGGATTAACCATCTTGTTTATGCAACTAAAATCACCTATTGAAGGATGTATGAATATGACGTGTCATTCCCCCACAAAAATAAAATGATATATAGGCTATATATATGTCCGTAGGGTATCTGTGCGTGTGCTTAACTAAGGTAAGAGACTTGAGACTGTGCAGATGCCACATGACCGTCACGTGTGGCATCAAAGTATCGCAAGAGTGTTTTGAGAGTTTTTCAGAGCAACTGCAGGCGCACTGATGATGACACAGCTGTTCTCAATTGGCCAGATCCACCACACGACAATGATCATGTGTGTTCGGGTTTATTCAACATCTGCAGTTCCAATAATGGCCACAAATCTGTGGTTTTAGAATGGTAAAAGCCTTTTTAATGTAGTCGCACTGTTGAATTGAGTCACGTTTATCATACAACACAGATCAAAGCCTAGATACCCCACTATATTAGCATTTAAACAGCATATGATCATGTTGAACTTTTATTATTGAAAAATATGGCACCATATTAAACAGTATAAAAATGTCTGTTACTCATGAAAACGTTCTGAAATGTCTGCGTATTTGACAATTCTGCATTTTATTTATTGCACTGCATGAGTACAACTAATGTATTAAGTATTAAGAGAGGACGTCTCACCCATAGAGAGATAGCTAGCCAACGTCTTTTCTACAGGGGGCATCCTCTCGTAGCCATTTTTGCATATCACCTCGATGTTGGCATAATTTATATGCTGGAATAGATGGATGAGTGAGGAAAATAGCCTCTTTCATTCCTTCTCAATCTCTTTATGGAGATCAGGAAGAAATGGCAGGCTCACCTGAGCTGGAGGGCTATGACCACAAAGATAATGCTCATCGAGATGACTTTGCGGCATCACTTTCTCAGCCACTTCCATGGCAAGTCCTAGCCTCGCCGTGGCACAATCTATAACCTCCAACAGCTCGTCATACCAGGAAAGGAGGATTGGGAAGGCTCAGCCTCAACATCTTTGTCATCCTTGAACATCTTCTGTTCTTCCTGGGCCGAAACCAGCAGAGCACTGGCCACTGGATCAGACGATGTTAGAGAAAGAATTTCATCCTCCAGTGACTCTCTCTCGTCCACAGCTGATGAGCATGAGAGGAAAAGCCCCTCTTAAACTCATCGGCCAGATCCACCTGTGATCCCCACAAGCTCGTTCTCCTCTGTGCCTCAGCAGCAATGGGTCTTTAACCGCTGGAAGCAGATTAGAGCTGAAGATCTTTGCTGAACCCGTTCAGGCTTAATTTATATCATCTTACGCGAGCTCGGGTAGGGATTGGGCTCAAGCTTGTGCTCCGGTTTGTGAGTTAAACGAGAGGGCATGTAATGCGTTTCGATTAGCGTGAAAAGATGCGAAAATGGATGCTGAGTAGGTGAAACAGAGACTTGCCTCTGGTGATTACGTTTTGGTTGCACCAGCAACTAAAGCAAAGTCTGAGGTGTGGAAAAGTTTTGATCATGTTTTTTATAAGAATAATGAGTTAATAATGATGCACCTTCAGTGAGCGCAGCGCAACTAATCATTCGATGTAACCAGATCTTCTTGAACCAGTTCAACAAATCTAAATGAATCGTTTTAAACTGTTTGTGTCTCCAATACGCATTAATCCACAATGACTTAAGCTGACTTAAACTTTTTTAATGTGGCTGACACTCCATCTGAGTTCAAACAAACCAATATCCCGGAGTAATTAATTTACTCACACAGTACACTGACTGAACTGCTGTGAAGAGAGAACCGAAGATGAACACCGAGCCGAGCCAGATAATGAACTCTCTCACAACAGACACGGAAGAGAAGACAATGATGAATAAAGTTGTAGTTTTTGCTATTTTTGGACCAAAATTTTCAAAAAATTCTAACTGACCCTCTGATGTCACATAGATTACTTTGATGATGTTTTTCTTACCTTTCTGGACATGGACAGCATACCGTACACACAGTTTCAATGGAGGGACTGAGAGCTCTCGGACTAAATCTAAAATATCTTAAACTGTGTTCCAAAGATAAACGGAGGTCTTACGGGTTTGGGGACGACATGAGGGTGGGTTATTAATAACATAATTATGATTTTTCGATGAACTAACCCTTTAAATGCATAATGTGGACATAGTATTTACGCTAATATTGGCATTAGTCTTTTATGTAATGTCAGCTGCTGGCGAAGCAAATCCAGTGGAGCTTTTATCTTAATTTCCTTATTGGCAAATACCCATCTTAATTTAAAATGTATCTTAATTTATTTTGTCAAAAAAGACTCGTTTTTATTGGTGCGTTGGTCTATTTATAGGCTAAATGAGCCTATTCCTATTTAGTGAGCTGAGATGTTACGATGTTACAGAGGACTTATTTTATTTATTTCTCGGGTCCTGTTGGGCCTAACTTTTATGGCCTGATTACAGCTCTAAAGCAGATGGCTGCTCCTCTTTCCTCAAAAAGAGAGACAAAGGAGAGCAGAGTTTTTTCATCTGAAAACGCTCACAATGCACACAAATTGTCCTCTCAAGGACATTGTGTGCGTGCTATTCAACCAAACAAAAAACACAGAGATTGGTTGTCATCAGGTGTCAAATAACAATGACACAGATGCACACATCCTCTAAAAGTTTTGCTAGTGCTCGCCATGATGTTAAGATTGCTCTTACCATGTTCAAAATGCATGCTTCAAACAAAACAGTGAAGATGAAGAAGAGGATGATGTGTTCTCCTGGCACCTATTTATACTATATTCACACTGGTAGTGACATCATGGGCTGTCACCGGCCAATCTGGTGTTGGTGTTTTTCAATGTATGCTTTAGACACGGGTCATGACGAGGCATTCCCCATAGCGACCACTAGAGGATGCAGTTCAAAGTTCCCTTGAAAGGGAACTAATAATAGTTTATGAGATCAAGTGTTGCCTGTTAGATATACCCAAAACTTCAGAGCCATATAAACTTTCAAATGCATTAACAGGTCTTTCTTTGTGTCATTTTTGAAGCTTGACAACTTTAGTGCCATATTTGAGATTTTTGGGTGAACGATTTCTTCAAATGCAGCTGGAATAATGCCATTGATTCACCTGCTTTCAACAGTTAGTCCATCTTGGGTCGTGAGAGAGATGGACTGTGAAACACAAGCAGATACACAAGGATAGACACACAGGGTCAAGGCTGCCTACAATATACACATTTGCATTTGAGATAACTCCATTACGCCTTTGAGTCAGACAAAGGCTGTTAATATAACAGTTTCATTTCAGGCTGGGTTATCAGTACCTTTCCTTCTGCTGTGGTATTTACACTGCAGAGCTTTTACATGAAGAGTTTTCACCAAAACAGATGAAGTTATATGTCCAGCTGTGGTTATTAGCGGCTCGTTTTTTTTTTTATTCATGTAATCATTTATACTTGCCGACATTGAGGCATTATTTGAATAGCCGACATTTTCCATCCATCCCTTCTGATTATGTACAAAGGCTAATGAGAGACATCAGACTTGTTTTTCTGTCCTCCAAGTACGCAAGTTCCAATTCAAGATACGTTCTCCCAGCATCCTTTGATGCCAGCAGTGAGCAATCATTCTAATTGGCCATGGCAATACTGATGAAACTTTCAGAACTGGGGAAAAACACGGGATTGGAAAATTTAATCAATATCATTAATCACACACAGGAATCTCATATTAATTATGTCTGCTTTCTATTAGGGCCCATGCACACATGGAAGTTAGCAAGGCCGTTGCAAGCTAGAACATTGCAGCTAGGCTGTCTTTCCTCTGGGTCCAGCGACTAGACTATACAGATGTGCTTCCAAATTGGTGGGTCGTAACCCAAAGTTTGAATATCCGTCAGACAGAAGGGTAAAACCTGTTAAATGTAAAAGATTTATTTATTTTATTTTTATTTTTTTTATTTAAAAAAAATGAAAAAAACTAATCTGTAGTTAAAATAAATATATACTTTTAAACAGACATGAATACAAAGAGAGATTTATAAGAATTTGGCCAAATTTAAACTTTACTTATTTATTTTAAAGCTTTTTTTAATTCTCTTTATTCTAGAGGTTTTTTTTTCAGCGTGTTGTGAATTTAACTTACAAGGGCAATTAGAATATCGCATAAACAATATTCAAATAAAGCACCACTTTCATTCCATGCGTTCAAAAGAACAAAAATGTCACTTCATGGGAAACAAAAATATACAATATATTAATATTATGAATAAAAGTTGCTGCAATCAGGGAAACCTGCGGCTCTTTTTCCCTAAATAATAAATGACTTACACCTCAAAGCATGCAGACGAAACGCAATAACAAACTGTCATGTTATCTTATGTTCAAATGTGGATGTTGTTTGGGAACACAATTATGTTCAGGGAGGTCACATACCAAATCATTTGGACAATGGACTTTGGCTCAGGCATTTCAGAATGATTAAAACAATATTTGAGATGGTGTGCGATTTGGTGCACTACTCCGGAGCAGGGTCTAACCAGCACAACTGGTACTAACCGTGATGTAAGTAGACACTGATTGGCCAGACGTGTTCAAAAACACCCTCACCCACCATGATTTAAAATGCTGTGTAACTTACTGAAAACATTGTTTCAACGTATTTTGAAAGTATGATGAACAGTGATAAATATATGGATGCTGAAGTGCTGGAAATGGAATCAAATGTAGCACTGCCAGTTGTCGTTGGAGATTCTTAATACTGGTTTCCTTTTTATCAATTGCTTTATGTATATGTCAACATTCCATGTCCATTATTGGGAAACCTGCGAGACACAACAAAAAAACAGCTCCAATCACAGCATCCTCCATCCTCCTGCTGTTAATGTTCTTCTTCTTTGTTAACGTTGTTGAACTTTGTGCACTAATTACATAATTTTCGACCGGCTTACGTCACGTACTGGTACAAATGGTCCGATGAAAAAAAAAAGATTGGCAAATAACTTTTCTTTAGGCACATTTTAAGATTTTGTGCACATATTGACATTTCCATTCAGCTGTTTTTATGCAATATTCCAAAATTTCCATACAAATATATGGATGAAACGTAACTATTGACCAGTTACACTTCTACTGCTGTTTCTGTGTTTACAAAATTGTCAATTTACCTGTCTGTCTCTTATTAATCATATGTTTAAACTCTTGCAGTCTAAATTAATATCAATACACCAATCGATAAACTTACTCAGTCTGCACTGTAAGTTAGTTTTATATTGACTTGGTCTTTTTCTCAGTCCAGCAGAAGGGAGGTATTTCTTATTTGCTTGAATATAACCTGACCAAAGCAATTAATTATAGCCTGACAATAACGTTAAATGCACTATTAGAGTAGCATTACACATAAAAGAAAAACTGGAATGATGGAAATCTTATAGCATATTAGGTAATCTCTTTTGTGGGGAAGATGAGTCTTCAGGTGATGAGGTTTTGAACTGACTTTGTCACGGGCGTTTTCTTTCTTCCTCCTGTCCTCCGGTACAGACATGACACAACATTGACTTTGGAAGTCAGACCACACGGCAGTATATCAGATCCTAAACAGGTGTGGTCGCCCTTCCTTTTCATAATCTTTGTGTAAAATGGTCGGGTTCTCGCGTTTGGGTTGGGTTGTCTTTGAGTTGTTGTTTCAGTAGTTTGTATGAGTTATAATGCCTTACATTTCATCAGGTTTATGTCAAATGTTGATCTAAATGATCCAAGTGATACCTCATCATTTGGGATGCGCTATAAAAACAGGCATGTCTTTTGAATACGGAAGCGTCTGAGATAGCAACTCTCGCAAATCATCCTCATTGGATAAGCTGCCCAATTTTATCTCTAACACAAGAAATCGCACAGAGACAGAACCATTGATTATAAAGAATAAATTGAACATGGCAGATTTGGGGTAAGACGGTGGGAAATGAAGCCCAAATGCTCTTAAACAAACAGTTTTAAGCATGTGTGTTGGCTCGACGATGGGTGACCTTGTCCAAAGTGACACGTTAGTCCTATGAGGTAGCAGCACATACTTGAATTTGTCTCTGAGCTGATGCCAGGTGCAAAAGTGGAAAAGTTGTCCAGCATTCACAATGCCAGTCACTTTGTTTTTTCCTTTGCCTTAACGCCAGCAGAAAAGCTTGCTCAAGCGGAAAATTCTTATGCAAATGCAGCACGAGACGCATGACGACTGAACCAGCCAAACTGGGCAGCGTGCTTTGGCCACAGGTATTGAACAGGAGCTTATACCCACCTTTGAAGTTGTGTCGCTTTTGTTCTGTTTTCTTGTCTTTTGTATGGAATGGAAAATACAATGTAACATCTTTCTCAACATGGCCTAAGAGAATGGGCTTTCTTTGTAATTAAAGTGAAGGAGCTCTTTTAACCTGACATTGGCATGCTAATACCACTTAATCCTAATCTCAACAAACATTCTGCTTTAACACTGGACACATTCCTCTCAACATGGGGTGCTTCTGCTCTTCACCTTTCTTCTTTGCCTTTATCTGAAGTCTGTGACATCATCATTATGCATGTTCGTGGGTCTGAAATCATGTGAGCAAGCTCTAATCCCATACTTGTCATAGCAAGAGTGAAATCGGTACATAAACAATGATGGTATTTTTATAACATTGTCCTGCACTGAGAGCACGCAAAGCAGATGCGTAACAAATTAAATCTGACCTCACATGTCAGTGTGTTACAAAGATGTTCTCACATGGACACAAAACAATGGAAGGTGAAGAGTGACGCATTCCAACTCGTTCAGACGTTCAATTTTACATTCTCACCGAGATAGCCAGTGTAAATACCCATAAGGCATCTGTAGGAAAACTGCGACAACATACTGTATAACAAATAAAGTCCCATAAGCAAATATGCATGGTACATAATCAGTGCTGGGGAAAGTTACTTTTAAAAGTAATGCATTACAATATTGCATTGCTCCCTAAAAAAGTAACTAGGTTAGGTTGTTACTTTTTATCGAAAAATATGTTACTTATGCATGGGCTCGCTTGTTTGTTTTTTACATTAAATGTTTTTTTTTGTTTTTTTTGTTGGTAAATTTAAAAGCCCTTTCACACCAAAAAGTGAAAAAGTAAATTCATGTCTGTACAGCAGAATGCATGAGAAGACAGCTGAACACTATTCAGCAATAAAAAATTATGCATAAATGTTAGTTCATCTACAGTAATTTTTGCTTATTAGTATGACTGAATTTGATAAACAAATCCAAGCAGCAAATGTTTTAATTCATAAAGGATACTTGTGTTATTTATTCAGTTGTTACAGATTGGCGTCATATTCGGAGTTTGCATTTTACTGCTGAATCTGTTTTTGTGAAAGTGAGATGAGTAAATGCATGTTCACATTTAGTCTAGACTGTAGAACTAACCATACGCAGGACACACAATATTTGCACTTACTCCTGATTTCTCTCAACATTGGGACAAGATAGCTGTGAGTCAATAAATTAACTGGCGTCACTTATTTGAAAAAGTTACTATTTTCGTATAAATTAAAAAGTATGAAATGCGTTACTTTACTAGTTATTTAAAAAAAAGTAATCTGATCACATAACTCGCCTTACTTGTAATATATGTGTTATTGTAGTGTTATGATATAAAAGACATCTGGCCAGTGTTTAGCATTACAACTTTCTTGTTTGTCATTTCTGTATCTATCTCACATCTGTTGCACATTAACATCATAATTAAACATGAAGTGCTGTCCAACAAAAACACATCAATGCCTGACAAATGTAAGATCAACTTTGATTTTAATGCCTTTTCCCATCCATGAGTCAAGCCCAAAAGTGTTTGTATATAATTTTATACATCAGTTGCTAAATTTATACAGGCTGTTGAGTAAAAGATCTACGGCTGTTCTCTGTTATCTGTTCACTGAAGAGAGATCAGGTCATGTCATCCGTCTCTTTATCATGTCAGGGTCACAATCAGAGCAAGAAAGAGTGAGATCGAGTCATGGGGAAAAAACAATCTGCACATTCAATGACAGCTTGGAAAAAATACTTTAAGCTGTCAAAACTGAAAAAACAAGATGCGTAGAATTATGTTAATTACAACAAGCTCTTTATTCCAGTAACACAGTACCACTGTCGACAGCGAGATTAGATCAGATGTTCAAAACACAGTTTTGAGGCCAAGGACACATTACAGTGAGTACTGTATGAGTACATTTTTCCACTTCAAGAATATTTGTTGTGTTACAACCCGCTACAGAAGCATCATGCCTATTCAAACGGTGCATGAGTTTCCTCAGATTTGTGAGCCTAGTAGATTTTGAATGCAAATTCATGAGAAAAAAGGAATGGCAAGCTAAATGAACTATGAAAACCAGTCAAATCTTCACCCCGATACCAACCACTGCTGCATCTATCTGACTTTATCTGACATCTATCTGATTTTGTTGTTGTTGTAATAGTTATGTCTAGGATTTTGGTTGGATTTGGGTTCTAGATTAGGGTCATTGATATGTGTCATGTTTACTATCCTGAATGTATCTGTCCTTGTTTGTGTTATAATGGTTGAGATGATGGCTCTTCTCCACAAAATACTCAACTCAAGTCATGATTTGGAAAACGGTCTCCAATGTGACATGGTTGCTGTCGCTCTTCCACAGGCCTTATCATTACATCACTGTGACTGGATCATCAGGATCAAATGAGGCCTGTTACACTCAGCCACAGACATTCCTTCAGGACGTCAGTGAGCAACAGTCTCTGTGTTTGTTCCTCTCTGTGAAATCTATTAAATTTACTGTTATAGAAACGAAAACTGAGAAAAATAAACTAGATTTATTCATTGAAAATCTAGAAAATTTAATAATTACTAATGTTACTACTGTTAAGATGGTTGCCAGTGCATTGTTATCAGAGTCAGAAAGAATCTTTTTCAGTAAGGTTCAATATTTGTCCGCTTGGAATTTATTTCTTTTTAACCTTAGTAAGGTCTGTTTTTATGAAGACCTTATTAATTATTAAATACTTAAATTTAACCCATTACTTTTTAAATCCTGGTCTTAGGGACCCAAAATCAGGCACGTTTTGTATGTCTCTCTTATAGAGTCTCTCCTAACGAGCTGATGATCTGATTTACATGTGTTAAATACGGAAGACAACGCAAAATGGTTATAACAGAAGGTCCCCAGGGCCAGGACTGAAAACCACGGCTTTAGTCAATAAGGATCCTATTGACTGTTAGCTATAAAATGTAAAATAAACGTTAATAAAAGCCATATTTATACACTGCAAAGGTGGAACAGAAGTTGCACCTGACACTGCATTTATTTTTAATGATACTGAAAGGAGGCATACATGTATTTACAAAACAAATGTGTGGTTTAAAAAGCCTATAAATTATAGAAAATAAAAAAGGAGCTTATTACTGGCTAGGCCTGCAACATTGCCATTTTGTCAATTATTGCTCGTGATATTTTAATAATGATTTTTAATGTTGATAAATAGAATACATAAAAAGGTTTTTGTGTTTGGGGAAACTGAATGAATAATGGTTATTCAAACTGAGGGTGGATTATATACCCAACAGAAAGTGAGCAAAGAGTATCTCCCATTACTGAAGTGGACAATATCTTCAGTCTACCGCAATTTCTGCACTCCTCCTCTAGAATCACTGAATCTGTATATACTGCAAAGTCACTTGCTTACATTATTCTGCACTGAATTCAGAGTTCAGTGAGTCAGCGTGTGCATGGAACAAAACTGGCATATGCAGTGGTGGTGACTAATGTAAACTAAGGTAAGCTCATGAGAAGTGTGTGACTGCTTATAGTGTTCAATGCTGCAAACATTTGTAAAAAATGGCCCACTCAGATTGACAGATGGTCCAGATGTAAAGAATAGGCAATAAGATCCTGATGGATGGATGCTGATCTTCCATTTGTTTTTGTTCTATGGAGAATAAATGCAGAAACTGTCAATCTGAGTGATCAATCTAATCCAAGTGCGCTTGTAAAACAGTTCCTGATTGGTCTTATCGTCCCTACCTACTAACCCCACCCACTCTACGTCTTCAGATGTTTCTAAAAACATTGCATTATTATCTGGATTTCATTTAGCTTTAGCAAAGCAGCATGTAATGCCACTCTGAGGATTATCTCAAGATCTGCACATTATGTTATGTTGTGTTTGGGCTTGTTGGAATAAGGAACACATGCTCTGAATAAATATATGTACTTTACATATACGTACTTTAAAAATAAATTTGTATCATCTTAATTCAAGTGATGAAGGATTTTGATTGTCTTACTGCAATCAGTGTTGAGTCCTACTGTAAGGTTAACCCTGCCTGCCCTAAATGTGTGTCACAATCTCCTGCAATCTCCTGCCCATGAACTCTTCTAGAGGGCACTCCATCCTGGCCACTGTTTCACGGATTCCATTACCCATAAGACACCATTCCTTGGAACTGGTTGCATACACCCTTGTTTCCTGTCTGGAGGACTATTTAAGTGGCACACAAACACACTCTCAAGTCTTGTTCCACTGTTAGGTGAAAATTCTGAGCGATTATCCTTATTTTCATTGCCTTGCCTTGTTTTTGAGCTTGGGCTGTTTCCTTGTTTTGTGATTGTTTGCTGCATTTTCTGACCATTGCATGTGTTTTGGATTACTATTTTGCTGGTGTTGGATCATGCCTCTTTGACCACAAACTGTTTTAATAAAAGCTTGCATTATCTCCATTGTCAAACCTGAATGTAACAGTGTGAAAATGATTAACAGCTGAAAACATTGGCAAGTAATCAAGTCAAGGCAAGTCACCTTTTTTTATATAGCACTTTAAACAAAATACATTGCGTCAAAGCAACTGAACAACATTCATTTGGAAAACAGTGTGTCAATAATGCAAAATGATAGTTAAATGCAGTTCATCATTGAATTCAGTGATTTCATCTCTGTTCAGTTAAATAGTGTCTGTGCATTTATTTGCAATCAAGTCAACGATATCGCTGTAGATGAAGTGACCCCAACTAAGCAAGCCAGAGGCGACAGCGGCAAGGAACCGAAACTCCATCGGTGACGGAATGGAGAAAAAAACCTTGGGAGAAACCAGGCTCAGTTTGGGGGCCAGTTCTCCTCTGACCAGATGAAACCAGCAGTTCGATTCCAGGCTGCAGCAAAGTCAGATTGTGCAGAAGAATCATCTGTTTCATGTGGTCTTGTCCTGGTGGTCCTCTGAGACAAGGTCTTTACAGGGGATCTGTATCTGGGGCTCTAGTTGTCCTGGTCTCCGCTGTCTTTCAGGGCAGTAGAGGTCCTTTCTAGGTGCTGATCCACCATCTGGTCTGGATACGTACTCGATCCGGGTGACTGCAGTGACCCTCTGATCTGGATACAGACTGGATCTGGTGGCTATGGTGAGCTCGGAATAAGAGAGAAACAGAAAAATATTAGCGTAGATGCCATTCTTCTAATGATGTAGCAAGTACATAGGGTGTTATGGGAAGTGTTCCTAAAAATCCTTTAACGGATTTGGATATTAAAAGTATATCAGTATGTTATGTGTAAGCCAGGTTAAAAAGATGGGTCTTTAATCTAGATTTAAACTGCAAGAGTGTGTCTGCCTCCCGAACAATGTTAGGTAGGTTATTCGAGAGTTTAGGCGCTAAATAGGAAAAGGATCTGCCGCCCGCAGTTGATTTTGATATTCTAGGTATTATCAAATTGCCTGAGTTTTGAGAACGTAGCAGACGTGGAAGATTATAATGTAAAAGGAGCTCATTCAAATACTGAGGTGCTAAACCATTCAGGGCTTTATAAGTAATAAGCAATATTTTAAAATCTATACGATGTTTGATAGTGAGCCAGTGCAGTGTTGACAGGACCAGGCTAATATGGTCATACTTTCTGGTTCTAGTAAGAACTCTTGCTGCTGCATTTTGGACTAGATATAGTTTGTTTACTAAGCGTGCAGAACAACCACCCAATAAAGCATTACAATAAAATCTAACCTTGTGGTCATAAATGCATGGATTAACATTTCTGCATTTAACATTGAGAGCATAGGCCGTAATTTAGATATATTTTTGAGATGGAAAAATGCAGTTTTACAAATGCTAGAAATGTGGCTTTCTAAGGAAAGATTGCGATCAAGTAGCACACCTAGGTTCCTAACTGATGACGAAGAATTGACAGAGCAGCCATCAAGTCTTAGACAGTGTTCTATGTTAATACATGCAGAGTTTTTAGGTCCTATAATTAACACCTATGTTTTTTTCAGAATTTAGCAGTAAGAAATTTCTCGTCATCCAGTTTTTTATATCGACTATGAATTCCATTAGTTTATAAAATTGGTGTGTTTCACCGGGCCGCTAAGAAATATAGAGCTGAGTATCATCAGCATAACAGTGAAAGCTAACACCATGTTTCCTGATGATATCTTCCAAGGGTAACATATAAAGCGTGAAGAGTAGCGGCCCTAGTACTGAGCCTTGAGGTACTCTATACTGCACTTGTGATCGATATGATACATCTTCATTCACTGCTACGAACTGATGGCAGTCATATAAGTATGATTTAAACCATGCTAATGCACTTCCACTGATGCCAACAAAGTGTTCAAGTCTATGCAAAAGAATGTTGTGGTCAATTGTGTCAAACGCAGCACTAAGATCCAATAAAACTAATAGAGAGATACACCCACGATCAGATGATAAGAGCAGATCATTTGTAACTCTAAGGAGAGCAGTCTCAGTACTATGATACGGTCTAAATCCTGACTGGAAATCCTCACATATACCATTTTTCTCTAAGAAGGAATATAATTGTAAGGATACCACCTTTTCTAGTATCTTGGACAGAAAATGGAGATTCGAGATCGGTCTATAATTAACTAGTTCTTTGGGGTCAAGTTGTGTTTTTGTGATGAGAGGCTTAATAACAGCCAGTTTGAAGGTTTTGGGGACATATCCTAATGACAATGAGGAATTAATAATAGTCAGAAGAGGACCTATGACTTCTGGAAGCACCTCTTTTAGGAGCTTAGATGATATACGGTCTAACATATATGTTGTTGGTTTAGATGATTTAACAAGTTTATACAATTATTCCTCTCCTATAGTAATCAAAAAGTAATCAAACATAATCAGTTACTTCAATAAAGTAATTGAAATAGTTACACTACTTTTTACATTTGAAATAGTATAACTTGTAATCTGTAATCTCTTACATTTCCAAAGTAACCTTCCCAACACTATATGTTTGATGAAGCTAAAACCAAAATGCAGCACAAAAGCTGCATCTGTATTTTACATGTACTTGGTATTATTTGGTCTCCTAATAGAATTGTGCTTGTTGTAATCTGCTAGTTGAGATCTTTTAATGATATACAGTATGTCAAAAGATACTGTTATGTATGATCATTCAAAGATCACAGTTTCATCATATTTCTTATTTTCAATTGAGGTTTTATTTATTTATTTATTTATTTATGTATGTATGTATGTATGTATGTCTATTTCTCTTTCAGCCAAAAACCAACAATAAAAATTTTGGTCCCACTTTATATCAGGTGGCCTTAACTACTATGTACTTACATAAAAATAAGTACAATGTACTTATTGTGTTCATATTGTATTGTAAAACACTTTTGCTGCTATTGAGGTGGGATGGGGTAAGGTTAGGGAGGGGGTTGGAGGTATGGGTAAGTTTAAGGGTGGGTTAAGGTGTAAAGTATGGGTCAACAGTGTAATTATAAATGTAATTGCATAAATTAAATACAGATGTAATTACATGTAGTTTTTTTTAAATATAAGTACAATGTAAAAACGTACGTACACAATAAGTACATTGTACTAAATTATTAATTAAAATGTAAGTACATAGTAGTTAAGGCCACTTAATATAAAGTGGGTCCCAATTTTTAACTGTTGAGATTGGCTTCCATATTTTTATCACTCATTTTGTTTAATGGTGCACTTTATTTTGAGAGAACTGTATTTTAACGAGGTCGACTGATGTATCACTATTATTGTAAATGTAATGACGCAATGTAAAATTTACCTAATTTTAATTTTATTTTAAATGTAACAGACAGGTTTTTTTTTTCAGAGATTTTTGTTCATTTTGGTGGCATTTTTTGCACCAGCTCATGTAAGTTTCTGACCTCGATGCAAAGCAGTTGCTATGTTGCTCTGGAAGGTTCCTTAATGATAAGTACAACCACTTAATGATAATATTAAAATAATTATAATGATTATATTTATAACAAGCTGCATTTATGTTTGTTAAACATCCACTTTTGATTCCTCTTCTTTTATTCCTGCATTGCTTCTTAATAAATGACTATTCTTTCAGCAACTTCATTGATTCAGTCTGTTTAAGGTGACAAGAGGGTCAATGGCCTTTTGCTATTTTGTCTTTACCTTTTTTACATGTGCACAA